>NC_139040.1:61221438-61466135 GCF_964662115.1 Mustela nivalis | reverse complement strand
GGTATAATTTTCCTATTCCTTCAATTATTAGATTTCTGGATGATTCTTTTAAAGTTTTAATTTAAATTTTAGTTAGATAACATAGTTTAGTATTGACTTCAGGTGTGCAGTATAGGCATTTAACACTTCCATACAACACCCAGTGCTCATCACAAGAGCACTTTTATTTAAAGCTTTTGTTTAAATTCCAGTAAGTTTGGATACAGTGTAATATTAGTTTCAGGTGTATAATTTACTGATTCCACATTCCATACAATACCCTGCGCTCATCACAATTTCACTCCTTAATCTTCATCATCTATTTAACCCATTGTACTTCCCCCTGGTAACCATCAGATTTTTTCTCTTTAGTTAAGAGTCTGTTTCTTAGTTTGTTTTTCTCTCTCTTTTTTTTCCACCTGCTCATTTGTTTTGTTTCTTCAATTCTGCATATGAGTGAAATCATACAGTATTTGTCTTTCTTTGATAGACTTTGCTTATCATAATACTCTCTAGCTCCATCCATGTCACAGCACTTGGTAAAATTTCATTTCTTTTATAGCTGAGTAATATTCCATTACTTATATATGCATATATTCCATATATGTGTCACCTTTTATTTATCCAGTCATCAGTTGATGGACACTTGGGGGTTTCCATAATTTAGGTATTGTAGGTAATGCTGCTATTAACATTCAGGTACACATGTCCTTTTGAATTAGTAGTTTTGTATTCTTTGGGTAAATACCTAGCAGTGTGATTGCTGGATTCTAAGATACTTCCATTTTCAGCTTTTTGAGGAATGTCCACATTGTTTTCCAGAGCAGCTGCACCAGTTTTCATTTCCACCAACAGTGCAGGAGGGTTCCCTTTTCTCCACATCCTTACCAACACCTGTTGTTTCTTGAGTTGTTCATTTTATCCATTCTGAAGTGAGGTATGAGTGAGGTATATTCAACTGTATTTTTCTGATGATGAGTGCTGTTTAGTATCTTTTCATGTATTAGTCAACCATTTGTATCTCTTCTTTGGAACAATGTCTGTTAATGTTTTCTTCTCACTTTTAATTGGATTATTCATTTAAAAAAAGTTAAAAATGGTCTTGAATGAGAGTATCTGAATGGTTTAGTAAGTTAAGCATCTGACACTTGATTTTGGCTCAGGTCACAATTTCAGGTTTGTGAGATTGAGCCCAGTGTCAGTCCTCATGCTCAGGAAGGAGTCTGCTTGAAATTCTCTGTCTCCCTCTCCCATTACTCTCTCTCTCTCTAAAATAAATAAATCAATCTAAAAAAAGGTCTTGAACTCTAAGTTTCCTTCTTTAAAATAAACTTCTTACAAACCTGATTTTAAAAAGGAATAAACAAGTTATTTATGATATTAGAAATTGTAAATAATTAACCTAAAAGGATGAACCTAAAGGTATCAGATTTTTAATAGAAATTTCCAAATTTAGAAGCCAATGGAGTGTCTCCTTAAAATTACTGAGGAAAGATTATTTTATTTCTAGAACTTTTATTACACCAAATTTAAAACTTCTTTAAAAGTATGTTGAAAGTTTTATCTTCTATTTAAGAATTTTAAAATAATTAAATTCTTACAAAGTTACTGGATAATATGTTCAAGGAATATTGAGGGAGCAAACCAAAACTCGTTGATACCCTATTTTGGTATGAATGACCACACTATCTGGAAAACTCATTGATACCCTATTTTGGTATGAATGACCACACTATCTGGAGGTATTAGTAATTATTCTTATTGCCTGAGTAACCAAGGAAAATTATTTCTCTGAATCTTTGATTCCTTAGTTGTAAATTAAAGATCATAACACATAGTTCACCTAATTTACAGGGCTATAATGAGGATTAAATTAGGTAACACAGTAAAGTTCTTGTCTCAGATGCTGTATAGAATTTTTTTTCTAACCTTACCATTTTAGAATCCTTCAACATTAGTTTTAAGAGAATCTGACTTTCTATTAATACTGCAATGAAATATCTGCAGGAGATTCTATTTATAGAGTAGATAGATAAATAGATATAATCTGTATCTGTATATCTATATATCTGTATATATAAAATGTATATCATATATGTATACATATACACACAAATATAAATATATATTTAGGTATAAATATATCTACATATCTATATCTATATAATATATCAGTATTTTTCTATGATTTGGCATATTATAATAGCACATAGTGCTTATAAACAAATGTTTATTGCAGTTTCTGTCCTCAAAGATTTATAATCTAGTTTAAGTATGAGATTAATGCATATACAAATAAAACCTTGAATATACTGTGAACTTTAGCACTAATAATCATAACTAAATAAAATTAACTACACAGAGTAATCTCTCAGTAGAATATATGCATCATTTGTCTTCTACCTGTAAAATCTTATTTAATATCAATATAATATAAATATTTCTTAAACAGTCTAGGAATGTTTAGCAAATATTACATTTCTCAACACATTTTGGGAACAAGAGTAAGGATATTATAGGTAATTTTATCTATCTCCATGTTTTCATTGGCAGTATTTTATAATAAGATTTTTTTTAATTTTATGCTACAGAATGATTCTGTACCAAAGATATGTATGTCACACATTTTTTTCTCATTATTGTTAATATTTTTCCTATAGTTTTAAAATATCAAGCCTGGAATTACTTCAGAGACTGGATTAACTAACTCTTAAATTATAGTAAGGAAATGGAGAATGATGGGATGCCTGGGTGGCTCAGTCAGTTAAACATCTGCCTTTGGCTCAGGTTATAATCCCAGGGTCCTGGGATAGAGTCCCACACTGGGGTCCTTGCGCAGCAGGGAACCTGTTTCTCCCTCTACCTGCTGTTCTCTCTCTCTCTCTCTCTCTCTCTTTCACACATACACACACACAAATAAATAAAACCTTTAAAACAAGATTAAAAAAGGAAATGGAGAATAAAAAAGATTATAATCCCCTAGGAGGTGTTTTCAAATTGTACATGTTATCCACTGCAAAAGATGTGACACCACCCTTCTCCCCATCACATGCAAACATCCTGGTGTTAACGACTGGTAAAAGGTGTGTGTTGAAAGGAAAATGGTGGAGAAAATATTGAAAATTACTAGTCTCCCATTACAAAGGGTCAGGTTGTATAATTCCCAAGTTAATGGTTATTTCCCTAACCCACTGGCCTGGTTATTAGCTCTAATATTTTATCTGCATTATAAAAGTACATATATGGAGTCTTCCCTAGTTCCAAAGGCATATATGTGACCTCCTGAAATTCAAAAGACTTTGATTTACTTCTTTCTTATAGATTTATCATATTCCATATTTATTACAATTATTTATAAATTTTATTGGCTCACTTATTGAGCTATATTATATCTCAATCTCATTTCCCTAGCCTAGCCTTGAAAAAAATCAGTAAATATGTAACTTAAGAGGAAGAACTAAGATGGCCAATATGTAGGAGGACCCTAGGCTTGCCATGGAGGAGGACTTCAGAAGTCCTTGGCATGGCAAATGTGGAGCCCAGCAGGTGCTGCAGTGCACCTGCGGAGAAGGAGGGCAGATAGCCCAGGGGGCAGACAGTGTGATCTGACTATCCCCTGTAATGCACTGGGAGACACGATTCCAACTCCTCAGAGCTCATCTGAGAGAAGTGTCATTGTCTCTCTGGGGACAAAGAAGCCAGTGGGCACCATGTATCACTCCCACCCTTTAGCATAAACTACCTTCAAAAAGCAGCACAGCTCCCACAGTGGTGACTCAAAACAAGACCCACCCCCCTGTGCTCTGCAGGTGCTGCTTTTCTCAGGCAATTATGTCTGAAAATCAGCACAAAATCCCTTCTCCAGGATACCATCACAAATTCCCCAAATGCACCCCATCTATGGACCATAGAGTTCTGCAAACCTTCAGCTCTAGTAGAAATAGGATCAGGTCTTTTAACAAGCAGACCAGAATACACCTAGTTGAGACTTGCCACACTCCTGCCAAGGTCCAAACCCTCCCCACTGTAAGCAAGGAAAAACTGGGCAGAGGACTGACCTAAGGACAAGTGCAATCAAAACACAGTAGCAGAGTATAGAGAGTACACAACAGAGACACTTCCTAAAGTGCCAGACATTGGAGAGTATATGCCCTCTTCTTTATAAAGCCAGCATATTCAGAAGCAGGAAACATAATAGGATTTCCTAACACAAAGAAGAAGACGGAGACCCAGACAAAATGCCAAGACAGAGGATTTCTTCCCTCCCCCCCAAAAATAGAAGAAAAAGTCAGAGCCAAGGATCTGATTAAAACAGATATAAGTAATATGCTTGATCCAAAGTTTAAACAATAATAAGGATACTACCTGGGCTTGAGGAAAATACTGAAGACATCAGGGAGTCCCTTACTGCAGAGATAAAAGACATAAGACCTAGTCAGGTGGAAATAAAAACTGTTATAACCAAGATGCAAAACTGACTGGATGTAATGACCACAGGGATAGAAGAAGCAGAGGAGCAAATCAGTGACATAGAAGATAAAATTATGGAGAAAAAAATGAAGCTGAAAAGAGAGGGAAAGGAGAATATTGGATCATGAACATGGTCTTAGGGAACTCAGTGATTCTATAAAGCATAATAAAATTTATATCATAGGAGTCCTAGAAGAAGAGAGGGGAAAAAATCCAGAAGGTTTATGTGAGCAAATTATAGTTGAAAACTTCCCTAATCTGGGGAAGGAAACAGACATCAAATCCAGAAGGTAGAGAGAACTCCCATCAAAATCAACAAAATCAGGCCAGCACCAAGACATATAATTAAATTTGGAAAATATAGACATAAGGAAAAAAAATCCTAAGAGCAAGAAGAGAAAAGAAATAAGATTAAATAAATAAGATTAAAATAAATAAGATTAGCAGCTGATCTCTCTTCTGGCAGGCCAGAAGAGAGTGTAATGATATATTCAACGTGCTGAATGGGAAAAACATACAGCAAAATATATTCTATCAAATAAAGTTGTCGCACAGAATAAGGAAGAGATACAGAGTTTCCCAGACCAAAACAGCAACAAATAAAGGAATTTGTGATCACTAAACCAGCCCTGCAAAAATTATTAAAGGGGACTCTTTGAGTGGGAGAGAAATACCAAAAAGTGACAAATGCTAGAAAGGAACAGAGAAAATCTCCAGAAACAACGACTTAACAGGTATTACAAAGGCACTAAATTCATATCTATCAATAATCACTCTGAATGTTAATTAACTAAATGCTCTAATCAAAGGACACAGGGCATCAAGATGGATAAAAAATTATCTTTATGTTGCCCATGAGACACTAATTTTAGACCTAAGGACACTAGCAGATTGAAAATGAAGGGATGGGGAACTATTGCTCATGCTAATGGATGTGAACAGAAAGCTGTAACAGCCATACTTATATCAAACTAGATTTTAAACCAAAAACTGTAACAAGAGATGAAGAAGGGCACTCTATCATAATAAGGTGTCTATCAATAAGAAGATCTAACAATTCTAAATACTCATGCCTCTGATTTTGAAGCACCTAAATATATAAAACAATAACAAACATAAAAAAAGCTCATAGATAATGCAATAATAGTAGGGGCCTTTAACACCCAGTTTATTTTTTTCCAGTTTTATTGAGATATAATTGATAAATACTAAATTATGGTAAACATAGTATTGTTTTTTTATTATGTTATGTTAGTAAACAATGAATCTTGGAACACTACATCAAAAACCAATGATGTACCATATGGTGACTAACATAGCACCCTACTTTAAACAATGGACAGATCATCTAAGCAGAAAATCAATAAGGAAATAATGGCTTTGAATGATACACTAAACCAGATGGACTTAACAGATATATTCAGAACATTTCATCCTAAAGCAGCAGAATACACATTCTTTTTGAGTGTACATGGAACATTCTCCAGAATAGTTCACATACTAACTGGGCCACAAGTCAACCCTCAACTAGTACAAAAAGATTGAGATCATATGAAGCATATTTTCCAACTAGAGTGCTATGAAAGTTGAAGTCAACCACAAGAAAATAATTAGAAAAGACATAAACACACTGAAGTTAGAGAACATCCTACTGAAGAATGAATGGGTAAACCAGGAAATTTAAAAAGAAATTAAAAAGTACATAGAGGCAAAGGATAATAAAAACTCAACAGTCCAAAACCTTTGGAATGGAGCAAAAGCAATTATAAGAGGGAAGTATTTAGCAATACAGCCCTACCTCAAGAAGCAACACAAACTTCAAGCAAGCAAACAAACAAACAACAACAACAAAAAACTAACCGTATACTTGAACGAGCTAGAAAAAGAACAAAAAGTGAAGCCTAAAACCGGCATAAGAAAGGAAATAATAAAGATTAGACCAGATATAAATGATAAACAAATGAACAAAAAAATTGAATAGATAAATGAAACCAGGACCTGGTTTTTGAAATAACTGATAAAATTAATAAGCCACAAGCCAGACTTATCAAAAAAGAAACTAGAAAGGATGCAAATAAAATCACAAATGAGAGAGGAAAGACCAACATCACAAAATGCAAACAATTATAAGAGAATATTACAAAAAAAATCTGCCATCAAATTGAACAATCCAGAATAAATGGATAAATTCCTAGAAACACATAAACTATCAATACTGAAACAGGAAAAAATAGAAAACTTGAATAGACTGATAACCAGTGAAGAAATAAAAATAGAAATAAAATTAGCAATAAACAATCTCCCAACAAACAAAAGCTCAGGGGCAGATGTCTTTCTAGGGGAATTCTAACCACTAAAATAAATAAATAAATAAACAAACAAATGAGTTGACCTATTACTCTCTAATTGTTCCAACAAAATAGGAATGGAAGGAGAGCTTCCAAACTCATTCTATGAGGCCAACGTTACCTTGATTCTAAAACCAGAAAAAGATCCTACTAAAAACTAGAAGTACAGGCCAATAACTCTGATGAACATGGATGTAAAAATTATCAACTAGATATTAGCATGTTGAATCCAACAGCATATTAAAATAATTGTCTCTCATGGACAAGTGAGATTTATTCCTGGGCTGCAAGGTTGATTCAATATTTGCAAATCATTCAACATGATGCACCACACCAATAAATGAAAGAATAAGAACCATGTGTTCCGAAAGATGCAGAAAAAGCATATGATGAAGTATAGCATCCATTTTTTATAAAATCCCTCAATAACATAAGGATAGAAGGATCATATCTCAACATCATAAAGATGATTTATGAAAGAGCCATAGCTAATATAATCCTTAATGTGAAAAAAAACTGAGTTTTTCCTTTATGGTCAGGAACAAGACTGGGATATCCTCTTTCACCATCATTATTTAACATAGTACTGGAAGTCCTAGCCTCAGCAATGAGAAAACATAATGAAAAAAAAAAATCCAAATTGGCAAAGAAGTCAAACTTTCACTATTTGCAGATGACATGATACTCTATGTAGAAAACCTAAAAGACTCCACCAAAAAATTGTTAGAATTGATATACAAATTCAATAAATTTGCAGGATACAAAATCAAGGTAAATAAATCTGTTGTATTTCTATACACTAGTAATGAAGTAGCAGAAAAAGAAACCAAGGAATGGATCCCAGTTATAATTACACCAAAACCCATAACCTGGGAGTAAACCTAACCAAAGAGGTAAAAGATCTGTGTTTTGAAAACTATAGAACACCTATAAATATATAATGTAAGCAAAATCATATTTTTCTTATAAACATGTTTTTATGTTAAGTATAGTGTATTAGCATTCAGTTAGGAAAGTAAAAATGCACTAGATATTTCAAATAAGGAGTACTTCAATGCAGGTAATTGATTACAAAATAATTTAAAACTATAGACAAGCAAAATAAATGTGTTGGATAAGTCAGAAACAGAAGATTATACCAAGAAATTAATAATCAATTACAATGCATCGGCTGAAACTCAAGAACCCAAACTTGCCATTGATGTATTAGAAGTACTCACATGCCATTGCTTCTAATGGAATTGCACTGCTGATGAAATTACACTGTGCAGGTGATGCTACTTCTAGAAACCATCATTGCTACTTCTAAAAGCTCAATGACCTTATATAATTATAAATTATATAATTTCTAGGGCTCTCAGTCAATAACTTCTAATGCTGCCATTGCTGGAGGTACTATCAAAATCAAGTAAAATACACACTTTTTTTGTTGTTGTTTCTTGCCTGAAACTTCCCTGTCAATGCTGCCAACTGGCAAACTAACTAGAAATCAGTTGTGAGCAAGTATATGTTTAAAAGTTTTCAGGCTTCCATACTCTTGTGATACACAGAACATTAAAGTCTGAGAATAGAAATGGAAATTAACATAGGTATTCATTTTCCTTATGATACTACTGTCACCTGGCAGCTTTGTCTTAATGTAATCCAAGACATGTGAATATAAAACTGAAGAGAGCAACAAGCAGAAGGATCTCTGGGAAATGAGATATATTTATACAGGCTGCAGTTACTCACATAACTATGATTAAATCAGTAATTAACAAGATAGTATTTACACAGTGCTATAAACATCTCCATTAATTTTCCTATGCAAGAGCTTATTAGATGTTCAAATCATTGTACATACTCAGAAAAGAAAGGAGCAAACATTTGTTGTTTACTGTTATGCAAGGTGCTTTCCATGTGTTATCCCTCTTTATCCTTGGACCAACCTTGTGGAACCCTAATTTACAGAATATTAAAAGAGAAACAAGTTAAAATGTGCAAAGAACTATGAAAAAATGTCCATATATTTAGCCTAAAGTATCTCAGTCTTGGGAATTATCTTTGATTATTTAACCAATAGAAAAAAATCTATTTCAATGTTACTTATAATTTAAAAATATGGATACTTGTAATAATTGTGAAACTTTGATAAGAACTGGGTGTTGTATGTAAGTAATGAATCACTGAATTACACACCTGAAACTAATATTACACTGAATTAACTAACTGGAATGATGAATTAACACCTGAATTAACTAACTGGAATTTAAATGAAACCTTAAGAAAAAAGAAAAACAAATATTACAAAATTTTTTTAAAAAACACTTGTCATAATAACTGAAAAGTTTACATACCATAGTGTATATAAATTACCCAAATTGACAATACATGCAAATGTAAGCCAAAAATAGTGTGATATGAGAGTTACAAAAATAAAAGAAAGAAAATTGTCCCTGTTTACGCAGCTAGTGAAAAATAATACACTTATGTTTCAAAATGAATATCAGTTCTGATTCCCAAACTCCATGACATTTCCAATAAGTTATTTTTATGAAAATCCATGCTTTGCCTGATTGGGAAAACCTGGGATGCTGCTTAGTTTTGAGCCTCTCATCCCACCCAGATGAGGGAACTGAATCTTAGACACACCTACTGTTGAGTGAAGTTATCCCTGCTGAAACTACAATGCTTATCAGAACATATGGAAAGCTGAAAAGCCCAGTGAAACTCAAGCAGGGAGTTTAGCAGGAATAGTTGTGGAGCAGAGTGGCCTTGTTTGGCCAGGAAACTTGGAAGATGGGTTGGCTTGAAGTAAAACCACAAATAACCTTTTTAGCCATAGCGACGTTATCTTACTGTGCCCTGGTAAGGAAACTAATTCACAGCCCCATACATTAGCCCTCCCAACTAGGCAGCATAATGAGAGTACATGGGAAGTTGTGCAGCCCATCCAACAGCCTTGACACTTTAACAGAGAGCACAGTCTATGGCTTTTGCCTATCTGTGGAACAAAACTGGTGACCCCATCTTGTAGGTGATTTAATATACATTCTCACCAAATTGGGGTTCCAAACAATGATCTTTGGAGACCCTGGGGTCTGTCCTGTGCCATGCCAGTACAGAGAAATTAATTCATAGCTCCATTTGCTACTGAATGTAGTATTCAGTTGCATCCATTTGTTAACTCTTACCAGGGAACCCAGGAAACATGTGGAGCCCATCCTACAGCCTCGCTTAGGCAGGGAACCAGGTCAATAGGTGTATCAAACTGTTTCCACCCAGTAGCACCCTCTCCTACCTCAGAGCTCAGTCAGTGGTCTTGGCCCAAAATAAACTCTTACAGCAAGCCGCACCTGCTGAAGGATGTTAGCAGAAGACATATCCAGAGGCCAAACTTGAGCTGACAGGTGAAAATCTGTCTCTGCCAAGGTGAGCCCATGAAGTCTGATAGAGGATACAGTTCACTCAGATGCAAAGATACCAACATAGGGAATCAAAAAATCAGGAAAAGGGGCACCTGGGTGGCTCAGTGGGTTAAGCCTCTGCCTTCAGCTCAGGTCATGATCTCAGGGTCCTGGGATTGAGCCCTACATTGGGATCTCTGCTAAGCAGGGAGCCTGCTTCCCCCTCTCTCTCTGCCTGCATCTCTGCCTACTTGTGATCACTCTCTCTCTCTGTGTCAAATAAATAAATAAAACCTTTAAAAAATAAGGAAAAATCCAGTAAACATGAAAGCACCAAATGAAACTAAAAAAGCTTCAATAACACCATAAACAAAGGAAAATTTGTCAACTATCAGACAAATAATTCTCTTAAAGAAGTTTAGTGAACTAGAAGAACACAAAGACAGGGACAACTAATTGAAATTAAGGAAACAATGCAGCAGCAAAGTGAAAAGCTCAACAAAGACATAGAAACTATCTCCCCAAAATTCTAGAGCTGAAAATACATTGATTGAACTGAAAAATTCAATAGCTTCAAAAGCAGACTTGATAATGTAGAATAAAGAATCAGTGATCTAGAAGATGGGGTATTTGAAATTATCCAGAGAGAAAATGAAAATGTCAGCACCCAAAACCCAAATAATCCAATTTAAAAATAGGCTGAAGACATGGATAGATATTTTTCCAATAAAGACATACAGATGGGGGCGCCTGGGTGGCTCAGTGGGTTAAGCCGCTGCCTTCGGCTCAGGTCATGATCTCGGGGTCCTGGGATCGAGTCCCGCATCGGGCTCTCTCTGCTCAGCAGGGAGCCTGCTTCCTCCTCTCTCTCTCTCTCTCTGCCTCTCTGCCCACTTGTGATTTCTCTCTGTCAAATAAACAAATAAAATCTTTAAAAAAAAGACATACAGATGGCCAACAGACACATGAAAATATACTACATCACTTATCATCAAGTAAGTACAAATCAAAACACTAATGAGAGAGATGCCTGGATGGCTCAGTCTGTTAAGAGGTTGACTCTTGATTTCAGCTTGGGTCATGATCTCAGGGTCCTGGGATCAAGCCCTGCATTAGGGTCTGTGCTTAGCAGGGAGTTTGCTTGAGGATTCTCTCTCTCTCTGCTTCTTCCTCTTCCCTCTCCCCTGCTGATTGCTCTCTCTCTTTCTCATTCTCTCTCTCTAAAATAAATAAGTAAATCTTTAAAAAGCTACAATGAAATATTATCTCACACCTGTTATAATAGTTCAAATCAACAACACAAGAAAGAACAGGTGTTGGTGAGAATGAGGAAAAAGGGGGAACCCTCCTGCACTGTTGGTGGGAATGCAAACTGGTATAGCACTCTGGAAAACAGGATGGAGTTTCTTCAAAACCTTAAAAATAGAACTATCCTATGATCCAGCAATTGCACTACTAAGTATTTACACAAAAAAATTAAGAAATACAGACTCAAAGGGATACAGGAATCCAGATATTTATAGCAGCATTATCTATAATAGCCAAACTATGGAAAGAACCCAAGTGTTCAATGACTAATGAATGGATAAAGAAGTGGTATGTATATGGAAAGGAATATTATCCAGCCATAAAAAGTGAAATCTTGTCATTTGCAATGATATGGACAGAGCTAGAGTATTATGCTAAGTGCATTAAGTCATCCAGAGAAAGACAAATACCATATGATTTCACTCATGTGGAATTTAAGAAACAAAACAAACAAGCAAATGGAAAAAAAGAGAGAGGGACAAACAAAGAAACAGACTCTTAACTATAGGGAACAAAGTGTGGAATATCAGAAGGGAGGGGATGGGGGATGAGTTAAATAGGTTACTGGCGATTAATGAGTGCATTAGTGATGAACACAAGGTGCTACATGGAACTGTTGAATCACTAAATTGTACACTTGCCACTAATATTACACTGTTTATTAATGAACTGGAATTCAAATAGAAACTTAAAAAGAGAATGCAAAAGAGTGAAGAAAGACTATAGGAATTATGTAACATAATGAATAGAAGCCATATTCAGGGGTACCTGGGTGGCTCAGTCATTAAGTGTCTGCCTTTGGCTCAGGTCATGATCCTGGGATTGAGCCCCAAATCAGGCTTCATGATCAACAGGGAGCCTACTTCTCCTTCTCCCACTCCCCCTGCTTCTGTTCTGTCAGTGTATCTCTCTGTCACATACACAAATAAAATCTTAAAAAAAAAGAAATATTAAAATACTATAAATGGAATGACATGCTGTCTAAACTGGATACTCTGACAGCTAAGGTAAATGGCACAGAAAGAAAGTATTAGTGATCTAGAAGATAAGCTGATAGAAAGGAAGGTAGTTGAGGAGGATAGGGATAAGTAATTAGAAGTCCATGACATCAGTCTTAGAGAGATAAATGACATGAAGAAATGTTCCAGTTTCATTATTATTGGGATACCTGAGGGGGTGAAGCAAGAAAGAAAGGACTAGAAGATATATTTGAGCAAGTCATAGCTTAGAACTTCCTTAATCTGGGGAAGAAGACAAGCATTCGTGTCCCAGAGGCAGAGAGGAACTCTCCCAAGATCAATAAAAATAGACCAAAATCCTTGCATATAATAATAAAACTTGTTAATCTTAGAGCCAAGGAAGCTAGCCTGAGAGCACCTAGGGGAAGATATTTCTTACCCATGCACCTAGAGGAAGATATTTCTTACCCAATGGCTATACCCATTCTATTCCCAGAATAACATCAGCCCTGTCCACGGAGACCTGGTAAAGCAGAAAGGGCTTGCAAGATATGTTCAGGGTACTAAATGAGAAGAACATGCAGCCAAGAATGTTTTTTCCCAGGAACACTGTCATTCAGAATGGGCAGAGAGTCACGGGGCTTCCAGGATCAGCAGAAACTGAAAGAATATGTGATCACCAAGCCAGACCTCTATGAAATATTAAGGGGGATTCTATAAAAGAAGAAACACCTCAAGAGTAATATACACCAATAATTTACAGAGAACAGGGACATTACAGGCAATATGATGGAACTAAATTAATATCTTTCAGTAGTTACTCTGAATGCAAAAGGCCTAAATGTTCCCATAAAATGGCATAGGGTTGCAGACAGGATAAAAGACAGGACCCATCCTTATACTGTCTATCAGAGACTGATTTTGAACATAAAGATACCCCCAGATTGAAAGCGAGGCAATGGAAAACCATTATCATGCCAGCAGACCTCAAAAGAAAGCTGGGGTAGCAATTCTTATATCAGAAAAATTAGATTTTATTTTATTTTTAAATTATTATTTTGTATTGTGTTATGTTAGTCACCATATAATACATCATTAGTTTTTGATGTAGTGTTCCAAGATTCATTGTTTATCTATAACATGCAGTGCTCCATGCAATGTGTCCTTCTTAATTCCCATCATCAGGCTCACCCATCCCCTCTCCTCTAAAACCCTCAGTTTGTTTCTTGGAGTCTACAGTCTCTCATGGGTCCTCTCCCCATCCGGCTTGCCCCCCTTTACTTTCCCTTACCTTTTCCTAATGTCCTTCATGTTATTCCTTATGTTCCACAAGTAAGTGAAACCATATGATAATTAACTTTCTTTGCTTGACTTTTTTCACTCAGCATAATCTCCTCCAGTCCCATCCATGTTGACACAAAAGTTGGGTATTCATCCTTTATGATGGTTGAGTAATATTCCATTGTATATATGGACCACATCTTCCTTGTCCATTTGTCTTTTGAAGGGCATCTCAGCTCTATCCTTAGATTGGTTATTGTGGATATTGCTGCTATGAACATTGGGGTACATATGGCCCTACTTTTCACTACATTTGTATCTTTGGGGTAAATACCCAATAGTGCAATTGTCAGGTCATAGGGTAGCTCTATTTTTAATCTTTTGAGGGACATCCAAACTGTTTTCTAAAGTGGCTGCACCAACTTGCATTCCCATTAACAGTGTAAGAGTGTTCCCCATTCTCCACATCCTCTCCAACATTTGTTGTTTCTTGCCTTGCTAATTTTTGCCATTCTAACTGGTGAAAGGTGGAATCTCAGTGTGGTTTTGACTTGAATTTCCCTGATGGCTAATGATGATGAACGTAATTTTCATGTGTCTGCTAGCCATTTGTATGTCTTCATTGGAGAATTGTCTGTTCTGTTTGGTGTTGAGTTTGATAAGTTCTTTATAGATCTTGGATATCAGTCCTCAGTCTGTAGTGTCATTTACAAATATCTTCTCCTATTCCATTGTTTTGCTGATTGTTTCTTTTGCTGTGAAGAAGATTTTTATCTTGATGAATTCCCCACAGTTCACTTTCACTTTTGTTTCTCTTGCCTTTGGAGATGTGTTTTGAAAGAACTTTCTGTGGCCAAGGTTAAAGAGGTTATTGCCTATGTTCTCCTCTAGGATTTTGATGAAATCCTTTCAGCCATTTTGAGTTTATTTTTGTAAGAAAATGTGTAATAAATTTTGTAAGAAATTTTGTAAAAAATTACACATTTTGTAAGAAAATGTATAAGAAATGTGTAATGTGTAAGAAAATGGTTGAGTTTCATTCTTCTATACATAACTGTCCAATTTTCCCAGCACCATTTATTGAAGAAACTGTCTTTTTTGCATTGGATATTTTTTTCCTGCTTTGTTGAAGATTACTTGACCATATAGTTCATGGTCCATATCTGGGCTCTTTACTCTGTTTCACTGGCCTATGTGTCTGGGTTATTTGTTTGTTCAATTGTTTTGTTTTGTTTTTGCCAGTATCATGATGTCTTAATGATCACAGCTTTGTAATAAAGCTTGAAATCAGGTAATATGATGTCCCCAGTTTTGTTTTTCTTTTTCAACATTTAAAGCACATTTCCTGGTGCTGGGAAAATTGGACAGCCACACGTAGAATGATATAACTCGACCATTCTCTTCCACTACACACAAAGATAAACTCAAAATAGATGAAAGACTTCAATGTGAGACAAGATTCCATCAAAATCCTAGAGGAGAACATAGACAGTAACCTCTTCAACATCTGCCACAGTACCTTCTTTCAAGACACATCTCCAAAGGCAAGGGAAACAAAAGCAAAAATGAACATTTTGGACTTCATCAAGATAAAAATCTTCTGCACAGCAAAGGAAACAGTCAACAAAACAAAGAGGCAACCCACAGAATAGGAAAATATATTTGCAAATGACATTACAGATGAAGCTCTGGTATCCAAGATCTATAAAGAACTTCTCAAACAACGCTCAAAAAGCAAATAATCCAGCTTAGAAATGGGCAGAATACATGAACAGACACTTCTCCAAAGAAGACAAAGAAATGGCTAACAGACACATGAAAAACTATTCAACATCACTAGCCATCAGAGAAATACAAATCTAAACCACAAAGAGATACCACCTTACACCAGTTCAGAATGGTTAAAATTAACAAGGCAAGAAACAATAAATGTTGTAGAGGCTGTGGAAAAAGGGGAAACCTCTTACACTCTTGGTGGAAATGCATGTTTGTACAGCCACTTTGGAAAACAGTGTGGAGGTTCCTTAAAAAGTTAAAAATAGAGCTACCCTAGGACCCAGCAAACCTAGGACCTAGGTATTTACCCCAAGGATAAAAATGTAGTGAAAAAAGGAGTACATTCCCCCTAATGTTCATAGCAACAATGTTCACAGTAGCCAAACTATGGAAGGAACCAAGATGCCCTTAAACACATGAATGAATAAAGAAGATGTGGTACATATATACAATAGATTATTAGTTAGCCATCAGAAAGATTTATACCCACCATTTGTATGGACATGGAAAGAAGTGGAGGGGATTGTTAAGTGAAATTAGTCAAGCAGAGAAAGCCAAATATTATATGGTTACATTCATATGTGGGACATAAGGAATAGCACAAAGGATCATACGGGAAGGAAAGGAAGAGTGAAGAGGAAGAAATCAGAGAAGCAGATAAACCATCAGAGACTCTGGACTTTGGGAAACAAACTGAGGGTTTCAGAGGGGAGGGGATAGTGGGATGGTGTAGTCAGGTGATGTGTATTAGGGAGGTCACCTGTTGGGTTGAGTACTAGGTGTTATATGCAACTGATGAATCACTGAACACTACATCAAAAACTAATGATGTTCTATATGGTGGCTAACTAAACATAATAAAAAAAAACAGCTTAGAGAACTAAAAAGAGACATAAACAGCAATACAATAATAGTTGGGACTTTAACCCTGCCCCACTCGCAACAATGATGTGATTGTTGAGACAGAGAATTAAAACAGTGGATTTAACAGTATGATAGACAAAAAGGACCTAATAGACATATACAGAACATTCTTTCCAACATTAACAGAATAAACATTCTTCTTGAGTGCACATTTTCTAGGATAGGCAATATATTCAGTCAGAAAACAAGTCTTAGCAAATTCAAGAAGATGGAAGTCAAACCAAGTATCTTTTCTGATCACACTAGAAATCAAAAATGAGGAAAACTAGAAAATTTACATATACATGGAAATTAAACAATATTCTCATGAACAACTAATGGAATGACCTTTAATGAATAAATGACCTTTAATGAGTTAAAGGTCAAAGTTAAAAGTATACTGAGACAAATTAAAATGGAAACACAGCATGCTAGTACTTATGGGATGCAGAAAAGGCAGATCTAAGAGCTAAGTTCTTAGCAATAATTACCTCTGTTAAGAAGAAAGATCCCAAATGAACAACCTAACTTTATGGATTAAGGAACTGGGAATAAAGAACAAACTGAGTTCAGAGTTAGTAGGTAGAATAAAGTAATAAAACTTAGATCAGACACAAGCAAGACTAATTGGGAAAATAGTATGAATACAGCCAATTGTAGTAAGGGGATTGAATCAATAATCAAAAGTTTCCCAATGAAGAAAAGCCCAGCAAAATATATCTGCACTTGTGAGTTCATCTGATTCATTTTATTGTGATATTTACTTTATTGTGTTGGTCTGGAACTAAACCTGCAATATCCCTGAGGTATACCTATAGTGTTTTTTATATACTAACAGCAAATTATCTGAAAAATAAATGAAGGAAACAATCCTATTTAGAATAGCTTTAAAAATAATAAAATATTTAGGAATAAGTTTAGCATAGGAGTTGAAATATTTCTACTCTGAAAACAAGTCATTGATCAAATAAATCAAAGAAGACACAAATAAATGGAGAGATATCCTGTGTTCATAAATTGGATAACCAATGCTGTTAAAATATCAGTACCATCCAAAGTCATCTGCACATTCAGTACAAACTTCTCAAGATCTCAATGTGAGTTTTTTTTAAAAGATTTTATTTATTTATTTGACAGACAGAGATCACAAGTAGGCAGAGAGGCAGGCAGAGAGAGGGGGAAGCAGGCCTCCCGCTGAGCAGAGAGCCCCATGCAGGGCTCGACCCCAGGACCCTGGGATTATGACCTGAGCTGAAGGCAGAGGCTTTAACCCACTGAGCCACCCAGGCACCCCTCAGTGTGAGTTTTTAATGAAAAAAAAAACAAAACTAAAATTTTTATGGGACCATATAAAACCCAAAGTGACCAAAGTAAAAGTGGGAAAGAAGAAAAAAAAATACCGTATCACAATTCTGGATTTTAAGCTATACTTTATAGTAATCAAAACAGTATGGTACTGTGGTGCCTGGATGGCTTAATGGCTTGAGCCTTTGGCTCAGGTCATGATTTCAGGGTCCTGGGATTGAGCCCCACATTGGGCTTTCTGCTCAGTGGGGAGCCTGTTTCCCCTTCTCTCTCTGCCTGCCTCTCTGCCTACTTGTGATCTCTCTCTGTCAAATAAGTAAATAAAATCTTAAAAAAAAACCAGTATTTTACTGACATAAAAGTAGATACACAGATCAATAGAACAAAACTAGGACTTTGAAAAGAAAGCCACATATATTTGTCGACTAATTCTAAATATTGTTAATTAATATTTGACAAATGAGCCAAAATACTAAATGGAGAAAACAGTCTCTTTAATAACATTGCTGGGAAAAATGAGATATTCATGTGCAAAAGAATGAAACTAGATCCATTTCTTACACTACACACAAAAATTGACTTGAAATGGATTAAGGGCTTAAGTGTAAACCATCAGTACAACCATAAATCTCCTAAAATAAAACATAAGAAAATTATTCTTGACATGGGTTTTAACACTGAATTTTTTTGATCTGACACTTAAAGCACAATTAAAAGAAATAGGTGGTACTACATTAAACTAAAATATTTTTCGATAGCAAAAGTAACAATAAAATGAAAAGACAACATACAGAATTGAAAAAAAATTGCAAACCATATACTTAATAAGGAATTAATAACCAAAATACATAAAATAATTACTAACAAATGTAAATAATAATACCATAATAGTATTGGACTTTAACACCTCACTTATGTCCATTGATATATCATCTAAACAGAAAAGCAACAAAGAAAGCGTGGCTCTGTATAATACACTGGGCCAGATGGATTTGGAAGATGTTTTCAGAACATTCCATCCTAAAAGAGCAGAATACACATGCTTCTCAAGTGCACATGGAACATTCCCTAGAATACATCACATATTAGGTCACAAAACAGCCTTCACCAAATATGAATAAATGAATGAATGAATAGTCATACCATGCATCTTTTCTGACCACAACATAATGCAACTAGCAGTCAACAACAAGATAAACATCTATAAAGACCAAAAATACATGGAGGTTAAATAACACAGTACTAAACAATGAATGGATCAACCATGAAATAAAAGAATAAATAAAGAATTACATGGAAACAACTGAAAATGAAATAACAAAGAATAGAACAGACATACATTATATTGAAACTAAACATACAATAGAATAAATCCATGAAACTAGGAGGTGATTCTTTGAAAAAATAAATAAAATTGATAAACCTCTAATTGGACTTATCAAAAAAAAGAGAAATGAGTCAAATAAAATCAAAAATAAGAGAGAATAACAACTAACAGCAAATAAATACAATTATAATAGAATATTATGAGAGTTATCTGCCAACACACTGGACAACCTGGAAGAAACTGATAAAATCCTAAAAACATAGAAACTACCAAAATGGAAACAGGAAGAATTAGAAAATTTATGTAGACCGATTACCAGCAAAGAAATTGAATCAGTAAAAAACAAAAACAAAAATAGGCAAAAAACAAAAAATGGGGCACATGGGTGGCTCAGTGGGTTAAGCCGCTGCCTTTGACTCAGGTCATGATCTCAGGGTTCTGGGATCGAGTCCCACATCAGGCTCTCTGCTCAGCAGGGAGTCTGCTTCCCTTCCTCTCACTCTGCCTGCCTCTCTGCCTACTTGTGATCTCTCTCTCTGTCAAATAAATAAATAAATAAAATCTTTTAAAAAAATGAAAAAAATAAAACAAAACAAAAGACCTCCCAACAAACAAAAGACTAGGACTGGATGGCTTCACAGATTAATTCTACCAAATATTTAAGAAGAATCAATAACCATTCTTCTTGAACTATTCCAAAGTACAGAAGCGGAAGGAAAACTTCAAAATTCATTCTATGAGGTCAGCATTATTCTCATACCAAAAAAAGATAAAGACACGAAAGAAGAAATAAAGAAAGAAAGAGAAAAAGAAAGAAAGAAAGAAAAAAGAAAAAGACAATTACAGGCTTTTGGCTCCCTGAGCAGTACCACGGTAGTCCACAAAAACAAACACCTTATGAAAGGCAGCAAAATGGGAGGCAAGAATAAAGTGGTTGATCCATTTTCTGAGAAAAATTGGTTTGATGTGAAAGCACCACCTACATTCAATATAAGATATATTGGGTGAAAAAAAAAAAAACAGTCAAAAGAACTCAAGCAACCAAAATCACATCTAATGGCCTCAAGGGAATTCTTTTTGAAGTGAGCCTTACTGATCTGCAGAATGATGAAATTACATTTAGAAAATTCAAGCTAATTACTGAGGATGTCTAGGGAAAAAACTGCCTGACTAATTTTCATGCCATGGATCTTACCTGTGACAAAATGTACTTCATGCTAAAAAAAAAAAAAAAAAAAAAAAAGGCAGATCATGATTGAAGCTTATGTTGATGTCAAGACTATCAGTGGCTATTTATTTTGTCTAGTTTCTGTAGGTTTTACTGAAAAAGTATAACAATTAGATTTGGAAAACCTCTTATGCTCAGTACAAACAGGTCTGCCAAATTTGGAAAAAGATGATGGAAATCATGACCTGAGAGGTGCAGACAAATGACTTGAAAGAAGTAGTCAATAAACTGATTCCAAATAGAATCAGAAAAGACATAGAAAGTGTTGTCAGCCCATTTATCCACTCCGTGATGACTTTGTTAGAAAAATAAAATGTGGGGTGCCTACGTGGCTCCATCAGTTAAGCCTCTGGCTCTTGATTTTGGCTCAGGTTATGATCTCAGGGTTATGAGACTGAGCCCCACATTGGGCTCAATATCCACCTGGGAGCCCTTTCCCCTGCTCACACACTTTCTCTCTCTCTCAACAAACAAAGTGGAGTTTCTTGGTGAAATCTGTAGTCTGGAAAAGCTACTGGGGATAAGACAAGTGCTAAAGTTGAAGGAGCTGATAAAATGAACCAATAATCCAAGGATCTATCTAAAGTTCAGACACTTAATTGTAACAAATAAAAATAAATCTTATTTGTAATGTTTAAAGAGAGAGAGAGAGAGAATGACAGGCCAATGTCTGTGATGAACAGAAATGCAAAAAAAACCTCAACAAAATACTAGCAAACCAAATCCAATGATACATCTAATGATACATTAAAAAATTCTTTCACTATAATCAAGTGGGATTTATTCCTTGTTTTGCAAGGGTGGTTCAAAATTTGCAAATCAATCAACATGATATATCATATCAATGAGAGAAAGGATAAGAACAAGATAATCGGGACGCCTGGGTGGCTCAGTTGGTTAGGCAACTCCCTTCAGCTCAGGTCATGATCCCAGCGTCCTGGGATCGGGTCCCACATCAGGCTCCTTGCTCAGCGGGGAGCCTGCTTCTCCCTCTGCCTCTGCCTGCCATTCTGTCTGCCTGTGCTCGCTCTCCCCCCCCTCTGATAAATAAATAAAATCTTAAAAAAAAAAGAACAAGATAATCATTTCAATAGATGCGAAAAAATATTTGACAAAGTACAGCATACATTCATGATAAAAATCTCAAATAAGGTAGGTTTAGAGGGAACACACCTAAACATAATAAGGGCCATATATGAAAACCCCACATTATCTTAATCGGGGAAAAATGAAGAGTTTTTCTTTAAGGTCAGGAACAAAACACTTTTATTCAACATAGTACTGGAAATCCTAGACACAGATAGCAGACTATATATATGTATATATATATATATATATATTTTAATATATATATATAATCGAAGTTGGTAAGGAAGAAATAAGACATTCACTATACAAAGATGACATGATACTATATACAGAAAACTTGAACAACTCCACTAAAAAAAGAAAAGAAACAAAAAGCAACAACAAAACAACCTGCCAAAACTGATAAACAAACTCAGTTGAATAACAGGATACAAAATCAATGTATAGAAATCTGTTGCATTTTTATACACTAACAATGAAATAGCTGAAAAAGAAATTAAGAAAAGAGTCTCATTTATAATTTCACCCAAAAAAGTGAGATACCTAGGAATAAATCTAAAGAGGTAAAAGATCTGTACTCTGAAAACTATAAAACATTGATGAAAGAAATTAAAGATGACCCAAAAAATGAAAATAAATTTCATGTTCATGAGTCAGAAGAACAAATATTGTTAAAATGTCTATATTATCAAAACAATCTACAAATTTAATGCAATCCCTATCAAATTATCAACAACATTTTTTTCACAGACCTACAAATATAATTCTGAAATTTGTATGGAACCACAAATGACCCTAACAAGTAAAACAATCTTGGGGAAAGAAAAAAAAAAAAAAAGGAAAGCTGAAGGCTTCACAGTTACAGAACTGAAGTTATATTACAAAGCTATAGTGATCAAAATGGTATGGTACTGGGACAAAAAGAGACACATAAGTGAAAGTGACAGAATAGAAAACCCAGGAATGAACCAACAACTACATTATCAATTAATCTTCAGCAAAGCAGATAATAATATCCAATGGCAAAAGACAGTCTCTTCAACAAATGGTGTTAGAAGTGGAGAGCAATATTCAAAACAATAAAACTGGACTATTTTCTTTTTTTTAAATAAGATTTATTTATTTGTTTGTTTGTTTGTTTGACAGACAGAGATCACAAGTAGGCAGAGAGGCAGGCAGAAAGAGAGGGAAGCAGGCTCCCCGCTGAGCAGAGAGCCTGATGTGGGGCTCGATCCCAGGACCCTGAGACCATCACCTGAACTGAAGGCAAAGGCTTAACCCACTGAATTACCCAGGCACCCCCAAACTGGACTATTTTCTTACAGGATACACAGAAACAAATTCAGAATGGATTATATTAAGGGGGGGAACATATTGCATGGAACTCTGGGTGTTATACACAAACAATGAAGCATGGATACTACATCAAGAACTAATGATATACTGCATGGTGGCTAAAACAGCATAAAAAAAATTAAAAAGACCTAAATGTGAGATCTGAAATCTAGAACAATCCTAGAAGATAACACAGGCAGTAACTTCTTTAATATGGGCCATAGCAACTTTTTTTCTAAATAGGTCCCATAGGGCAAGGGAAACAAATGCAAACATAAACTATTGGGACTTCAAAATAAAAAGCTTCTGCACATGGAAGGAAAAAAAATGAATAAAACTAACATGCAATATACAGAATGGGAGAACATATTTGAAAATGACATATTCAATAAGGGTTATTATTTAAAATATTTAAAGAACTTATCAAACTCAACACCCAAAAAATGAATCATCCAATTAAAAATTGGGCAGAAGACATGAACAGACATTTTCCCAAAGAAGACATACAGATGGCCAATGGGCTCATGAAAAGTTGTTCTTCACTTACCATCAGGGAAATTCAAATCAAACCTACAAGAATGTATCACTTCACACCTCTCAGAATGGCTAAAATAAACACACGAAGTAACTAGAGTTTGCCAGGATGTGGGGAAAAAGGAAACTTCCTGCACTGTTTGTGGGATGCAAAGTGTGGAGAACAGTATGGATCTTTCTCCAAAAAATTTAAAAAAGAACTACCCCATGATTCAGCTATTACACTACTGGGTATTTACCCAAAGAATACAAAAGCACTAATTCAAAGGACACATGAACCCCTATGTTTATAGCAGCATTTATAATAGCCGAATTATGGAACCAATGTCCAACAACTGATGAATAGATAAAGAAGATTTGATATATATAAACAACAGAATTTTACTCAGCCAAAAAGAGAATGAAATCTTGCCATGTGCACAGATGTTGATTGAGCTAGAGGGTATTATACTAAGTAAAATAAGTTGCAAAGGTGTGAATTGAGCTAGAGGGTATTACACTAAGTAAAATAAGAGAGTCAGAGAACAACAAATACCATATGATTTCATTCTTATGTGGAGTTTAAGAAACAAAACAGATTAACATAGAGAGAGTAACAAGAATAGAGAACCAAATGATAGTTACCAGAGGGGAGGTAGATGGGGGGATGGGTTAAACAGAAGGTGGGTATTAAGGAGTGCACTTGCCCTGATTAGCACTAGGTGACGTATGGGATTGTTGCATCACTATATTGTATACCTGAAACTAATATAACACTGTATGTTAACTAATGGAAATTAAAATATACACTTAAAAATACCAGGGGCATTCAGGATATGATTGCACAAACTAGCTATCCAGCTTGTACCATATAATATCTGAAAAAAAATTTGGAACTGAGACAAGTATATTCATCCCATATCATTCATTATTTAGCATGCAACAAATATCAACTGGTGACTGAATTATCTCTATTAGATGAAGTATAAACTCCATTTATGTATCAAAGCTTGAGGAGGTGGGTACCCAGGACCTTTTCTCCTGCTGAGTATCAAGCTGGATTTACAGGACTAAGGGCAAATTATGCAGTTCTGAGTAAAGGAGCCTGCTTCCATCCTTTATGGCAAGGATTTTTTTTCTCTTTTTAAAATATTTTATTTATTTATTTGAGAGAGAGAGAGAGACAGAGAATGAGAGAGACAGAGAGAGAGAGAGAGAGCACATGAGAAGGAGGGTCAGAAGGAGAAGCAGACTCCCTGCTGAGTCCCTGATGTGGGACTCAATCCCAGGACTCCAGGATCATGACCTGAGCTGAAGGCAGTTGCTTAACCAACTAAGCCACCTAGGTGCCCCAATGGCAAGGATTTTCAACATATTTCCTTGGATGAGGGAGGAGTGTTAGATAAGAGGTATAATTGTGGGGCATTTGGATAAGTTAAAAGACTTTGAAGACACCTGAAACAATCCAGGCTCACAATGTTTCTCTGTGTGGCTGGGTTTTAAGACTGGGCTTGTGGTTCTTGACCCCTAGTCAAAGGGCTCAAAACATCATTGTAACATCAGGTACAACATTCTATAAGCCTGATGGTCTCTAAGTTTATTTTCTTTTTTCTTTCTTCTTCAGTTTTTTTTTTTTAAGTCTAATTAGTTAACAAACTGCATTATTGGTTTCAGGAGTAGTATTCAGTGATTCATCCCTTACATAAAACACCTGGTGCTCGGGACGCCTGGGTGGCTCAGTTGGTTGGACGACTGCCTTCGGCCCAGGTCATGATCCTGGAGTCCCGGGATGGAGTCCCGCATCGGACTCCCAGCTCCATGGGGAGTCTGCTTCTCTCTCTGACCTTCTCCTCGTTCATGCTCTCTCTCACTGTCTCTCTCTCAAGTAAATAAATAAAATCTTAAAAAAAAAAAAAAACACCTGGTGCTCAAAGCAAGTGGGCTGCTTAATATGCATCAACCATCTACTTCATCCTTCCCAACACACACCTTCCTCCATCAATGCTTAGTTTGTTCTGTATCTTTGAGTTTCATGGTTTGTTTCCTTCTCTTCTTTTTTTTTCTTTTCCCCTTTCCATATGTTCATCTGTATTGTTTCTTAAATTCTACTTACAAGTGAAATCATATGGTATTTATTTTTCTTTGACTGACTTATTTCACTTAAATCATACACTCTAGCTTCATCTACATCATTGCAAATGACAAGATTTCATTTTTTCTGATAGATGAGTAATAGTCCATTATGTATCTACACCATAATTTCTTTATCCATTCATCAGTAAATGGACATTGGGCTCTTTGCATAATTTGACTATTGTTGATAATGAACTTTGGGGAGAAGGTACCCTTTTAAATTTGTATTTTTGTACCCCTTGGGTAAATACCTAGTAGTGCAATTGATAGATCATAAGGTATTTCTATGATTGATTCATTCTTCTGATTCACCCATCATCATGTTATGGCATCCATTCAGGTTTGCATTTCAGTTATAGAATTTTTAATATTGGTTTGATTAGATTTTGGTTCTTTTATCTTTGCATTAAGGGGGTCTCTAGTGTTTTCTATGCTTTTATCAAACCCAGCTAGTATCCTTATAATTGTTGTTTTAAATTCTCATTCAGACATCTTACATATAACTGTATTAAATCCTTAACTGTTAGTTATACTTCCTATTATTTTTGTAGTAAATTCCTCTCTCTTGTCATTTTATCCAAAAAAACAAAAACAAAAATAAAACAACAATGACAACAACAAAAAACACGAGATCCTGAGTGTGCTTTGGTCTGCTTGTGAAAAGAAACCGGATCCAAAAATATAAATAATAAAATAATAAAATAAAATAAAATAAAATAAAATAAAATAAAAGATATTTATAAAAGTAAAAAATGAAAAAAGATAAAAAAGAATTAAAAATAAGAAAAATAAAAATTAATAAAAAATAAAAATAAATAAAAGAAAGCTCTATCCTATTTCTCCAAGAGCTGAAACTTTACAGCTCCTTCTGATCAGCGGATTTGGTGTATGGAAGGTGTTTGTGCTGGTTTTCTGGGGGAGGAGGTCTGTTGCACTGATTCTCTGGTGGACTTGCCCTAGTAGAGATGTGCCTGCAGGGCACAGAGAGGGCGAGGCTTGGTGTATGGGGCTCTGGCCTCCACTAGGTGGCACTGTTTTACTCCCTGAAGACTTTCAGGGCTGATGGGTGGGGTAAAAACAGCTGTACCCCACTCTTTAGCCCCAGAGTCCTGAGTTTGCACCTGCCACTCTTCAGGAAGCCCTCGGGAGAGTAAACAATCACCCTCTTGTGCTCTCTGTTTGTGTCATATCCCTTTCTTCACCCTGCCTATTTCTGAGCTGTTTTATCTCAGTCATGAGATTAGGTTTCAAATGCAGATCCATACTGATCCTCTGAGGGAGGGTCTCACCATGCTTTTGCCATTTGCTGGCCTGTTCCAGGAAAGCAGTTGCATGACCACACAGTGCTTCTGAGTTTATGGCAAGGTAGAGTAGAGAGCTAGCACCCAGGCTTGCTGCCCGCAGCCAGAATCCCCACTTCTGTGTCTGGGAACAGAGCAGCACTTTGATGCCAGCCATTCTTCTTGTGACCTGGAAGATCCTAAGATCACACTGCCCACTCCTGGGTCTCCACCCCCTTCCCCACCTGAGCCACTCAAAGCCAAGTATCACCTTGGTGGTGGCAGACTTCTAAAACCTCAGGTTTTGCACTTTGCTGCTTATAATACCTTTCGGTAGTCTCCATAAATAAAGGTCCTTTCCCTTCACAGCACCTACAGTTCTTATACCCCAAAATGAACTCTCCACACCTCCTACCTTTCAGAAGGTGGTCACTTCTCTACTTGTAGACTTGTGGGTTTGTTCTCTCGGTCCTCAGGGTGAAGTCTTGGATGTTCGGATGATTTGATAATTATTTAGCTGTGTTTGAGAGATGAGGCAAGTTTATGGTCCAACTATTCCTCTGCCATCTTAATTCTTCCAAGTTTGTTTGTTTTCTTGTTGAAGTATTTCTTCCAGCTCTTCTTTTAACATCTGCATTTGATATTTCCAGTGTTTTGATTTTGTTCCTTATTCCTTTTCTCAGTTTCTGCTTTGGTTCTCAGTTCTTTTTGTGGTTTTCCTGTTTTTTTTTTTATTTGACCTTCTCCTTCTGATGTGAGATTTTTTTGATAGACTCTGTATATGTGCAGAACATTTTATTAGCATATTAACAATTAAAGTTTTATCCTGCTACTACTTTGTATCCTATGTTACATTTTTAATAAGAAAAAAATCATCCTTGGGCACCTGGGTGGCTCAGTGGGTTAAGCCTCTGCCTTCGGCTCAGGTCATGATCCCAGGGTCCTGGGATTGAGTCCTGCATCAGGCTCTCTGCTCAGCGGGGAGCCTGCTTCCTCCTCTCTCTCTCTGCCTGCTTCTCTGCCTACTTGTGATCTCTCTCTGTCAAATAAATAAATAAAATCTTTAAAAAAAAAGAAAGAAAGAAAAAAATTATCCAGTTTTATCACACTTCTTAGTTTAAAGAAAAAAATTTCTCTGTACTACTTTTTTATACTATCTCATAAACAAACAACCATGACATCTTTTTATTATATACTTTTCATTGTTTTCATAAACAAACCGAATCAAGGGTCTTGTTTTCCATACTAAAGTCAGATACTTGGAGATTTTTAAATATGAAAAAAACCTAAATTATTATGTAAATATTTACTTAATGTAGGTCTTTGAATATAGACTTATGCTTTTTTAACCTTATTGTCTCTTTTCTTTTATGGACATACTTTCTTTTTTACACTTTGCTTTAAAGATACTTCCTGTGGAAATGGAGTCTTATTGCTTTTTATAACATCTACTAAAATTCTTTACTAATTCAAGACTTTTTTACAAAAAAATCAAGATCTTGGGCGCCTGGGTGGCTCAGTGGGTTAAGCCGCTGCCTTCGGCTCAGGTCATGATCTCGGGGTCCTGGGATCGAGTCCCGCATCGGGCTCTCTGCTCAGCAGGGAGCCTGCTTCCTTCTCTCTCTCTCTCTCTCTCTGCCTGCCTCTCAGTGTACTTGTGATTTCTCTCTGTCAAATAAATAAATAAAATCTTTAAAAAAAATCAAGATCTCAATTATTGTTTTGAATGATTTCTTTCAACATTTTAAAACAAAATGTGTTTATGTGTTTGGCATATTCTAAAATTCCAGGACTTGCTTTATAGGTTACTTCTATTTTTTTTTAAAGATTTTATTTATCTATTTGAGAGAGAGGAGGTGAGAGAGAGCATGAGTGAGGAGAAGGTCAGAGGGAGAAGCAGACTCCCTGTGAAGCTGGGAGTACGATGCGGGACTTGATCCCGGGACTCCAGGATCATGACCTGAGCCGAAAGCAGTCGTCCAACCAACTGAGCCACCCAGGCGTCCCTATAGGTTACTTCTAAAAGAATGTTATTTTTCTTTATAAAAACCAATACATTGTGATGCCTTTAAAATATACATAAGTGAATTAATTAGCATCATAAAATTCTTAGCCTTTACTTTCTTCCTCATAACTTCAATTTTCACATATTCAAAGTTAACACATATTATTAATACTCTAGGATTTCTGGAAAATAGCAAAATTGTAGTCATCTAATTCTTAAATAGCCTGACTGAATTAGTTCTGTGCTGTTTTCAGCCAATACAGTATCCTCTTCACCAGTGAAATTGTACAGGGACCCCACCTGAGTTGTTATTTACTGCCCTCTCTTGACTCTAAGCTATGATAACCATAATAAGATAGTATCTGCTGACATTAATGCAGATATTAAAAGGTGGCAAAAGCACACAGAATCCAGAGTTGTTCTCTGCTCAAGTTGGAAGTAATGTTTAGTATTTTTTTAAAATTTCAAATTACCAAAGCAAACATGCATGTATTGAATGATTGAATAGTCATTTTGTTTGTTTTCTATACTTTGACAGTTGATTTATTTTTTATTTTATTTTTATATATATGATTTCAAAGTCTGAGTATAGTTCATACACAAAGTTACATTAGATTCAGGTGTACAACATAGTGATTCAAGTTCTCTAAATGTTATGCTATGTTCACCACAAGTGTAGCTAACATTTGTCACCATATATAGCTATTACAATATCATTGATTAGATTCCCTATGTTGTACCTTTTTCCCCTATGACTTATTTAGTCCATAACTGGAAACCTATATCTCCCACTCCCTTTCACTCATTTTGCCCAACCCCCAATCCTTCCCTCTGGCATCCATCAGTTTGTCCTCTGTATGTATAGGTCTGAGTCTACTTTTTGTGTGTTTATTCATTTATTCCATTTTTTTTGTTTTAGATTTCACACTTGAATGAAATCAAATGTTCCTCGTCTTTCTCAGTGTGATTTATTTCATGTAACATAATAACCTGTAGGTGCATCCATGTTGTCACAAATCACAAAATTTCATCCTTTTATATGGCTGGGTAATATTCAAAACCACAATATGATATCACCCTACATGTGTCAGAATGACTAAAATCAAAAATAAATAAACAGCAGATGTTGGCAAAGATGTGAAAAAAATAGGAACCCTTGTAGACTGTTGTTGCAAATATAAATTTGTATAGCTACTGTGGAAAACCATATGGAAATTACTCAAAAATAAAAATAAATACATGGACGGGACTGGAAGAGATTATTATGCTGAGTGAAATAAGTCAAGCAGAGAGAGTCAATTATCATATGGTTTCACTTATTTGTGGAGCATAACAAATAGCATGGAGGACATGGGGAGTTAGAGAGGAGAAGGGAGTTGGGGGAAATTGGAAGGGGAGGTGAACCATGAGAGACTATGGACTCTGAAAAACAATCTGAGGGTTTTGAAGGGGTGGGGGGTGGGAGGTTGGGGTACTAAGTGGTGGGTATTATAAAGGGCACGAATTGCATGGAGCACTGGGTGTGGTGAAAAATAATGAATACTGTTATGCTGAAAATAAAAAATAAATTAAAAAATAAATAAATAAAAAAAAAATAAAAAAATAAAATAAAAATAAATACAAATACCATATCATCCAATAATTCCCCTATTGGGTATTTACCCAAAGTAAATGAGAACTCTAATTGAGAGATACATACTGCTATGTACAGTGCAGCAACATTTACAATAGCCATGATATGGAAGCAACTTTTTAGTTTTGTTGACTGTTCCCTTTGCTGTGCAAAAGCTTTTTTACCCTGATGAATTCCCAATGGCTCATTTTTTATTTTATATAATTTTCCCAAAACCATTTGAAGAGACTTTTTTTCCATCTGATATTCTTTCCTGCTTTGTCAAAGATTAGTTGACCATGAAATATGATCTCTTTACTACAGGTTGCCTTTTATTTTTTATTATTTCTTTTGCTGTAGAGCAAAAGTTTAAGTTTATGTTTCTATTATTTATTTTTGCTTACATGATTTTTCATGTAATATCCAAAAAGCTATGCTAAGGTCACTGTCAAAGAGGTTTTTTGCAATGTTTTCTTCTAGGAGTTTTATGGTGTCAGGTCTTATATTTGAATGTTTAATTCACTCTGGGTTGAATTTTTTTTGTAATCCAATATGAGATTATTTTTTAGTATTATGCAAGTTAAGGGTTAAATTGTATTCCTTTGAATGTAGATAACTAGTTATGTTATTACATAGTACTGGACATCTTAGTCACAGAAAATAATAAAACCAAAAGCCATACAAATTAGTAAGGAAGAAATAAAACTTTCACTCTTTGTAGATGACATGGTAGAAAACCTGAAAGACTCTACAAAAAAGCGCTAGAATTGATAAAAAAATACAGTTAAGTTGCAGGATGCAAAATCCATGTACATAAAACTGTTCTATCTCTATACATCAATAATAAAGCAGCTGAAGGAGAAATTAAGGAAACAATTACAGTTCCATGAAAAAATAGTAAGTTTCACAGGAATAAACTTAACCAAAGAGTGAAAAAATTGTCCTCTGAAAACTATTTTAAAAACTGAAAAAAATAAATTGAAGAGAACACCAAAAACTGGAAAGACATATTTCATGCTCATGGATAGGAAGAACAAATATTTTTGAAATGTATATACCATTAAAGTAATCTGTACATTTAATGCAATCCCTATCAGAATACCAACATTTTTCACTGAACTACAACAAACAATCCTAAAGTTTGTATTAAACCATGAAAGATCCCTAATAGACAAAGCAATTTTTAAGAAGAGAAGCAAAACTGTAGGTATCCCAATCCCAGATTTGAAGTTATAGGACTAAGCTGTAGTCATCAAGCCAATGCAGTACTGGCAGGAAAACAGACACATAGATCAATGGAATAGACTAGAAAATCCAGAAATAAGCCCACAATTATAATGTCAGTTAATGTTCAACAAAGCAGGAAATAATGCCCAATACCCAATAAAAAAAAAATAACGTGTCTTCAATAAATGGTGTTGGGAAAACTGGACAGCAACATGCAAAAGAATAAAACTGGACCACTTAGTTACACCATGCCTAAAAATAAATTCAAAATGGATTAAAGACCTAAATAATAGGCCTGAAACGCTAAAAATCTTAGAAAAAAAACATGTGGGACAACTTTCTTGACATTGGATGTAGCAATTTTCTCCCCCCTGGATATGTCTCCTGAGGCAAGGGGGAAAAAAGCAAAAATAGCTATTGGATCTACATCAAAATAAAAAGCTTTTGCACAGTGAAAGAAATGATAAAACTAACAGGCAACCTACAGAATGGGAGAAGATACTTACAAATGACACATGTGATAAAGTGTTAGTATCCAAACTATATCAAGAACATATATAATTCAACCCCCCAAAACAAATAATCCAATTAAAAATTGGCAAATGATGATGAACATTTTTTCATGTGTCTGATAGCCATTTGTATGTCTTGATTGGAGAAGTGTCTGTTCATATCTTCTGCCCATTTTTTGATATGTTTGCCTGTTTCATGTGTGTTGAGTTTGAGGAGTTCATTATAGATCCTGGATATCAACCTTTTGTCTGTACTGTCATTTGCAAATATCTTCTCCCATTCCGTGGGTTGCCTCTTTGGTTTTTTTTTTTTTTTTTGACTGTTTCCTTTGCTGTGCAGAAGCTTTTGATTTTGATGAAGTCCCAAAAGTTTATTTTTGCTTTTGTTTCCTTTGCCTTTGGAGACATATCTTGAAAGAAGTCGCTGTGTCTGATATCGAAGAGATTACTGCCTATGTTCTCCTCTAGGATTCTGATGGATTCCTGTCTCACGTTGAGGTCTTTTATCCATTTTGAGTTTATCTTTGTGTATGGTGTAAGAGAATGGTCGAGTTTCATTCTTCTACATATAGTTGTCCAGTTTTCCCAGCACCATTTATTGAAGAGACTGTCTTTTTTCCATTGTATATTTTTTCCTGTTTTGTCGAAGATTGATTGACCATAGAGTTGAGGGTCCATATCTGGGCTCTCTATTCTGTTCCACTGGTCTATGTGTCTGTTTTTATGCCAGTACCGTGCTGTCTTGGTGATCACAGCTTTGTAATAAAGCTTGAAATCAGGTAACGTGATGCCCTCAGCTTTATTTTTGTTTTTCAACATTTCCTTAGTGATTCGGGGTCTCTTCTGATTCCATACAAATTGCACTCCTGGGTATTTACCCCAAAGATATAGAAGTCGTGAAAAGAAGGGCCATCTGTACCCCAATGTTTATAGCAGCAATGGCCACGGTCGCCAATCTATGGAAAGAACCAAGATGCCCTTCAATGGATGAATGGATAAGGAAGATGTGGTCCATATACACTATGGAGCATTATGCCTCCATCAGAAAGGATGAATACCCAAATTTGTAGCAACATGGACGGGACTGGAAGAGATTATGCTGGGTGAAGTAAGTCAAGCAGAGAGAGTCAATTATCATATGGTTTCACTTATTTGTGAAGCATAACAAATATCATGGAGCACAAGGGGTGTTAGAGAGGAGAAGGGAGTTGGGGTAAATTGGAAGGGGAGGTGAATCATGAGAGACTATGGACTCTGAAAAACAATCTGAGGGGATTGAAGTGGCAGGGGTGTGGGAGGTTGGGGTACCAGGTGGTGGGTATTATACAGGGCACGATTGCATGGAGCACTGGGTAGGGTGAAAAAATAATGAATACTGTTTTTCTGAAAATAAATAAATTGAACTAATTAAAATAATAATAATAATAATAAGAAGAAGAAGTTGAGGAAGTCCAATGTTAAAAAAAATTGGCAAAAACATGAACAGACATTTCTGCAAAGAAGACATACTGATGGCAAATAGACACATGAAAAGATATTCATTACCTACCATCAAGGAAGTGCACATCAAAACTACAATGACATATCATCTCACACCTGTCAGAATTGCTAAAATCAAAAGCACACAAAAGAGCAAGTTTTGGTGAGGATATAGAGGAAGAGGAGCCTCTTGAACTGTTGGTGGGAATGCAAACTGGTGGAGCTTCTGTGGCAAACAGTATGAAGGTTGCTCAAAAGAATTAAAATAGAAGTATCCTTTGATCTAGCAATCATGCTTCTAAGTATATACATCTACATGCATACATACATGGAGAGAGAGAAGGAGAGAACTGAGATGTTACAGCTTTTCATTAACTTTTATCACAGAGCATGGTAATATTAAGAGGTGCTGCCTTAAGAAAACTTACACATTTCAGACTTACTCTTCTTTACCTCTGTGGTGGTACAGTATTCCAGTAGTCCAATTTCCCCTTGATATTTAGGATCCAAGCCAGCATAGTAACTATTCTTTTTTTCCCCTTGTTATATCAGAGGTATGAGGACCCCAAAGTGACCAGGTGAAAGTCTTAAACTGCAGTTCAGTAAAATAATTGTTTTGCCTGCTTATAGAAGAATTCTCCCCTCTGAAACTAAGACCAGTAGTAGGCCAGTAGAGCATAAAGTTACGGAAACAGGAGGAACAGTTTTGCTAATGGGCTACTGGAGGCAATAATCAGTAATGCCACTTCTATTTCCACTGCTTGATTTCTGGATTCATGAATCCTGGCTATGGGAGAAACAGCTCCATATATTGGACACTAATTCAGAGCATATATAGCTTTCTAGTGAACCCCATCCCAGCCCTGCAAGGTATTGCTACCTAACTGGTGCTATATCTGAATCTAGAAGTTTTTCACTGTTCTTTCAAGCCAGTTGCTTCATAATGGAAGACAATATGCCTAATGGATGAAAGAGTATACCTCCAGTAGGGTAATTTAGTATATTGTTTAGGCTCTAGAGTGTTTATTAAAATAAAGTTACCAGGGACGCCTGGGTGGCTCAATTGGTTAAGCAGCTGCCTTCGGCTCAGGTCATGATCCCAGCGTCCTGGGATCGAGTCCCACATCGGGCTCCTTGCTCCGCAGGGAGCCTGCTTCTTCCTCTGACTCTGCCTTCCACTCTGTCTGCCTGTGCTCGCTCTCTCGCTTGCTCTCTCTCTGACAAATAAATAAATAAAATCTTAAAAAAAATAAAGTTACCAGTACAATACTATCAAATATATTAGACCCTTGAACAATATGGGGATTAGGGATGCTAACCTTTGGTGAACCCAAAAATCCTTCTGTAACTTTTAAGTTCCCCAAACCATAAGTGCAAATAACCTACTGGTGAGCAGAAGTCTTAGCTATACCATATATTTTGTATGTTATATATAATATGAACTTTATCTTACAATAAAATAAGGAAGAAATAAGAAAATGTTATTAGGAAAATCATAATGGGAATAAAATATATTTACAGTACTGTATAGTATTTATCAAAATTGGAAATGTACATTGTCCACAAGATAAATTATCTGTCAATACCTACATTGATATCAACTTAATAGAGAAAATGCAAATGTTTTATGTAGTACTAACAATAGACATAAAAAATGTAAAGATGGTGTGAAAAAGAAATTCATATTTTTCATTTTATAATGACTTATACAATTAAAGGATTATGGTTGCTTTATGATAGCTTACTTGATACAATCACTACATGATAGTCTAGCCTAGACACCAGTGAATTAATCATTATAACATTTTTATAGCATATAGAATTACAAGCATATCCTTAATACACTATTGGAAATACTGTTACATTGAAAAAAACACCTGTAATAACAGGTTGATATGCAGTTTCTCCAATTATGAGAGAGGCATACTATACGGAAATGTATTGCCATATAGTAGTTTTTGTTTGTCTTTGTTTTTATGTTGGTTTTTGTTTCTTCTTTCAGGTTGTTCTTTAAATTCCAGTTAATAAACAGGCAGTGTAATATTAATTTCAGGTATAGGATTTAGTGATTCATCACTTACATACAACACCCAGTGCCCATCACAAGATGTTCTATACTTAATACCCATAACCACTCAACCCAGTAACCACCCAACATCCCCTCCAGCAACCCTGTGTTCTCTCTAGATAAGAATCTGGTTTATGGCTTGTCTCTCTTTTTTCCCTCATGTTCATCGGTTTTGTTTCTTAATTTCCACATATGAGTGAGGTCATATGGTATTTGTCTTTATCTGACTGACATTTTTTGCATTGAATAATACACTCTAGGTCCACCCACATCATTGCAATGGCAAGATGTCATTCTTTTACAAGAAGAGTAACAGTCCATTATATATTTATATATACCACCTCTTCTTCATCCATTCATCAATTGGTGGATCTTTGGGCTCTTTCTATAGTTTAGCTATTGCTAATAATGCAGCTATGAACATCAAGGTACAAGTAATCCTTTGAAGGAATATTTTTGTATCCTCTAGGTAAATACATAGTGCAATTGCTGGGTTGAAGGGTATTTCTATTTTTAACTTTTTAAGGAAACATCATGCTGCTTTCCAGAATGGCTGCACCCATTTGCATTTCCACCAATGGTGTAAGAGAGCTCCCATTTCTCTGCATCCTACCCAACACCTGTTGTTTCCTCTGTTGTTTATTTTAGACATTCGCAAAGGTGTGAGGTTTCATCATGGTTTTGATTTGTATTTCCCTGATGATGAGTGATGTTGAGCATCTTTTCATGTATCTGTTATCCATCTGACTATCTTCTTTGGAAAAATGCCTATTCATGTCTTCTGATCATTTCTTAACTGGATTTTTGGGGGTTTTGTGTGTTGAGTTTGGTAAGTTCATTATAGATTTTGCATACTAATACTTTATCAGATACATGATTTTCAAATATCTTTTCCCATTCTGTAGGCTGCCTTTCAGTTTTCTTGTTATTACCTTCACTATGCAGAAGATTTTATCCTGATGAAGATTATCCTGATGAGGTCCTAATAGTTCATTTTTGCTTGTGTTTCACTTGCTTCTGGTGATGTCTCTAGTAAGAAGTTGCTACAGCTTATGTCAAAGAGGTTGCTGCCTGTGTTCTTCTCTTGGGATTTTGATGTATTCTTGTCTCATAATTAGGTCTTTTATCCATTTTTTTTCATTTATTTATTTTCAGCATAACAGTATCATTATTTTTTCACCACACCCAGTGCTCCATGCAATCCGTGCCCTCTATAATACCCACCACCTGGTACCCCGACCTCCCACCCCCCCGCCACTTCAAACCCCTCAGTTTGTTTTTCAGAGTCCATAGTCTTTCATGATTCACCTCCCCTTCCAATTTACCCCAACCCTCTTCTCTCTAACTCCCCATGTCCTCCATGCTTTTTATTATGCTCCACAAATAAGTGAAACCATATGATAATTGACTCTCTCTGGTTGACTTATTTCACTCAGCATAATCTCTTCCAGTCCCGCCCATGTTGCTACAAAAGTTGGGTATTTGTCCTTTCTGATGGAGGCATAATACTCCATAGTGTATATGGACCACATCTTCCTTATCCATTCATCTATTGAAAGGCATCTTTCATCCATTTTTAATTTATTTTTGTGTATGGTGTTAGAAAGTGGTCTAGTTTCATCTTCTGCACATTGTTGTCCAGTTTCCCCAATACCATTTGTTGAACACACTGTCTTTTTTCCACTGGGTGTCCATTCTTTTTGTCGAAGATTAATTGACCATACAGTTGTGGGTCCATTTCTGGGTTTTTTATTCTGTTCCATTGATTTATGTGTGTTTTTGTTCCAGTACCATACTTTCCTGATGACTACAGCTTTTTCATATAGCTTGAAGTTTAGAATTGTAATGTCACCTGTTTTGCTTTTCTTTTTCAAGATCACTTTGGTGATAGGTATTAAGGGGGGCACGTATTGCACAGAGCACTGAGTGTTGTACATAAACAATGAATCTTGGAACACTGCATCAAAAACTAATGTTGTATTTTATGGTGACTAACATAACACAATAGAAAAGGAAAAGGAGATCACTGTGGTTATTCAGGGTCTGTTGTTGTTCCATAAAAATTTTAGGATTGCTTGTTCCAGCTCTGTGAAAAATGCTGATGCTATTTCATAGGAGTTGTATTAAATGTGTAGAATGCTTCAGGTAGCATAGACATTTTAGCAATGTTTGTTTTTCCAATTCATGAGCATGGAATGTTGTTGTATTTTTATTTCCATTTCTTTTTGTCTTCTTCAGTTTATTTCATAAGTGTTTCATATTTTCAAAATACAGATATTTTACCTCTTTTTTTTAGGATTATTCCTAGTTGTCTTGTGGGTTTTTGGGAAATTCCAAATGGGATCAATTCCTTGGTGTGTTTTCTGCTCTTATATTATTGTTGAGGGAGAAATGTCACAGATTTACATATCTTGATTTTGTATCATGCAACTTTGCTGAACTCATGTATTAGTTCTAGTGACTTTTTTTTCTTTATTCTTTTTGTTTTATGGAGGTTTTTGAGTTGTCTACATAGACCATCCTGTTGTCTGCAAATAGTGAAAATTTGACTTCTTCCTTCCTGATTTGGATCCCTTTCATTTCTTCTCATTGCCTGATTGCTGAGGCTAGGAATTCCAGTACTATGTTAAATGGGAGTGGTGAGAGTGGACATCCCTCTCTTGTTCCTAACCATAGTGGAAAATTTCTCAGTTTTTCCCCCATTGAAGATATTAGCTATGGGTCTTTCATATATATGGCATTTATGATGTTGAGGTATATTCCATCTATATTTACTGTGTTAAAGGTTTTTATCAAGAATGGGTGCTCTACTTTGCCAAATGCTTTTTCTGCATCAATTGAAGAAAAACCTATGGCTCTTAACTTTCTTTTATTAATTTGGTCCATCATGTTGAATGATTTGCAAACATTGAAGCAAGCTTGCAGCCCAGGAATAAATTCCAGTTGATCGTGGGGAATAATTCTCTAAATGTACAGTTGGATTCAATTTGTTAGTATCTTCTTGAGAATTTTTGAATCCATGTTCATCAGTAATATTGGCCTGTATTTTCCTTTTTACTGGAATCTTTGTCTGATTTTGGAATCAAGATAATGGTGGCCTAATGGAATGTTTGTATGCTTTCCTTCCATTTCTTTCTTTCTTTCTTTCTTTCTTTCTTTCTTTCTTTCTTTCTTTTTTTCTTTTTTAATAGTTTGAGGATAGGTATTATTTTTTCTTTAAATGTCTGGTAGAGGGCACCTGGGTGGCTCAGTGGGTTAAGCCACTGCCTTTGGCTCAGGTCATGATCTCAGGGTCCTGGGATCGAGTCCCACATCAGGCTCTCTGCTCAGCAGGGAGCCTGCTCCCTCCTCTCTCTCTGCCTGCCTCTCTGCCTACTTGTGATCTCTTTCTGTCAAATAAATAAATAAAATCTTAAAAAAAAATAAATATCTGGTAGAGGGACACCTGGGTGGCTCAGTCTGCGTTCATCTCAGGTCATGACCCAGCATTCCATGATCAAGGCCGACAATGGACTCCCTGCCCATCAGGAGCCTGCTGCTGCCTCACCCTGCTGCTACCCTGTTTATGCTCATTCTTTCTCTCTCCGTCTCTGACAATTAATTAATTAATTTGATTTAATTAAAAAATAAATTAATGTCTGGTAGAATTCCTGCAGGAGGCAATCTGGGCCTGGAATTTTGCTGGTTGAGAGATTTTTTTTTTTTTATTTAATTTCTTTTCGGTGTAACAGAATTCATTCTTTATGCACCACATCCAGTGATCCATGCAAAATGTGTCCTCCATAATACCCACCACCAGGCTCCCCCACCCCCCCACCCCCCGCCCCTTTAAAACACTCAGATTGCTTTTCAGAGTCCATAGTTTCTCATGATTCATCTCCCCTTCCAATTTCCCTCAACTCCCTTCTCCTCTCCATCTCCCCATGAGCTCCATGTTATTTCTTATGCTCCACAAATAAGTGAAATATGAAAATTGACATTCTCTGCTTGACTTGTTTCACGCAGCATAATCTCTTCCAGTCCCATCCATGTTGACACAAAAGTTGGGTATTCATCCTTTCTGATGGAGGCATAATACTCCATAGTGTATATGGACCACATCTTCCTTAGCCATTCATCCGTTGAAGGGCATCATGGTTCTTTCCACAGTTTGGCGACCATGGCCATTGCTGCTATAAACATTGGGGTACAGATGGCCCTTCTTTTCACACATGTGTATCTTTAGGGTAAATACCCAGTAGTGCAATTACAGCGTCATAGGGAAGCTCTATTTTTAATTTCTTAAGGAATCTCCACACTGTTCTCCAAAGTAGCTGCACCAACTTGCATTCTCACCAACAGTGTAAGAGGTTCCCCTTTATCCACATCCTCTCCAACACACGTTGTTTCCTGTCTTGCTAATTTTGGTCATTCTAACGGTGTAAGGTGGTATCTCAATGTGGCTTTAACCTGAATCTCCCTGATGGCTAGTGATGATGACCATTTTTTCATGTGTCTGATAGCCATTTGTATGTCTTCATTGGAGAAGTATCTGTTCATGTCTTCTGCCCATTTTTGACACTACTATCTGTATTGTGTGTGTTGAGTTTGAGAAGTTCTTTATAGACCCTGGATATCAACCTTTCATCTGCACTGGCATATACAATATCTTCTCCCATTCCGTGGATTGCCTCTTGGTTTTGTTGACTGTTTCTTTTGCTGTGCAGAAGATTTTGATCTTGATGAAGTCCCTAAAGTTCATTTCAACTTTTGTTTCCTTTGCCTTTGGAGACATATCTTGAGAGAAGTTGCTGTGGCTGATATCGAAGAGGTTACTGCCTATGTTCTCCTCCAGGATTCTGATGGATTCTTGTCTTGGATTGAGGTCTTTTATCCATTTCAAGTTTAACTTTTTGTACGGTGTTAGAGAATGGTTGAGTTTGATTCTTCTACGTATAGCTGTCCAATTTTCCCAGCACCATTTATTGAAGATACTTTTTTCCACTGTATATTTTTCCTGCTTTGTCAAAGATTATTTGACCACAGAGTTGAGAGTCCATATCTGGATTCTCTACTCTGTTTCACTGGTCTATGTGTCTGTTTTTATGCCAGTACCATGCTCTCTTGGTGATCACAGCTTTGTAGTAAAGCTTGAAATCAGGTAACATGATGCCCTCAGTTTTGTTTTTCTTTTTCAATATTTCCTTAGCAATTTGGGGTCTCATCTGATTCCATACAAATTTTAGAATTATTTGCTCCAGCTCTTTGAAAAATACTGGTGGACTTTTTATCAGAATGGCATTAAAAGTATAGATTGCTTTGGGCAGTATAGACATTTTAACAATGTTTATTCTTCCAATCCAAGAGCATGGACTGGTCTTCCATCTTTTTGTGTCTTCTTCAATTTCTTTCATGAGTGTTCTGTAGTTCCTCGAGTACAGATCCTTTACCTCTTTGGTTAGGTTTATTCCCAGGTATCTTATGGTTCTTGGTGCTATAGTAAATGGAATCGATTCTCTAATTTCTCTTTCTCTGTTTTCCTTGTTAGTGTATAAGAAAGCCACTGATTTCTGTACATTGACTTTGTATCCTGCCACATTACTGTATTGCTGTATGAGTTCTAGTAGTTTGGGGGTGGAGTCTTTTGGGTTTTCCATATAGAGTATCATGTCATCTGTGAAAAGAGAGAGTTTGAATTCTTCATTGCTAATTTGGACACCTTTTATTTCTCTTTGTTGTCTGATTGCTGTTGCTATGACTTCTAATACTATGTTGAAAAAGAGTGGTGAGAGTGGGCATCCTTGTCGTGTTCCTCATCTCAATGGGAAAGCTGTGAGCTTCTTCCAATTGAGGATGATATTTGCTGTGTGTTTATTATAAATAGATATTATGAAGTTCGGGAATGTTCCCTCTATCCCTATACTTTGAAGCATTTTAATCAGGAACGGATGCTGTATTTTGTCAAATGCTTTTTCTGCATCAACTGATATGACCACGTGGTTCTTCTGTCTTCTCTTATTGATTTGTTCTATCACATTGGTTGATTTGAGAATGTTGAACCATCCTTGTAACCCAGGGATGAATCCCACTTCGTCATGGTGTATAATCCTTTTAATCTGCTGTTGGATCCTATTTGCTAGAATCTTGTTGAGAATCTTAGCATCCATATTCATCAGGGATATTGGTCTGAAATTCTCCTTTTTGGTAAGGTCTTTGCCTCGTTTGGGGATCAGGGTAATGCTGGCTTCATAGAAAGAGTCTGGAAGTTTTCCCTCTGCTTCAATGTTTTGAAACAGCTTCAGGAGAACAGGTGTTATTTCTTCTTTGATACTTTTGTAGAATTCCCCAGGGAATCTACAAGGTCCCAGGCTCTTGTTTTTTGAGAGGTTTTTGATCACTGCTTCAATTTCGTTAGTAGATATTGGTCTATTCAGATTGTCAATTTCTTCCTGATTCAATTTTGGAAGTTATAGTTTTCCAGGAATGCAGCCATTTCATCTAGGTTGCTTAACTTTTTGGCATATAACTGTTGATCATACCTTTGGGTGATTGTTTCTCTTTCCTTGGTGTTGGTTTTGATCTCTCCCTTTTCATTCATAATTTTATGAATTTGGGCCTTCTCTCTTTCTTTTGGTTTAGTGTGGCCAGTGGTTTATCGATCTTATTATTTCTTTCAAAAATCCAGCTTCTAGTTTCATTGATACGTTCTATTATATCTCTAGTTTCTATCTCATTGATCTTCGCTCATATTTGGATTATTTCCCTTCTATTGCGTGGAGTTGGCTTAATTTGTTGTTGTTTATCTAGTTATTTAAGGTGTAGAGACAACTGGTGTATTCTGGATTTTTCAATTTTTTTTGAGGGAGGCTTGGATGGCTATGTATTTCCCCCTTTGGTCAGCCTTTGCTGTATCCCATAGGTTTTGGGCTGAAGTTTCTTTATTCTCATTGGTTTCCATGAGTTTTTTAAGTTCTTGTTTGATCTCCTGGTTGATCCAAGCATTCATAAGCAAGGTGGTCTTTAGCTTCCAGGTGTTTGAGTTCCTTCTGAACTTTTCCTTGTGATTGAGCTCCAGTTTCAAAGCATTGTGATATGAGAATATGCAGGGAATAATCTCAATCTTTGGTATTGGTTGAGCCCTGATTTGTGCCCCGGTATGTGGTCTATTCTTGAGGTCTATGTGCACTTGAGAAGAATGAGTGTTCTGTTGTTTTAGGGTGGAATGTTCTGTATATATCTATGAGGTCCATCTGGTCCAATGTGTCATTCAATGCTTTTGATTCTTTATTGATTTTCTGCTTGGATGATCTGTCTATTACTGAGAGTGACGTGTTAAGATCTCCTACTATTAATGTATTCATATCAATATGACTCTTTATCTTGATTGATAGTTTTCTTATGTAATTGGCTGCTCCCATATTGGGGGCATAAATATTTACACTTGTTAAATCATCTTTATGGATAGTCCCTTTAAGAATGATGTAGTGTCCGGGCACCTGGGTGGCTCAGTGGGATAAGCCTCTGCCTTTGGCTCAGGTCATGATCCCAGGGTCCTGGGATCGAGCCCCACATCGGGCTTTCTGCTCTGCAGGTAGCCTGCTTCCTCCTCTCTCTCTGCCTGCCTCTCTGCCTACTTGTGATCTCTGTCAGATAAATAAAGAAAAAAATCTTTTTTTAAAAAAAAGAATGATGTAGTGTCCTTCTGTATCTCTGACTACAGTCTTTAGTTTAAAATCTAATTTATCTAATATGAGAATCACTACCCTGGCCTTCTTTTGAGGTCCATTGGCTTAAAGGATGCTTCTCCATCCCTTCACTTTCAGTCTGGGTGTATCCTTAGGTTCGAAATGGGTCTTTTGTAGACTACATATGGATGGGTCCTGTCATTTTATTCAATCTGCAACCCTGTATCATTTTATGGACATATTTAGGCCGTTCACAATGAGATTGAATATTGATAGATATGTTTTTATTGACATCGTGTTACCTTTGAAGTCTTTCTTTCTGTGATTGTCTCTATATTTCTGTTCAATGCTATTCTTAGGATTTTTCCTCTTTTATAGAACCCCCCTTAATATTTCCTGCAGTGTTGGCTTGGTTATTGCATACTCTTTTAAGCCTTGCCAGTCTTGGAAACTCTTTATCTCTCCATCCATTTTGAATATCAGTCTTGCTGGATAAAATATTCTTGGCTTCATGTTCTCAGTTGGTGCCCTGAATATATCTTGCCAGCCCTTTCTTGCTTGCCAGGTTTCTGCGGAAAGGTCTGATGTTATTTTGATGGGCTTTCCTCTGTATGTAAGAAACTTCTTTGTCCTAGCTGCTTTCAAGAGGTCCTTTCTACAATTATGAGTCCTCATTCTTATTATGAGGTGTTTTGAGGTCTTTCTAGATTCTATAATCTTGGGGGGAGACCATTCTGCCTGTAGTACATAAACGCTGATTCATGTCATGGTTCCATTTGAGAATTTGGGAATATTTTCATGGAGAATTTGTTCAACTGTATCTTCTAGTCTTCTTTCTTTCTCTTTCCACTCAGGGATTCCAATAATTCTGACTTTGGAATGTTTCATGGCATCATTTATTTCCCTAATTCTGTTTTCATGGCTTCTAAGCTGTTTGTTCCAGGCTTCCTCCTGATCTTTTTTCTCTATCAGTTTGTTCTCTAGATCACTAATTCTAACTTCTGCCCCAGTTACCCTAGCTGCTAGAGAATTTAGATTAGACTGAAACTCATTGAGAACATTTTGACCATCATCCCTGGTGGCTTTCACTTCTGCCCTAATCAATTACATTTTGTCCTCCATGGCTTTCTTCAACACAGCTATTGGATAATTGTTCATCTGAATTCCTTTTCTGACATATTGTCTATGTCCATCCCATTAGCTCTGTTGCAGAGGTCCCAGCCTCTGAATTTTACTTCTGTTGGGCATTCCCCCTCCTAGTCATTTTGGTGAGAGATGGCTGAATGGATGTAGGTGAATATATTGACCTTGGGGCTGGCAAGGTGCATCCTGGAATGTTTCTGAGCAATCAAGAGTCTCCACTCAAAATAAAGAAAAAATAAAAAGGAGAGAGAGAGAGAGAGAGAGACTGGAAAAAAAAAAAAGAAAGATGAAATAAAAGAGAAGGTCCAGCCCAAATGGGCCCCAAGGTAAGATTTATGAAGTATGCAAACAAAAACAGACAAACAAAAAGACTGATAAAAGTAGATGACAAGAGAAAAATAAATAAATATATAAAAACAAAACAAAAATTAAAAAAAAAAACCTCATCTAAAAGAACCCCTAAGTATAAGACTTATATACTACCAGGCCAAAAACAAATACACAGAAACACTGGCAGAGGGAAAAGATGGGACAGCGGTTATAAATTCTCAGTGTGGTGAGGACAGTTATTTTGATTCTTCCTGGATGTATCTTGATCTCTTTGTTAAAGGACTCAGCTTTCTTAGGATAAAGGGGGATTAAAAACTGGTTTACCTATATGGGTAGCATTGATTGGGGAAAGGGGATTACCTTGAAGTTTAACTCTATATGAATATTAAATAATAAAAATAAAAAAAGAATAAACTAAATTAAACTAAAATTTAAAAAATTAAAAAAATAGAAAAGCAAAAGAGAAACTCAGGTTTATAGATCAAAAAGTTTAGGTTAAAAGGTTATTATGAAATTTGATGTACTGGACATCTCACTGTGATGGTAAATAGGTTAAAGAATTATCTATAAAAAAAAATGAACCAGAATAGCAGGAACAGATTAAAAATAAAAATTGTATCTATGAAGTAGTGGTGGTTGTTCTCTTGTCTTTTTTTTTTTTTTTTTTTTTTGGTTGGCTTTCTGGGGGAATGGCCTGCTGTGGGTTTTCAGGCAGTGTTTCCTGAGTTAAGTCCTTCTGCCCCCCTCAAGGGGGTGGGCTCTGAGGAAACTGGTTTTTCAGGCTTTTGTTCTCTGGAATTTTTTGTTTGTTTGTTTGTTTGTTTGTATGTTCATTTGTTTTCTCTACCCTTGACAGCTTTTTTTTTTTTTTAAGATTTTATTTATTTATCCGACAGAGAGAGATCACAAGCAGGCAGAGAGAGAGGAGGAAGCAGGCTCTCCGCTGAGCAGAGAGATGGACGTGGGGCTTGATCCCAGAACCCCAAGATCATGACCCGAGCTGAAGGCAGCGACCCAACCCACTGAGCCACCCAGGCGCCCCGCCTTGACAGCTTTTGATGGTTCTTGGAGGTTTAGAGGAAAGCAAACTGTCCCCAGACCTCCCTCTCAGAGAGAATCCTCAGTCTGTTCCCCTCTGGGTGCTCCAGAGCCCATAAATTCCCCCTTGGCAGATGGCAGAGCAGGTTCCCATTCATGGTCTCTGGGTCACAGGAACTCCTGCTTGAATCCAAAACCAAGATAGCCTTAGCTCTCTGGGCAACTCCAAACCATCAGAGAGGTCCCAAGCAATGATCAAGCACTGAGATTTTCCTGCTTGCCCGGGCTGGGAGTGCTCAGACTCTTTGTCGGAGAGAGCCAGTTGGAGCAGGCAGCACCTCTATCATGGAGGGTGTGGGCTGAGATTGAGACTCTGGTAGCACACCGCCCTCAGAGAGTGCAAAAAAAAAGGCAGTGGTTCTGCGTGCTGGTGCCTGCCCGCACGACTCAGACTCTGGTAGCACGGTGCCTTCAGAGAGTGCAAAAGGCTGTGATTCTGCTGGCTGGCAAAGCTCCCTGCCCCTCATGGGAGCTGCCACCCAGGCACACTCAGGCGTGCTCTCTGCTCAGGGATGAAGACCTGGTTTCTTCGCTGCATTCTCTCTGGCTCAGTTCCAGAAGTGGCTGTCTTCAGTCCGGGACTTAAGTCTCTGTCCCTAACCGCCCCAATTCCCACAATTTTCCCCCACAATCCTTTGCTCTTTTTGAGTGCTTTCAACCAGACTCCAAGTTAATGCTGGTCCCTAGTCACAGGGCACTCTCATATTGGGGTATTACTTTCCAATGGGTCGCTTCTGGTGGCTCCCTCCCCCTTTTGTTTATCTTCCACTATCAGTCCGATGTTCCCACTCTGTTTTACCTGCCCACTGGCGTCTTCTGCCCCCGTAGAGATCCAGATGTGTATGATTCTAATCTCAGGCTGATTTCATGGGTGATCAGAATTCCTTGGTAGGTAATCAGCTCACTTTAGTGTACAGGTTAAAAGGGCACCTCCTCCTACTTTCCCACCAAAAAGGCTGTTTTTTTTTTTTTAAACAGGTGAAAAGATAAACCAGGAAAAAACATCTATTCAGCAATAAAAATAAATGTTCTTAATAAATACAACATTCATGACACTTAAATGCAAATTGATAAATGAAAAAATCTAGTCTAAAGCTACATGTCATATGTATACATTTAAAAAACATTTTGTAAACATCAAAACTAGAGAAGGAGGAAGATTAATGTTTATCAGAAATTGGGGAAGGAGGAGAGTTGACTAAGTGAAACTCAAGGAATATTTTAGGGCTGTGAAACAAATTTGTATGGTACTTAATTATGGATATGTTACACTGTACATTTATTAAACATAGAAATTTATAACAAAATTATTGAACATAAGTGATTTATTTCTTTTTACAAATAGACTCAGAGGCTAGAAGTACCCAGGATAAAATACAGACTGTAACAAAACTGTACATTACAAATGTAAGGCATAACCTCTGAAAGGGGTAAGACAAAAGAAGTCCCGATTTAAATAACTGGCAAAATGACTAGATTTTGTAAGACTTAAAAGTAAATTAACTGCATATAAGTAGTTGATAAAGTTATTTCTCACAGAGATACAAATTAATAATTCTGAAACTATGGTTACATTTCACTGGAACTGAACAGATATGTAAAAGAATGGAAGGCAGTATGAAATAAATTTCTCATTTTTGGAATGGGAGGTTATAGCTACATAAGGAGAAAAAGCTAGAATGAACCATGTAGCACTGGATTAAAGTTGGAGATAGGGGCGCCTGGGTGGCTCAGTGGGTTAAGCCGCTGCCTTCGGCTCAGGTCATGATCTCAGAGTCCTGGGATCGAGTCCCGCATCGGGCTCTCTGCTCAGCAGAGAGCCTGCTTTCCTCTCTCTCTCTGCCTGCCTCTCCATCTACTTGTGATTTCTCTGTCAAATAAATAAATAAAATCTTTAAGTTGGAGATATCATTAGATAAATGAATATAGACTTATATTTAACTTAATATACATACAGATGAATGCATTCATACACATGTATATATACAGAGGTAGGGATTGCACAATATAATCCTGTAGTATATTGTAGAGCTAGAAAGTAAGAAAAAGCTAAAAAAATAATACCACAACTATAAAGGTATATTAAAGTGACAAAGGAATCAACTGGAAAAGCTCATGATAAAAAGTGCCAGCCAACGCTGGAAACGTTTGAGCAAGAATATTAAAAATAAATGTAATAATACACAACTCCAAATAATTTATGTATATACTTCTCTCAAGGGATTAGAGCAAAATACTGAAGCCTTTAAGTGTGAGCTACACTTCCTGACTTATTAACAAAGATTAGAGTGTGGAAAAAAAGGGGAAGGAAAGAAGAAAAACAAGAAGGATAGATGGGTGGGAGGCAGCAAGAGAAGTAAATTCATGTTAAAGAAAACTTAGCCATGTGGTCAAGGTAACATCACCAGTAATAAGTTACATTGATAATATGTACTTTGAAATTATGTAATTCAAATGGGTCTTTATCTCTGGTTTTCCTCCAAAAATAATCCTAACCTCAGTTTATCATGAGAAAAAGCTTCAGACATTTCCCAGCTGAGGAACAGCATGCAGTCAGAATTAAATGGACTAAAAGGACACATAGATCAGTGGAAATAGTGGAGAAGTGGAATTATTTGGGCTAGTTAGTTTCCAAACAAGCTCCTTCAGATACATCCTATGCAATTTCAATTGCTATAAGGTCTGGAATATTTTCGTAATTTCCATGTGTAAACATATTTCTGTGAATTCCATTATGTCGACATAATAGACAATTTCTGATTCAATGTCTTCTCTAGATTATACTTCTAATGAGTATTCCTATATATCTTTTAAGTGATTATCATATGCCACCAAAGCTGGAAGAAATTAAATTTGCTAAATGGCAAGAACATTCATTTTTCTTAAGTGTACTCAACTATTAAAAAAAATGAATGCCAGTAAATGATACCTAAAAGCTATAGTTGTTTTTAGTCTTAGAAACATACTGAAAGAGGCATATAGGTATTAACACAACTATCTTCTTACATAAAGTCACTTCATATTTGTTCAAATAATATTTGAAAAAATACATGTAGGATATGCAACTTATAAAATGATTTTACAAAACAAAAACAAACAAACAAAGAAAAACTTCTTCCAGTTAGCAATTGCTTCTATATGGCATAAATGTATTTTCTGTATGATGAAAAAAATAATTTTATGCCATTACTTGTTTTCTTAATTATAGAACATTTGATCAGACAAATTTGTCTGGTTGGAGCTATAGATAAAACAGGTCCAGAGAAATGCATCTGGCAACAAAGCAAAACTCTTTTACATCAGAGAAGCTCAACCATAGACCTGCATTTTATGAGCCCATGGCCTTCATGCTAAATCCTGCCTTTGTTTTCCCTTACTTAATTTCACTTATACTTTGATTAACTATTGTACAGAATGATCCATGCACTTAAACTTTTAAATTTAATTGCCATGGAAATTTGATAATTTCATCCTAAAGAAGGGTTGAGGAAAACTCAGGAAGAGCTCCAATTACTGAAACCTGGAAAAAATTAATCTTGATTAAAGCACTTCTCCTATGAAAATAGGACCTCCTGAACTTTGTAAGGGCTGATTACAGGAATCTGTTCTTTGGGGAATGCATTACTGTACTTATTCCAGGGTTTTCCAAGAATATTAAATTGAAATAGTGGGACCATCAAAAAAGATCTTTAAAGGTACAGTTTAGTGGAATGTTGGCAATAACTTACATCAGTTTCTATCTAGAATATGGTGCCAAAATATGCAAATTACTTTCCAAAACTATAATGGTTGTTAAGAATGCCTGTCAGCTGTCATTGCCAATAAGACTTTCCATGTGGGAAAAAAAAAAAAAAAAGAAGGACCTGGAGGACTATGTTATTGTTCTCTTAAATATCATGTATTTGTCATTAGGAATATGGTAGGTTCTTTTCCTTTACATAATAATTTCAAACATAAGACCAGGGAGGAATCTGCAAAGATTGGATTACTTGCAATTTCTCTTTTTATTATTTATTACCTTTACTATATAAATCAATATATGTATCAACAAATGTCTTATTATTTTAATCCTGTATTATAAACTTGCTTTTCATGTGACAAAAAATGTTAATCTATTGCAGTTCTCAATGCTGGAATGATCTAAGTTAATTTAATTTGATGGGAAATGTCTTCACTTTGTAGAGCAATGTAAATGCAAGATGTAAGCATTTTCAATGTCTGAAGTTATTTTAAATCATTCTGGAGTGGTTCAAACCTGTATTAGCTTTAAGTCTTAATTTCAGCATCTGACATGAGTGACAGGAAATTTTTCTACTTCAATACCACTTGTATTATTTCCTACCATGTTCTTCCTGAAAACTGGGAGCTCTACATCACCCTCATTAAGTTTAATAAATATAAATATTAAGTATTTATATTGTAAGCATTTGGTATACAGAGAATGAACACTGTAATCCTGTTTGAATATATCAGTTATTATTGATTCCATTTTTTGATAAGTGGGAAGTATTCTTGTATAAATCCATTTTTGGTGGGCAATGCAGGAGAAGAAATGGCAGTATGACTCGGGGTATTTTCACATTGCCAGTTGTCATGAAAGATTTTGAAAAGATTTCAAAAGTTACTTTGAAACATGCAACTAATAGTGTACACAATGCTAGTACAGTGAGTGAAGCAATTAAGTATTTGAACCAAACTCTATCCTTTTGGAAAAGTAAATTTAAGAAGATTCAAGAGGTGTTTTTCTTCTACCATATGGTAACAGAAAGCCTGTGCCTCTCCAGGATAAAACTAAACAAAACAAAACCTTAAATTTATAGATTAGATTTGGAAGTGACACTATAAGTAGATTTCACTTTCTTATATTTTTGCAAAGATTTTATTTATCTGAGAGAGAGTGTGTAAGAGAGAGGATGAGTTTAGGGGACAGAGGGAGAAGGAGAAGCAAACTCCTTGCTGAGCAGGGAGCCTGATTTGATGCAAGGTTCAATCTCAGGACCCTTGGATCATGACCTGAGCTGAAGGCAGATTGTTAACTGTTAACCCACTGAGCCACCCAGACACCCCTCCACTTCTTAAATACACCTCTACTTAAAAATTACCTCAGTGAGTAGCTCATTCCTTAAAGCAATCCATTTAATTAGATGGCATCTTTATTCTGAGGTTCTTCTTGGACTGAGTTAAGTTTGTTTCCCGATAACTTCCACCCAGTTGATTCTAATGTTTGGACCCAAAATTACTCTCTTACCTCTTTAATCTGATATTTTTTTAATGTTTGCAATTATTTTGTTCCTAAAAATCCATTATTTGTCAGTCTATAGATCCCAGGTTACTTTAAACTTTCCTCAGACGACTTTAATTGTAAAGCACTTATGACACTGATCACACCCGAAGATGTACTGATTTTTTTTTTACAAGAAATTTCTATTTTATTAACTTTGTGCCTTATTTTTTTTTAATTTAATTTCTTTTCAGTGTAACATAATTCATTATTTATGCACCACACCCAGTGATCCATGCAATACATGCCCTCCATAATACGCACCACCAGGCTCCCCCACCCTCCCACCCCCCGACCCTTTAAAACCCTCAGATTGTTTTCAGAGTCCATAGTCTCTCACGGTTCATCTCCCCCTCCAATTTCCTTCAACTCCCTTCTCTCCATCTCCCCATGTCCTCCATGTTATTTCTTATGCTCCACAAATAAGAGAAACCACATGATAAGTGACTTTCTCTGCTTGACTTATTTCACTCAGCATAATCTCTTCCAGTCCCGTCCATGTTGATGGAGGCATAATACTCCATAGTGTATTTGGACCACATCTTCCTTAGCCATTCATCTGTGGAAAGGCATCTTGGTTCTTTCCACAGTTTGGTGACCGTAGCCATTGCTGCTATAAACATTAGGGTACAGATGGCCCTTCTTTTCACTACATCTGTATCTTTGGGGTAAATACCCAGTAGTGCAATTGCAGGGTCATAGGGAAGCTTTATTTTTAATTTCTTAAGGAATCTCCACACTGTTCTCCAACGTGGCTGCACCAACTTGCATTCCTACCAACAGTGTAAGAGGGTTCCCCTTTCTCCACATCCTTTCCAACACACGTTGTTTCCTGTCTTGCTAATTTTGGTCATTCTAATGGGGTAAGGTGGTATCTCAATGTGGCTTTAACCTGAATCTCCCTGATGGCTAGTGATGATCACCATTTTTTCATGTGTCTGATAGCCATTTGTATGTCTTCATTGGAGAAGTGTCTGTTCATGTCTTCTGCCCATTTTTTGACATGATTATCTATTTTGTGTGTGTTGAGTTTGAGAAGTTCTTTATAGACCCTGGATATCAACATTTTGTCTGTCCTGTCATTTGCAAGTATCTTTTCCCATTCTGTGGGTTGCCTCTTTGTTTGGTTGACTGTTTCCATTGCTGTGCAGAAGATTTTGATCTTGATGAAATCCGAAAAGTTCATTTTTGCTTTTGTTTCCTTTGCCTTTGGAGACATATCTTGAGAGAAGTTGCTGTGGCTGATATTGAAGACGTTACTGCCTATGTTCTTCTCTAGGATTCTGATGGATTCCTGTCTCACATTGAGGTCTTTTATCTATTTTGAGTTTATCTTTGTGTATGGTGTAAGAGAATGGTCGAGTTTCATTCTTCTACATATAGCTGTCCAATTTTCCCAGCACCATTTATCGAAGAGACTGTCTTTTTTCCACTGTATATTTTTCCTGCTTTGTTGAAGATTATTTGACGATAAAGTTGAAAGTTCATATCTGGGTTCTCTACTCTGTTCCACTGGTCTATGTGTCTGTTTTTATGCCAGTACCATGCTGTCTTGGTGATCACAGCTTTGTACTGATTTCTTAATTCCCCTTTAAAAACATGGTTTAAGTATTAAATATTTATCTCTGGGTATGAACACTACATTACATATTCATCAGTCAATAGGCTTCAATTTCTACTGGACTGTCAAGCTATCTTTCTATTATATTCCATATGTCAGCTATTATGTGACATTGTTTCTGCTACTCACACATGATATGCAATGATGCTAATTTGTCAAGAAAAAAAAACACAACTGATTCAGTTCTGTCTTTATATATATTTTTTGAGAACACACAAGATTCCATTAGTTTTAGGTGTACAACATAGGCATTCAACATCTCTATGTATTATGCTACGCTCATCATCATGTTCCTATCATTTGTCACCATACAACTCTATTACAATATCATTGACTGTATTTCCTAAGCTCTATCTTTTATTTCTATGACTTATTAATTCAATAACTGGAAACCTGCATCTTCCACTCCCTTTCACATTTTTTGCTTATCCCCCCCAACCCCTTTCCTCTGGCAACTATGGAGTTTAAAAAAATGAACAACAACAACAAAAAAAAAGCAAAAAAGGTCTATCTGTCTTTGCAGAGAAAATTGCTGAAGTCAAAGAAGGTATGAGAAAATCAGACATCTCTGATCTTCATATTTCACTGTAGTGAGATTATATACAGAAAACAAAAATTTAGGGAAGAAGTCCAACTTTAGAACTTCTGAGAGCCACATCCTTATTTCAACTATGTAAAAGTAGATATAGTTTTCTCTTGAATGTTTTTTAGCCACTAGGTGTTGAAAGAACACGTGATATTTAGATAGGAAAATGCCCTTGATTATGAGAATAGCAAAAGCAAATGTATTAAGCAGAGAATGTGTATTGAAGACCCAGTTTGGATGGAGAGAGTCTAAGTGGGAAATTCAGGAGCAGTATGGTCAGAAACAGAATTTAAGAGCAGATTGTGGAAGACCATATGCCAGATTAAAGATTTTAGACAAATACCTATACTTAAAGGGACAAAAATATTCTTAGATCAAAGTCATGGAAAATCTGACTGCTGAGCGTATATAATACTAATTCTCTATTCTGCCTATCACATAACATCCTACCCTTTCTCTTCATCTAGGTCCCTCATGCACTTGCCAAAATGAGAGCTTTCTCTCTTCTTTGTCACAACTTTCTAATAGCAGCCCGAGATCAACTGCACTCTAAGAGGAGAATATGGGCTAAATTCAAATGTCAACAGAAGTGGGGCAGATTACTTTTTTTTTAATTGTTTCAATTTATTTATTTTCAGAAAAACAGTATTCATTATTTTTTCACCACATCCAGTGCCATGCAATTCGTGCCCTCTATAATACCCACCACCTGGTACCCCAACCTCCCACCCCCCCGCCACTTCAAACCCCTCAGATTGTTTTTCAGAGTCCATAGTATCTCATGATTCCTTTTATCTGTTAAGCTTACATATGTTCTAAAAGTCATTGACCTAACCAAACAGAAAAAAAAAATGTATAGAGATGGAGAAGATAAAGAAAACAAAGTCCAGAGATGTTGGTGACTTGGTCAGACTACACAGTCACTACTGGGGATAGCTGAAGAGGGGAAATATCTGGACTCAGCATTCTTTGAACTACATAAGATTGACTTCTCTTGATGAAGACACTCAGGAATGGCAAAAAATAAGCCCAAGATTGTCACATACTATATTAAGCCAAGTCTACATAGATGTAATGGAAACAGATAATGAATATTGCCATTCTGAATCACAATAGAAAGCTGGAATAGGACATGAGTCTTTATTGTTTTGCAGAATATGTGGTAAAAAAATGTATGAACATAGTTTCTGGCAAAGTGAAATAACAAAACAATAAATTGCTTAATTACAGCTCAGTCTCTTGAGTCTGTTCAATAAGATGACAATGGGTGGTCATTGTGTTAAAGTCCATGTCAACTACTTTTGTTTCTCAAGGCAGCAACAGCCCTGGGGTTGTTTCTACCTATTTTACCATGGTTTTGTACATAAGCAACTCAATATTAAAATAAGCTGGTGAAAATCAAACATTTTTAGAGACCATGATAACTATTTTAGGTAGTGGTAATATTATGCTCTAAGATATTTTTGTCACACTGTTCAATTTATTTCTGTTAGCCTTTAAGTTTTATTATATGGAAGTTATTCAGCAAAAAGAGAGTGGTCCCATTAGTTTGTAGGAGATATATATCTGGTATTTTAAAAGCATGGTATCTGTTCAAACCCTCAGTCAGACTCCACCCATGTGAAATTTCATCAAAAATGGCCACAACTTATGAGGCATTTTATTAATTTTAAGAGAGGTTATTTTACCAGCGTGCTGCTAAATGCATTACCTAGACATAAAGGCATATATTCTAGTTTTACTTGAGGTTATCTGTCAATTAAAAATTAAAGTTAAATATTACTCATTAAGATAATATCAATCAAGACTTCTCCTCACTGGGTTTGTCTCTTTTTAATACTCAATATTGTTCATCATGGATTAATTCCCATAAACATGACTTGTATGTTTCAGCCTCTTCAAAAAATAGACCACTTATGTTAAGTAAAAGATAAATGATAATATAAAAAAATCACAAATTTAGGGGGGTGCCTGGGTGGCTCAGTGGGTTAAGCCTCTGCCTTCGGCTCAGGTCATGATCCCAGGGTCCTGGGATCGAGCCCCGCATCGGGCTCTCTGCTCCGTGGAGAGTCTGCTTCCTCCTCTCTCTCTGCCTGCCTCTCTGCCTACTTGTCATCTCTGTCTATCAAATAAATAAATAAAATCTTTTTAAAAAAATCACAAATTTAAAAAAAAGATTGATCAACTTAAATGATAATGACATTTTGACAGAAACAGTATTATCTAGTAGTTATTAAAAAACTTGTCATTTGTAATTTGGCCAAATTTTAATTATCTATGAAATTGAAGCTATTGCACTAAATTAGATCATATCTAAAGTGATTTCTGATTATAGCATGATGTGATACTAAAAAATAAGTAGGTAAATTCAATCTTATACAAGATTGCATTTATTTTCTTAATACTAGTTAATAAGCCAAATTTGCCATGATTCTTTCTTTATTATTTAAATATAATATAGCACAGCTTTCCTTGCTGATCAGCAGTTTACACCTTGATACAGGACAGGATAAAATGTAATATATATTCCTAATACTGTTGAGCTTTTCCTCTTTAACTACTGTTAAAGGCTGTCATAAGAAATTACTATTCTCAAGTCAGACAACAATAACAATCCTTTGTATTTCAATATGACTTCAACTTTTCAAAGGACCTTTACCTATATGTTATGCTCACAACAATCAATCTTTAAGAAAGACTGATAATATTATCTCCATTTGTCAGATGTATGAATTGAAGCATAGAGAAGTTTAATGACCTTTCTCCAGCCATGTAGTTAATGAGAGAAACAAGTCTGGAGCCCAGCCTTGTTTATTTCCATCCTTTTGTACTTTTCACTGTATTATTAGCCAGCTGTGACCATTGATAATTCTGTTGCTGATAACTAAGCCAGTCAGGATAGGCTATGTTATGCTGCCCAGCAACTACCCCCAAATCCCAGTGGTTCATAATATATTTACTTCTCACTCATGCTACATATCTAACATGGATCTTAAGAGAGCTTTGCTTCTTATTTGGTTCATTCATTGACCAAACTGGTGGAAGTTCTACCATATTGTAATGATATTTTCTAGAAAACATGGCCTGATCAATAGATCAACAGGGCAGAGAAGCAGAAGAGCATGAAAAATTCATCTCTACCTTTTTAGGTTTTTATCCAGAAGTTATACATATTACATTCACTCACAGTTCATAGGACAGAACATTTAATACAACACAACTTCAGCTTCACCTAACTACAATGGGAGTGGGAAATGTGGAACTGTACATAGATATTTGGTAAAGAGCAAATTTCTCTGCCATGATAGCTAATATTTACTGAGTCCTACATGAGTTCAACATACCAGGCACTGTGTTAAGCATGTTGCATCACTCTCTCATTTAATTCCCATTTAGTCTTGTACTATAAATATAACCATTATACTGATGAAAGAACAGAGTTTGAGAATGATAATCTGTACAACGTTTCATAGACAGTAAATAACAAAGCCAAGATTCAAATACAGCTTGTTCAGATTCTAGACCCAACTGCAAGTTAATTTATTCAAGCCCAAATGTGTTTCATATGCCTTTCCTTTAACCATCTTGAGATCTTTTAAGGTGAAGTATAGTTTTTACCTACTTTCCCCCACACTTCACTTTTATTTTCACTTTTATTTTCATTCTAAATATATAAAATATGAGGAATGAGGTAAAATAGATGAATGATAAAGAGATCCATTTTGTTGTGTTTTTCAACCTTTCCTAAAATAGTACAATTTTTCTTTCTTTTTTATTAAAGATTTTATTTATTTGAGAGAAAGAGAGTGAGAGAGAGAGAGAAAGCACAAGAAAGGGGAGGGGCAGAGTGAAAAGACTCTCCACTGAGCAGGGAGTCCTTTTTTTGTTTTTTGTTTTTGTTTTTGTTTTTGATTTTGCAGAGAGTCCTTTGATGTGGGACTCAATCCCAGGACTCCAGGATTATGGCCTGAGCTGAAGGCAGATGCTTAACTATCTGAGCCACCCAGGAGCCCCAGTACATTTTTTTTTTTCTATAAGAGGCTCCAAAAACAAGCCAGCAAGGCTATTTAATTGCTTGTACCTGCATACTGTTGCCCCAATACATACCAGTCATCCCTCTTTTTGACTATTCATTAAATATAAAACAATGCCTATTATCTGCCTTGTATCTTCCATAGAAAGGGCCCAATAATACTCTTAATAACGTAGAATATGCCTTTTAAAAGACACTTCCGGGGTGCCTGAGTGGCTCAGTGGGTTAAAGCCTCCGCCTTAGGCTCAGGTCATGAACCCAAGGTCTTGGGATCGAGCCCCGCATCTGGCATTCTGCTTAGTGGGAACCCTGCTTCCCCCTCTCCGTCTGCCTGCCTCTCTGCCTACTTGTGATCTCTGTCTGTCAAATAAATAAATTAATAAAATATTTTTAAAAATACACTTCCTTTTGTAGATATTTACAATGAAAGTTACTAAATTATACTTGGAATTAAAAAAGAGGTCAACTCAGATATATATAAAATGATAATTTTCCACAAAAATAATTAAAATGAGAGTTTTTAGATACTACTCTTGTTCCAAAACTCAGTTATCCAGAAATTCACATAATCTTTCTATAAAATTCCAGATAAATTTGTGAATTGAAATTTAACAAACTTATGAGGGTCTAGCTAATGTGGAAAATATTGACTTAATAGATACATTTTATTAAATAGTTTGATTAGTGTCTCATAGACTCATATAATTTGGAAACTGAAAGTGACCTTCCTCATTTTGCCAGTGAAGAAATAGGTATCTGAGACTATTTTGGAGTTATTTATTTACAACCAGGCAAATAGTTAGAAGCAACACAAAGGTAAGAGTCTAGGTCTCCTCTGACTCTCAGTCTAGGATAATTTAAAATAATAGCCACAGTTATAAAATCTTGCTTCTGGAAAATTAAAATCACTCTTTTTATTGAATTATAATTGACATACACTGTTATATTAGTTTTAGGTGTAAAACATAGTGATTTGACAACTCTAGATGTTATGCTATTCTCACCACAAATGTAGTTACCATCTGTCACCATATGACACTATTATAATACTATTAACTATATCCCCTATACTGTACTTCTTATCCCTGTAACTTATTAATCATGTAACTGGAAGTCTGTATCTCCTATTCCTCTTTACCCATTTTTCCCATCCCCATCTCCCCTACAACCATTAGTTTGTTCTCTATTTATGGGTCTGTTTCTTATTCACTCTTAGAATACCATAAATGTTTACATTAAGCAATATAACTCATTTCTATAAAGTTATTTAAAACTTTTACCTTAGAAAATTACAGTAAAATTTTGTCATTGGTTACTATGAAATAGCTGAAGATTTTTCAAATTCAGTTTAGAAAGACAATAGGTACAGAAACAACTAAAATATCTGCATTATTAATTGGTAACGTATGTGTTTACTGGGGCTATCATAGCGATTTTTAAATATATCTCTGTATCATGGACTTATATAATGAAATTTTGTAATTAAAAATATAAATTATTTTGATTTGTTTTTATTTGGTATAGTTGACATAAAATGTTGCATTCTTTTCAGGTGTACAACACAGTAATTCAACTTTATATGTTATGCTATGCTCACTACCAATGTAGCTAGTATCTGTTATGATACAATACTATAACAATATCACTATAAATTCTACAAATGAGCAATTTAACATTTTTTTAAAATCTGAGTATAGTTGACATGCAATGTTACAGTAGTTTCAGGTGTACAACATAGTGATTCAACAAGTTCATATGATATTCTATGCTCACCACAGCTATCATATGTCACTATACAATGCTATTACAATATCATTGACTATATTCCCTATGCTGTGCCTTTTATTTTTGTGAGTTATTCTGTAAGTGGAAACCTGTGTCTCCCACTCCCTTTCACCCATTTTGCACATCACCCACCCCTTTCCCTCTGCCAATCATCAGCTTATTCTCTGTATTCACAGGTGAAATTCTGCCTTTTATTATCTGTTTTCATTTCATTCTCAGCAATATGGATGGGATTTTTATTTCATTTGCAACAATATTATGCTGAGTGAAATAAATCAGACTGAAAAAGCAAATATCACATAATTCCACTCATATGTAGAATAAAACATTTTATAAGGTTTTAAAACACAATACTATTTTGTTTTTGTTTAAAATCTTTTACCAGGTAAACTCAAAGTACTTTCTTCACTTGGAAGGACAAAAAAAGTAATTTTTGCAAAGCCAGAAATAAATGCTGTGTGGAGTACTAAAAAAAAAAGAAGAAAAAATAATCACACATTTAAGATGTTTCACTTTGTTATAACAGAGCAGTAGATTAACTGAATTATTGTCCTAGTTATATGAATTGGGGCAAACAGGAAGTAATCAATTCAATACTTTTTTCATTTATCAAATAGGGATAAAAATATCTGCCCTGAAAACACCACAGGTTTGTTGTGTAGAATACATAATTTAATGTTTGTGAAAGCTCTTGGGAAAATGAAAATTAATTTATAAATTTAAACTTCAATATTTTGTGTTAGTATACACAAACTAATATTCCCTTCATGTGCATCAGTATACTTATATCAATATTTACTCTAGCCCATAGATTGTTATTTTGATCACTTTCACAGAGGACAGACAAAGGCCAAGAAGTTTGATTATTTGTGTTAATACGAATAACAAAATTTAAGAGTTACTACACTTTGGGTGCCATTCATGTGCCTATGTGCCAGGCACTACAACATATATGTATATGTATATATATACATATGCATATATATGCATATATACACATATACATGCATATGCATATATATGTATATAAAGACCATGAAGCTTGAATAAACTGCTCAAGGTCACACAGCTGATGAGTAGCAGAGCCAGAATTTAATATCCAAGTTTGTCAGACTCAAAAATTCTTTCTTTTATTTTGTGTTCTCTTTCAGAGATAGCCACCTAATCCTCATAGTCTTCTGCTGGGAAACACTTTCTTTTGTCATGTTTCCAGACACCAAAGTTGTACAGAATAGCAGTTTCCTTTTTATTTTTATAACTGACTTGCATTGCCTAACAAAATAAATGATTCCATTCTGACATCTGATCTATTGATTTTTGACGCTCTGCTGAAAATATTTTTTGTAACTTGTGCCTTCTGAAGGACTGAAATGTTTCTGATTGAATTTATCACATTCCAGAAACGTGGAGACTTTCTTAATTTAAAGTGTTTACAAGGATAGACTTTTCTCCTGGATTTGATTATATCATTGACAGCAGTTAATATCCTCATGCATAGGAATGTATTTGCTTATAGGCACATAAGTAATTCATTTGTAAAATTGAATTATATGACTAGGAAATTGTGTGTTTTGATTATGTAACAGTCCTTCTAAGCCCAACTTATAACTGATAAAAGCCAGATGGAAAGCGGAAATAGTCCATTTCATGACTCTTTAAATGTTTAAATTTCTTAACCCTTGAACTTCACATTTTTTGAAGTTCAGTGGTAGGGTGGAAATAATTTGTTGGTGAGTTTTTAATATGCAAAATGGCCAGTAAGTACTTATAACATTCTGTATCAGGGCAAAGAGTTTTAGAAGAGTTTCATGGACAACATTAATGGATTTTCGTTAAATTCATTTCTTGCTCCCTTTTGTTTTTTGTATTTCTATTAAGATTATTTATTTTTCATATTTTTTGTCTGCTAGTCTCTCTTACGTGAGCAAGAACTGATTTTTAGTATATCCAAAGTATCTGTGGTATTAAATATAATTATTTAAATGTTAGTTAATATCATAGGCAGTCTTACAGGTTATAACTTAATCCTTGCAGCAACATTCTGAGGTAGGTGCTATTGTTATTGACTCTCATTTTTCAGACTGAGGAAGCCAAAACTTGGAGAATTTTCACAACTTTTCTATGACCACAAAACTAGGAAACAGTGGAACAAGATTTAAACCTAGACAATCTGACTACGGATTCCATGCTATTAACCACTACCCTATATTGTTTCTTTATTTATTAAGAAACTAATCAAGCATGATGGTATAATAAGAACCATGCAAAGAAAACAGGCCATACTTTTTTTTTTTTTAATTCTTAACAATAGCACCACCTTTCCTGCACCTTCTCTAGTACAAAATGAGAGTCATCTTTCATTCACTCATTCCTCACATGGAATAACTTGTCAAGATCCACAAATTCTACATCTACAATGACTATGTTCATTACCTCTGCTACAATACTAGTTTAAGCTTTAATCTTGTATCACCTCTAGACTATTACTTCTTCTTTGTGTGTCTATCTCCCGGATATATTTTATATATCATTACCAGAGATATATTCTTAGTGTAGTTATAAATTATGACACCATTTATAAACATTCTCATTATTTTCATAATTAAGTCCTAAATATTCAGTTTGACATTCAGAGTGTTCAATAATCTGGACTCAGTGTTCCTTTCCATGCTCATTTCTTAACTGCTATACACATGCCTTATGTTCCAAGCTAAAGAAACTACTTCCAATTACCTAAGCACAACATTTTCTTTCTGTCTCCATGCTTTTGTTTAATATTGTCCCCTCTATCTACAGTTTTCTTCCTTGTCATTTTTGCCTGTTGATATTCTACTTGGTATTTAAAAGCCCATCTCAAATTGTACTTCACCTATGATTTTATTCTCAGTCCCCAAATACACAATATTTACTTCCTTTGGATGAATTGCTAATCAGATTGTTTTGTACCTTTCCTTGGCTCAAGGGAAGGTGTGACATGATACAGTTATTTCTGCCCTTGGTTTACTTTCCTTTTTAGATGGTATTCTTGAGGTCAAGAGATATGCCTATTTTATCTTCATTTTCCACACAGACCTAATTAAATTCATGGGACTTAGTACATACATAATACTTACTGAGCGCATAGAGATGTCCCCAAAATCTCCTAATGATTTTTCATCTCTGAAACAAAATGATAATAATGGAATATTCTAAACTGGTACAGAATGCAGCAATGTAAGCTTAAAATGTGAGTATTTCTGAAACTAGATCTTCAGGAAGTGAAAAATAAAATATTATCTCAATATACAATAATTCAAATGAGGAATAATCCTTCTATTCCTATGGGACTTCTGGGAAATATTGTTTGTCACCTAAAATAGAATTAGTTCATTTTGAAACCCAGAGTAATTATATGACTCCACCAACAAAGCACTTGTTTTATCTTTCACCAAACGTGCAAGAGAAAAGGTGAGGTAGTTTCAGGTTTAGCAAAGTTTATGTCTGGTATAAGATCTGAAAGTTACTCCATTCTACAACCAGAAGAGTCTATATCTTATAAGTCCAAAGTGCAGTGAAATCTGATACAAAATTGAACACTCACTTAAGAACTGGCGTAATTATTTAGGAAGAACATTGATATGACAATCAATAGACTTATGTAGACTTGGTTTATTACCAACTAGGTGCTTGGGAACTGAGTCTCCTTATCTTCTAATGAAATAGGTGGTTAGACTAAACACATTTCTTTCTTAAATTAATCTTTTTGCATCAAATTTTATGTATTAATGCCTAGCAGGAAGATGACAGACAGAAGCAATTATTGCTGGGAGGGACATTTAAAATATTTGTAACAAGGGGGACCTGTATGGCTCAGACATTTAACCATTCAACTCTTGGTTTAGGTTCAGATCATGACCTCAGGGCATGAGATCAGGCCCCACTTGGGGCTCTGCACTGGGCATGGAGCCTGCTTGAAATTCTCTCTCTCCCTTTCCCTCTGTCCCTCCCTACCCCCACTCAAGCTCACTCTCTCTCACTCTGTCTCAAAAAAATTAAAACTATTTATAATAATAGTTACTAATACTATGTGCCAGGTATTTTCATAAGTGTTTTATGAAAAATACATTTACATAAGAGATCCTTACATAAATTCCATGAGGTAATTATTACAATCATCCTCATTTTACAGATAAGGAAACTGAAGTTCAGACAGGTTATGTGACTTGCCAGAAGTGCCACAGATAGTAAGTTTGGCAGAACTGGAATTTGACCCATGGAGTTTGACTCCAGTCTGTGGTCTTAACCACAACTTTATACTGTTTCTTCTGCTATTCTTACACTCTTTCTATATATTCTAAACACTCAAACATTTTCTCTCTTACTAATTTGTACTCAATTATCAACTCAGTGTCTCCGGAAATAATGTTTATTCTTCCTGGAATGATTTTCTCCTAAAGTTTTGACCATCTAACTCTACTTATTTTTCAGGTCTAAGCCTATATATCACTTTTACAGAAAGGTCTTTTATCATATCTCAGTTTTGATTAGACATGCCTTTCATACAAATACAGTCAAAAGATTATTTAATTCCTTCCTAGCATATCTCACTCACGCTTATGATACAAATTATTATAATTAATTCTATATGTACATGTACATATATGTATATGTTTATATTCAGTCTCCTCTTCCAGAATTTCAGCTTAATGAGCCTAATAACTTTGATTTAATTACAACTATATCCATTGTGCATAGACTGGTTCCAGGTACAAAATAGGTGCTCATAACACTTGTTAAATAAATCAATAGATATATAAATGTATGCTTGTAGACACTACATTTGCATGTAGAGAAAAAAATCACGATTCACAGACCTGTACCCCTGGGGATAAAAATATATGTTTGTAAAAAATAAAAAATTATATTAAAAAAAAATCACTACTTTTTTGTTTGAGGAAAATATTTCTTGTGGTAATAACTATCTGGGTTCACAGACAGAACAGGCATATAGAAAGAGAAAGAGGGAAAGTGCAATTCTGGCCAGATAGAATTACTAAAAACATTCCCCACAACTTCTACATTGGATTCAATACTTATACAAGGAAATTTCATTCCATTTTGTCTTGAAGGATTTTTAGACCCCAGAGAGTTGTAACTGCTTGCTAAGAACAAGGTCTTTGAGGAAAGAGGTATAGGATGGATACATGACAGTAAGGCAGAAGGAGAAGAAAAGAGATGAGAGAAGAGCAAAAATGAAAATAATCATCCCAAAGGCAAACAGAATCATCCTCTGAAAAGCTACAGACATGGCACTTTTTAAACTCCCCTTATTAGAGTAAATCCCATGATTTCCCATATAGCAGTTCCCAAAAAAGCAAACAACATAATTGTCTATAGCAAAAATGTAATCTCAAGGTAATAGCACCATTAGTTTGCATTTAATCATAAAATTGCTATGAACTGAATAGTTATAATTATTTATAACACATTTAAGGTAGAAATTTTATCATTTGTTCTCATATTTATAATTATTTAAGAGTAAACTTCCTATTATTTTTTCAGCAACTTTAAGTTCTTCTAAATGTCAGAATATGTATTTTTTTAAAGATTTTTTTATTTATTTGACAGAGAGAGACCACAAGTAGGTAGAGAGGCAGGCAGAGAGAGTGAGGAGGAAGCAGTCCCGATGCGGGACTCGATCCCAGGACCCTGAGATCATGACCTGAGCCGAAGGCAGCGGCTTAACCCACTGAGCCACCCAGGCGCCCAGAATATGTATTTTTTTTAAAAGATTTTATTTATTTATTTGACAGGGAGAAAGGGGGGGAGCACAAGTAGAGAGGCAGGCAGAGAGAAGGGTGAAACATGCTCCCTGCTGAGCACAGAGTCAGTGCAGTGATCAATCCCAGGATCCTGATATCATGACCCGAGCCAAAGGCAAAGGCTTAACCCACTGAGCCACCCAGGCATCTTCAGAATGTTTTTAAGTGGGAAAGCATTAGAGTTGTTCTCCAAAGAAGTTCTTCTGAGGGTAAGTTACTGAATACAGTGACAAAAGTAAATAACTGAATTACAGTAAAGTGGTCAATCATTTAATGATGTTGAAGAAAGCAGACATTGAATTCTGGAACATCTTTTAAATAACCTAAGGAAGATCTTCCTAAAATGATCCAATATTTAATTTTGACACGAGATGTCAAATGTTTAATTAAAAAGCTATAAAGAATGAAAAGGGGGATATCATGACTAACACCAAGGAAATAGAAAGAATCATTAGAAATTATTACCAATAGTTATATGCCAATAAGTTAAGCAACCTAGATGAAATGGATGTATTCCTGGAAACCTATAAACTTCCAAAACTGAATCAGGAAGAAATGAACAACCTGAATAGACCAATATCTAGTAACGAGATTGAAGCAGTGATCAAAAACCTCCCAAGAAACAAGAGCCCGGGACCTGATGGATTATCTGGGGAATTCTACCAAACTTTCAAAGAAAAAATAATACCTATTCTCCTGAAGCTGTTACAAAAAATTGAAGCAGCAGGAATACTTCCAGACTCTTTTTAGAAAGCCAGCATAACAGACAGATGAAAAAAAATGTGCATCATCACTAGCCATCAGGGAGATTCAAATCAAAAACTCATTGAGATACCACCTTACACCAGTTAGAATGACAAAAATTAACAAGACAGTAAACAGCATGCATTGGAGAGGATGTGGAGAAAAGGGAACCCTCTTACACTGTTGGTAGGAATGCAAGTTGGTGCAGTCACTTTGGAGAACAGTGTGGAGATTCCTTAAGAAATTAAAAATAAAGCTTCCCTATGACCCTGCAATTGCACTACTGGGCATTTACCCCAAAGATACAGATGTAGTGAAAAAAAAAGGGCCATCTGTATTCAATGTTCACAGCAGCAATGGCCCCAGTTGCCAAACAGTGGGAAGAACCAAGGTACCCTTCAATGGATGAATGGATAAAGAAGATGTGATCCATATATGCTATGGATTACTTTGCCTCTATCAGAAAGGATGAATACCCAACTTTTGTATCAACATGGATGGGACTGGAAGAGATCGTGCTAAGTGAGATAAATCAAGCAGAGAGAGTTAATTATCATATGGTTTTGTTTATTTGTGGAGCATAAGGAATAACACGGAGGATGTAGGGAGATGGAGAGGAGAAGGGAGTTGGGGGAAATTGGAGGGGGAGACGAGCCATGAGAGACTGTGGACTCGGAGGAGCTAACTGAGGGCTTTGGAGGGGAGGGCATTGGGAGGTTGGGTGAGCCTGGTTTTGGGTATTGTGGAGGGCACGTATTGCATAGAACACTGGGTGTGGTGCATAAAAAATGAATTATGGAACACTGAAAAGAAATTAAAACATAAATAAAAATTTAGAAAAGCTATATAGAAGTTATAGAGTGTTCTACAATTTATAAAGTGTTTTGATATATATGGGCTAGTTTTGTTTAATCTAAAATGTCATTGGGTGCCACGAGCACCAAGAATATTCAACTTAGGGGCTCCTGGGTGGCTCAGTGGGTAAAAGCCTCTGCCTTCAGCTCAGGTCATGATCTCGGGGTCCTGGGATCGAGCCCCACATTGGGCTCTCTGCTCAGCGGGGAGCCTGCTTCCTCCTCTCTCTCTCTGCCTACCTGTGATCTCTCTCTCTCTCTCTGTCAAATAAATAAATAAATAAAATATTAAAAAAAAAAGAATATTCAACTTATATTTTCGTTTCCTGATCTTCTTAATGACAACCATTTAGGGAAAGCATACTTGCAAAATCCTTTGTTCAAAAGAAAAATATGGATTTTTAAAAATTATACACATATCTTATTAATGTCTCAAAGGAAGTGGGGCAGTTTAATAGATGTGTGGGGAAAACAGATACTTTTACACTGTGGAATTGTTAAGGAAAATGTAAATTCAAGCAAAATAGCCAAATTAAAAGAGGCACTGAAATAAATATCAAATCAGAGGGCATATCCAAAAGCAGAAGAGACTGAATTGATTAGATAATACAGAATTTATAAAAATTCAGTGGATGGTCCCAGCATAAACAGAATAAAAACAGAAATGGAGACAAACTATAAGAGAGTCTTAACTATAATGAATAAACTGAGGGTTGCTGGAGGGTAGGTGTTTGGGGAAATGGGATAATTGGGTGGTGGGCATTGAGAAGGGCACTTGATGTAATGAGCACTAGATATTACATGCAGCTGATGAATCACTAAATTCTGCCCTTGAAAATAATAATAACACTGTATGTTAATTAAGTTGAAATTAAATACTTTTTAAAAGCCAATACCAAGAAATGTCACAAACTCCAGAAAAATACATCCTAAGGGAAATATTTGTATTGCATTAATTTATGAAAAGTTTTTTCAAATAAATATGAAATATTGAAAAAATTCAGGAAAATGGGCAAACCAATGGAGGGGAAACTCACAGAACAAAAGACAAGGTAGCTAATAAACATATAAAAATGCTCTTTCACTTATAAATAAATTACAATTTAAAACAGCTAAAGAATAATATCCAGTGTTTGTGAGGTTGTTAGGAAATGAGCTGCTTGAGTCACCCAAGGCCTTTATCCATTTTGCTCCCACAATGTTTACTTTACTTGTGTTCTTTCAAAGTGATCTTTGTTCGCTATGACATAATTGAGGAAACAAAGAAGGTAAATATCCAAATATGTAATTTTCCAACAAATTTTCCCATACTCCCTGAAAAACAGTTTCTGAAAACGTATAACTAAAAAGGATATCTCTGGTACTATTCAAGTTTGTTCAATCCATGAGAAGAGTGTTATAGTGTGATCCCTGGAATGGGATCCCTTGGAATAACACTTACAGTGGCACAGTTATTATTCTTTTAGATGGCCACAGTTAGAATACATCAAAAAGTGGAAAGTGGATTTAATATTTTTATCTCAATACTTTTTTATTCTATGATCAACATTTTCTTGAAATAAACAGAATGTGAAATAGAGTAGGAGAAGAAATCTGTAAACTTTTGTTTACCTACTTTCTTCCCTCTCTTCTTCCATTTTTGCTCTCTTCCAAAATTCACATCCTGATATAATTTACTTCAATGATTCCATGTCTTTTAGATTTTAAAGGTTAGCAATGTTTTGGGACATCTGAGGGACTCAGTCAGTTAAGCTTGCAACTTTTGATTTTAAACCAGGTCATGATCTCAGAGTTGTGTGATAGAGCCCCACATTGGGCTCTGCACTGGGTGTTGACCCTGCTTATGGTTCTCTCTGGGAATCTCAGGGAGACATCTGACCATCCCTCCCCACTCATGCTATCTTTCTCAAAAAAAAAAAAAGTTCAGCAACATTTAAAAAAATACATTGTAGAGAATAACATAATGATGCCAACTTTTATTTTGTCAAGAAAATGGAATTTTAAAGCACCAACTACCAAATACTATCCCCATAATTTCATAAAAGGAATGGCTTTTTTGTTGTTGTTGGCACTAATTTAAATGAACATATAATGTATTATTTGCTTCAGGGGTACAGGTCTGTGAATCATGTCTTACACAATTCCAAGCACTCACTGTAGCACATATCCAATTATAGATTTATAAGAAGGTTTTAAAGAATTAAAGAGATTCTATATACCTAACCAATTCCGCCTAGTGGAAAGATCTTGCAAAAATATGATAGTAAATATCTTCTCCCATTCTGTCAGTTGTCTTTTGATTTTGTTAACTGTTTCCTTTGCTGTGCAAAAGCTTTTGATCTTGATGAAATCCCAATAGTTCATTTTTTCCCTTGCTTCCCTTGCCTTTTGCGTTGTTCCTAGGAAGATGTTGCTGCGGCAGAGGTCGAAGAGGTTGCTGCCTGTGTTCTCCTCAAGGATTTTGATGGATTCCTTTTGCACATTGAGGTCCTTCATCCATTTTGAGTCTATTTTTGTGTGTGGTGTAAGGAAATGGTCCAATTTCATTTTTCTGCATGTGGCTGTCCAATTTTCCCAGCACCATTTATTGAAGAGGCTGTCTTTTTTCCATTGGACATTCTTTCCTGCTTTGTCGAAGATGAGTTGACCATAGAGTTGAGGGTCTATTTCTGGGCTCTCTATTCTGTTCCATTGATCTATGTGTCTGTTTTTGTGCCAGTACCATGCTGTCTTGATGATGACAGCTTTGTAATAGAGCTTGAAGTCCGGAATTGTGATGCCACCAACGTTGGCTTTCTTTTTCAATATCCCTTTGGCTATTCGAGGTATTTTCTGGTTCCATATAAATTTTAGCATTATTTGTTCCATTTATTTGAAAAAGATGGATGGTACTTTGATAGGAATTGCATTAAATGTGTAGATTGCTTTAGGTAGCATAGACATTTTCACAATATTTATTCTTCCAATCCAGGAGCATGGAACATTTTTCTATTTCTTTGTGTCTTCCTCAATTTCTTTCATGAGTACTTTATAGTTTTCTGAGTATAGATTCTGTGTCTCTTTGGTTAGGTTTATTCCTAGGTATCTTATGGTTTTGGATGCAATTGTAACTGGGATTGACTCCTTAATATCTCTTTCTTCTGTCTTGCTGTTGGTGTAGAGAAATGCAACTGATTTCTGTGCATTGATTTTATATCCTGACACTTTACTGAATTCTTGTATAAGTTCTAGCAGTTTTGGAGTGGAGTCTTTTGGGTTTTCCACATATAGTATCATATCATCTGCGAAGAGTGATAATTTGACTACTTCTTTGCCAATTTGGATGCCTTTAATTTCCTTTTGTTGTCTGATTGCTGAGGCTAGGACCTCTAGTACTATGTTGAATAGCAGTGGTGATAATGGACATCCCTGCCGTGTTCCTGACCTTAGTGGAAAAGCTTTCAGTTTTTCTCCATTGAGAATGATATTTGCGGTGGGTTTTTCATAGATGGCTTTGATGATATTGAGGTATGTGCCCTCTATCCCTACACTTTGAAGAGTTTTGATCAGGAAGGGATGCTGTACTTTGTCAAATGCTTTTTCAGCATCTATTGAGAGTATCATATGGTTCTTGTTCTTTCTTTTATTGATGTGTTGTATCACATTGACTGATTTGCGGATGTTGTACCAACCTTGCAGCCCTGGAATAAATCCCACATGGTCGTGGTGAATAATCTTTTTAATGTACTGTTGAATCCTATTGGCTAGTATTTTGTTGAGTATTTTCGCATCTGTGTTCATCAAGGATATCGGTCTATAGCTCTCTTTTTTGGTGGGATCCTTGTCTGGTTTTGGGATCAAGGTGATGCTGGCCTCATAAAATGAGTTTGGAAGTTTTCCTTCCATTTCTATTTTTTGGAACAGTTTCAGGAGAATAGGAATAAAGGACTAGTGTCCAGAATCTATAAAGAACTTAGCAAACTCAACACCCAAAGAACAAATAATCCAATCAAGAAATGGGCAGAGGACATGAACAGACATTTCTGCAAAGAAGACATCCAGATGGCCAACAGACACATGAAAAAGTACTCCATATCACTCGGCATCAGGGAAATACAAATCAAAACCACAATGAGATATCACCTCACACCACTCAGAATGGCTAAAATCAACAAGTCAGGAAATGACAGATGCTGGCTAGGATGCGGAGAAAGGGGAACCCTCCTACACTGTTGGTGGGAATGCAAGCTGGTGCAGCCACTCTGGAAAACAGCATGGAGGTTCCTCAAAATGTTGAAAATAGAACTGCCCTATGAACCAGCAATTGCACTATTGGGTATTTACCCTAAAGATACAAATGTAGTGATCCAAAGGGGCACATGCACCCGAATGTTTATAGCAGCTATGTCCACAATAGCCAAACTATGGAAAGAACCTAGATGTCCATCAACAGATGAATGGATCAAGAAGATGTGGTATATATACACAATGGAATACTATGCAGCCATCAAAAGAAATGAAATCTTGCCATTTGCAACAACATGGATGGAACTAGAGCGTATCATGCTTAGCGAAATAAGTCAAGCAGAGAAAGACAACTATCATATGATCTCCCTGATATGAGGAAGTGGTGATGCAACATGGAGGCTTAAGTGGGTAGAAGAAGAATAAATGAAACAAGATGGGATTGGGAGGGAGACAAACCATAAGTGACTCTTAATCTCACAAAACAAACTGAGGGTTGCTGGGGGGAGGGGGTTTGGGAGAGGGGGGTTGGATTATGGACATTGGGGAGGGTATGTGCTTTGGTGAGTGCTGTGAAGTGTGTAAACCTGGTGATTCACAGACCTGTACCCCTGGGGATAAAAATATATGTATATAAAAAATAAAAAATTAAAAAAAATATATAATAGTAAAACCATAAAACCAACATTGATAAAACCCACTGACCTTATGCAGATATCATTTGCTTTCTGTACTCTCGTGTGCATATGTGTGTGTGGGGGTGAGATTTTATCACAATTTTAATCACAACTTTATCACAATTATAAGTTTGTGTAACTAATACCACAATCAATATGTTGACATTATATATTACCTTAAGGATCCCTTGTGTTGCCCATTTTTAAACATAGCCAATCTTCTACTGCATCTGTAACCCGTGGCAACCATTAATCTATACTCCACATCTATAATTTTGATACTGTAATACATTATATAAATTGAATGATTATATTATATAAATTTAATATTTGGTGACCTATAGTCTTTGTTTTTTTCATACAGCATAATGTCCTTAAGATCCATCCAAATTCTCGTGTGTAGCAATAATTTATTGTTTTCTATTGTCGAGTATGGATGTATGAGTTTATGTGACCATTCAGCTATTGAAGTATATTTTGGTAGTTTTCAGTTTGGGGGTACTACAAATAAAGCTTGTATGAACATTTGTGTAAGGTTTTTGTGTGAACAGATTTTAATTTATCATAGATAAATTTCTAAGAGTGCAATCCTTAGGTTATGTGGTAGCTGTAGATTTAATTTTTCTGTTTGTTTGCTTGATTAAAAAAAATCCTTTTAATTCCTGAAGATAACTTTTACTGGATATAAATTTATAGTTAGCAATGCTTTTATTTCAGTATTTTAAAATGTTCTTTTTAGCCTTTAGGTTTTTTTTAATTTTATTTACTTATTTATTTAACAGAGAGAGACAGTGAGACAGAGAACACAGGCAGAGGGAGTTGGAGAGGGAGAAGCAGGTCCCTCCCTGAGGAGGAAGCCCAAATCAGGGCTCCATGGGGCTCAATCCCAGGACCCTGGGAACATGACCTGAGCCAAAGACAGACACTTAACTGAGCCACACAGGTGCTCCAGCCTTCAGGGTTTTATATGAGAAATCTCCTGTTAGTAAAATTTGTGTTTCCAGATAAGTAATGTACTAATCCTTCCAGGCTGCTTACAAGATATTTCTTTATTTTGGGTTTCCCAGAAGTTTAATTCTGATGTGTTTTGGCATAGATTTATTTTGTCTTATTGTATTTAGGGTTCTCACAACTCTTTGAGTAAGTATGCTTAGATTTTTGCCAAATTAAAGGTGTTTTCAGCTATGGTTTAATTGAAAAATATTGTCCTTTTTTCCTTTCTTCTTCTGAGATCCAGATGATAATTTTTTACCTCTTTCATGGTATTCCCATTAGTCCACTAGACTCTGTTTTATTTTTCCCACTTTATTTTCTCTCTGTTGTTCACACTAGGTAAATTCTATTACTCTGTCCTAAAATTCACTGATTTTATCCTGTCATTTTCACTATACTATTAGTCCCATTCAGTGATTAAAAAAAATTCAGTTACCTTATTTCTACTTTTATAATGTATCTCTGGCATTTTTACAGATTCTAATTCTTTGCTGAATTTTCCGTGTGGATTAAATTCCTTGTCAGATAATTTTAACATCTGCCATGTAAATATTGGAATCCACTGACATTGTTTTATTTTTTTTTCAAGATGCTATTGTCCTAGTTCCTAATAAGCCAAATAGTTTCTATGGTATCCTGGGTGTTTAGGGCATTTTTTTGCACACATGTATGGGGAGGGTGGATAGTTGCCTTTTTCTCTTGGACTCCACTGATAACACAGAATAAAAAAAGTTTAGTGCTGACTCACACCACCTCATTGAAGATGTGTGGGTTATAAGCTCAGTTCACTTGACTAAACCAGGGACTAGAGTAGTGGAAGTATACTACTTTCCACAACCTTTTCCACCTTGTTGGTGTTGGGTGATAATGAAAGTTCAGCTCACACCTGGTCTATGCTGACAGAATAGAGCCAAGAAATGGAGTGCCTGTTACCAGTCCTTAATACCACTTAATACCACTCCATTCACTTTCATTGTTGTTGAATGTGGCTGGAGACTCGTCTCCTTTTAATACTCTGCTGACACTGGGGAGGTAAAGAAGCAGAATGCTAACTAGCCTGCCTTAAGTTTTATTGCAGGGTTGGATCCTTGCTAGATCTCATTGAGATTACTAAGATGAGGGAATTGACACACGTCTTGCTGCAATCATGTGGTGGATGAAAAATTAAGTTCCACATTACTTTGGTGGGGGATTTGAGAAAAGCATGGGTTGGGGGTGGAAATCAGATCCTTCCTTGGCCCTCTAACCCAAATAAAACACCAGCACTTGTTTTGACAGGAAAGATGAGGCAGGCCAATAAGTTCATCATTCATCCTACATTTATTTGTGTGGGTGGGGGAATGGTATTTTCTCTATTGCTGTTTGGCAGGAGTAAGTTGTACTGTAAACAAAGTTTTTCTGTTCTGTTAGGCCATGCTTTCCCCAGTATTTTGGCTCAAGGGACCAGGTTTTTAATTTTTTTCAACTGTGCTAATTAGTGATTTTGGGATGAGGGTTTGTTTATCTTTCCATTAAGAATATGTAAAAAGCAGGGCGCCTGGGTGGCTCAGTGGTTAAGCCGCTGCCTTCGGCTCAGGTCATGATCTCAGGGTCCTGGGATCGAGTCCCGCATCGGGCTCTCTGCTCAGCAGGGAGCCTGCTTCCTCCTCTCTCTCTCTCTGCCTGCCTCTCTGCCTACTTGTGATCTCTCTCTGTCAAATAAATAAATAAAATCTTTAAAAAAAAAAAAAAAGAATATGTAAAAAGCAAAAAGAAATCTACCACATCATTATTTTTTTTAATTTTTTTATTTTTAATAAACATATATTTTTATCCCCAGGGGTACAGGTCTGTGAATCACCAGGTTTACACACTTCACAGCACTCACCAAAGCACATACCCTCCCCAATGTCCATAATCCCACCCCCTTCCCCCAAACCCCCTCCCCCCAGCAACCCTCAGTTTGTTTTGTGAGATTAAGAGTCACTTATAGTTTGTCTCCCTCCCAATCCCATCTTGTTTCATTTATTCTTCTATCATGCTTAGCGAAATAAGTCAAGCGGAGAAAGACAACTATCATATGATCTCGCTGATATGAGGAAGTGGTGATGCAACATGGGGGCTTAAGAGGGTACCACATCATTATTAAAGCCTTATCTCTACCCAGCTTAACCTCTTCTTCTCATCATTCAGTCTTATAATTCTTGTTTGTTTGTTTGTTTGTTTTTTAAACCAGGGTATTTTAGTTATAAAGGGAGGACTTGGAGAAATAAGATTCCCATATTGACAAAATTGGAAGTTAGAAAGGGAAAATAGGAAGAAGTAGAACATAATCACAAAATACTATATAGTCCTTCTGATGAAGATATCAAGAAATCTTATGCTAAAATATAAAATAACATGTACTACCAGTAGCTTACCAGCAAGTGGTCTTATGATAGACAAGATTGACACAAAATATACCACATGTGTTTATATAAGTTTGTCTTTTAAGCTGTTTAAATGGGTTGGGTAACTTGCAGATTGTAGCTAAAAAGAGTATCTATGTAAAAATGCTTCCTCCAATAACTTCAGAGTAGGAACCCAGAAGATAGCCAGACATGTAGATAAATTATAAATATATATGCACCCAAAATGGGAGCACCTGAATACATAAAACGGTTAATAACAAAAATAAATGAGAGAGTCAATTATCATATGGTTTCACTTATTTGTGGGGCATAACAAATATCATGGAAGACAAGGGGTGTTAGAGAGGAGAAGGGAGTTGGAGTAAATTGGAATTGGAGGTGAATCATGAGAGAGAATGGACTCAGAAAAACAATCTGAGGGGTTTGAAGTGGCGGGGGGGGGTGGAAGGTTGGGGTACCAGGTGGTGGGTATAATAGAGGGCACGGATTGCATGGAGCACTGGGTGTGGTGAAAAAATAATGAATACTGTTTTTTCTGAAAATAAATAAATTAATTTAAAAAATAAAGGAATAAATTGATAGTAATAGAATAATAGTATGGGACTTTAACACCTCACTTGCATCAATGGACAGCACATATAATCAGAAAATAAATAAGGAAACATTGGCTTTGAGTGACACACTGCACCAGATGGACTTAACAGATATATTGAGAACATTCCATCCTAAAAGAACAGAATGCACATTCATTTCAAGTGTACGTGGAATATTATCAAGAACAGATCACATATTAAGGCACAAAACCAGTCTCAACATATTCAGAAAAAGTGAAGTCATACCATAAATCTTTTCTGACCACAATGCACTGAAGCTAGAAATCAACCAGAAAAAATCTGGAAAGAACCATAAATATATGGAGGTTAAATAACATACTACTAGACAATAAATAGCTCAAAAAAGAAATAGAAGAATTAAAATAATACCTGGAAGCAATTGGAAATGAAAACCAACAGTCCAAAATATTTGTAATGCAATAAAGCAGTACTCAGATGTTATAGCAATACAAGCCCACCTAGAGAAGTGATAAAAATCTTAAAAAAAAAAAAATTAACCTTATACCTAAAGGTGCTAGAAAAAGAATAAAAAAACCCTAAAACCAGGAAAAGGAAGGAGATAATAAAGATCACAGCAGAAAAATAAAATGTATGGGAACTAAAAAGATAAAATAAAATAAAATAACAGATTAATGAAACCAGAAGCTGTTTCTTTAAAATAATAAACAAAATTGATAAACCTGTAGCCAGACTAACTAAAAGTAAATATAAATAAACGAATATAAATAAATAAATAAATAAATAAATAAATATGAGAGAGATAGAAGTGAAAGAGAGAGAAAGATTCAGACAAAATCACAAATGACAGAGGAGAAAAAACAACCAACAGCACACAAATAAAGAAAATATGAAAAATTATATGCCAACAAATTGGACAAGCCAAAAGTAATGGATAAACTCCTAGAAACATAACCTCCCAAAAAAGAAGCAGGAAGAATTAGAATTTTTTTTTTTTAGATTTTATTATTTTTTTTCTTTGACAGACAGAGATCACTAGTAGGCAGAGAGGTAGGCAGAGAGAGAGGAAGGGAAGCAGGCTCCCCCCTGAGCAGAGAGCCTGATGTGGGGCTTGATCCCAGGACCCTGGGATCATGACCTGGGCTGAAGGCAGAGGCTTTAACCCACTGAGCCACCCAGGTGCCCCAGAATTAGAAAATTTTAACCTACCAATTACTAGCAAGGAAATTGAATCAGTAATCAAAAAACTACCAACAAAGACATGTATAAGATCAGAGAGTTTCACAGATGAATTCTACAAAACATGTAAAGAAGAGTTAATACATATTCTTCTAAAACTATTCCAGAAAATAAAAGAAGGAAAACTTTCTAATTTATTCTATGAGGACAGAATTACTCTGATACTAAACCAGTTAAGGACACTACAAAAAGAAAACCACAGGTGAATAATCCTGATGAACATAGATGCAAAAATTCTCAGTAAAATGCTAGCAAATGGAATACAGTCCCCCCCAAAAAAAATTCACCATGATCAAGTGGAATATATTTGCAGGATTCAAAAGTGATCCAATATTCTCAAATCAATCAATATGATACATCATGTCAGTAAGAGGATAAAAACTACATGACCATTTTAATAAATGAAGAAAAGCATTAGCATCGTATTACACCCATTCATGATAAAAACCCTCAATGAAGTAGGTTAAGAGGGAATATACCTCAACATAACAAAGGTGATATATGAAAAACCCATATCAAATATGATACTCAATGGAGAAAAACAGATTTTCCCCTAAGGTCAGGAACAAAACAGGGAGGTCCACTCTCACCATTTTTACTCAACATAGTACTAGAAATCTTGGCCACAAGCAACCAGACATAAAAGTAAATAAAAATGAAAGTCATCCAAATCAGTAAGGAAGAAGCAAAACTTTCACTATTTGCAGATGACATGATACTATATATAGAAAATCTGAAAGACTCCATGAAAAAACTACTAGAAGTGATAAATTCAGTAAAGTCACAGGATAGAGTCAATGTACAGAAATCTTATGCATTTCTATGTACTAATAGAGAAGCAGAAGAAAGATAAATCAAGAAAACAATCTTATTTACAATTGCATTAAAGAGAATAAAATACCCAGGAATAAACCTAATCAAAGAGGTGAAAGAGTTTTACTCTGAAAAACATAAAACATTGATGGATAAAACTAAAGAAGACACAAGGAAATGGAAAGACATTCCATACTCATGAATTGAAAAGACAAATTTGTTAAATTGTCTATACTACCAAAAGCAATCTACATATTTAATGCAATCCCTATCAAAATATTAAAACTATTTTTTACATTATTGGAAAAAAAATCATAAAATTTGTATGCAATCACAAAAGACCCCAAATAGCCAAAGCAATCTTGAAATAGAAGAGAAAAACTGAAAGTATCACATTACCTGACATCAAGTTATATTTATTACAAAGTTATAGTAATCAAAACAGTTTGGGGGCACCTGGGTGGCTCAGTCCATTAAACATCTGCCTTTAGCTTGGGTCATGATCCCAGGATCCTGGAATGGAGCCCCACATCAAGCTTCCCACTTAGCAGGGATTCTGCTTCTCCTCTCCTTCCACCCTTCCCAATGCTTGTACTCTCTTTCATTTGTTATTTCTCTCAAATAAATAATGAAAGAATGAATGAGTGACATTAGGAGATGGAAAGGAGAAGTGCGTCAGGGGAAATTGGAGGGGCAGACAAACCATGAGAAACTGTGGACTCTGAGAAACAAATTGAGGGTTTGGGAGGGTAGAGTTGTCGGGGGGAGTGCTGGGTGAGCCTGGTGGTGGGTATTATGGAGGGCACATATTGAATGGAGCACTGGGTGTGGTGCATAACAATGAATTTTGGAACACTGGAAAAAAATAAAATAAGAAAAAGAATGAATGAATGAATGAACAGCTTGATACCAGCACAAAAATAGACACATAGATCAGTAAAACAGAAAAAAAGAAGCCCATAAATAAAACCATCCACAATTATATGGTCAATTAATCTTTGACAAAGGAGGAAAGAATATGCAATGGTAAAAGGAGAGTTTCTTCAAAAAAGGGTGTTGGGAAAACTGGACAGCTACATGCAAGACAATGAAACTGGACCATTTTCTTTTCTTTTTTTTTAAGATTTTATTTTTTTATTACTTGACAGACAGAGATCACAAGTTGGCAGAGAGGCAGGCAGAGAGAGGGAGGGGAAGCAGGCTCCCTGATGAGCAGAAAGCCCGATGCAGGGCTTGATCCCAGGACCCTGAGATCATGACCCGAGCCGAAGGCAGAGGCTCGACCCACTGAGCCACCCAGGAGCCCCTGGACCATTTTCTTAAACCATATACAAAAATAAATTCAAAGTGGATTAGAGAACTAAATGTAACACCTGAAATTATAAAAATCTTAAAATAGAGCACAGGGAGTAATATCTCTGACACTGATCATAGCAACATTTTTCTTTCTTTTAATTTCAATTCAATTAATTAGTATATGGGGTATTATTGGTTTCAGAGATAGAGTTCAGTGAATCCTCAGTTGTATAGAATATTCAATGCTCATCACATCATGTACCCTTCTTCATGCCCATCACCCTGTTACCATGTCCTACAACCCTCTCCCCTCCAGCTACCCTCATTTTGTTTCCTATGTTTAAAAGACTTTATGGTATTAAAAGTATAGATTGCTCTAGGCAGTACAGACATTTTAACAATGTTTATTCTTCCAATCCAAGAGCATGAAATGGTCTTCCATCTTTTTGTGTCTTCTTCAATTTCTTTCATGAGTGTTCTGTAGTTCGTCGAATACAGATCTTTTACCACTTTGGTTAGGTTTATTCCCAGGTATCTTATGGTTCTTGGTGCTATAGTAAATGGAATCAATTCTCTAATTTCCCTTTCTGTATGTTCATTGTTAGTGTATAAGAAAGCCACTGATTTCTGTACATTGACTTTATATCCTGCCATGTTGCTGAATTGCTGTATGAGTTCTAGTAGTTTGGGGGTGGAGTCTTTTGGGTTTTCCATATAAAGAATCATGTCATCTGCGAATAGAGAGAGTTTGACTTCTTCATTGCCAATTTGGATACCTTTTATTTCTTTTTGTTGTCGATTGCTGTTGCCAGGACTTCTAATACTATGTTGAACAAGAGTGGTGAGAGTGGGCATCCTTGTCATGTTCCAGATCTCAACGGGAAGGCTGCAAGCTTTTTCCCATTGAGGATGATATTTGCTGTGGGTCTTTCATAGATAGATTTGATGAAGTTCAGGAATGTTCCCTCTATCCCTATACTTTGAAGCATTTTAATCAGGAACGGATGCTGGATTTTGTCAAATGCTTTTACTGCATCGATTGAGAGGACCACATGGTTCTTCTCTCTTCTCTTATTAATTTGTTCTATCACAATGATTGATTGATTGACCATCCTTGTGGCCCAGGGATGAATCCCACCTGGTCATGGTGGATAATATTTTTAATATACTGTTGGATCCTGTTTGCTAGGATCTTGTTGAGAATCTTAGCATCCATATTCATCAGTGATATTGGTCTGAAATTCTCCTTTTTGGCAGGTTCTTTGCCTGGTTTGGGGATCAGGGTAATGCTGGCTTCATAGAAAGAGTCTGGAAGTTTTCCTTCTGCTTTAATTTTTTTGAAATAGCTTCAGGAGAATTGGTGTTATTTCTTCTTTGAAAGTTTGGTAGAATTCCCCAGGGAATCCGTCAGATTCTGGGCTCTTGTTTTTTGGGAGGTTTTTGATCACCACTTCAATCTCGTTACTAGATATCGGTCTATTCAAGTTGTCAATTTCTTTTTGGTTCAATTTTGGGAGTTTATAGATTTCCAGGAATGCATCCATTTCATCTAGGTTGCTAAGCTTATTGGCATATAACTGTTGATAATAACTTCTGATGATTGTTTCTACTTCCTTGGTGTTAGTTGTGATCTCTCCCTTTTCATTCATAATTTTATTAATTTGGGCTTTCTCTCTTCTCTTTTGGATTAGTGTGGCCAATGGTTTATCGATCTTATTGATTCTTTCAAAAAACTAGCTTCTAGTTTCTATTCTACGGTATCTCTGGTTTCTACCTAAATGATCTCAGCTCTAATCTTGATTATTTCCCTTTTTATGTGTGAAGTTGGTTTTATTTGTTGTTGATTCACCAGTTCTTTACGGTATAGAGACAACTGCTGTGTTCTGGATTTTTCAATTTTTTTGAGGGAGGCTTGGATGGCTATGTATTTCCTCATTAGGACCGCCTTTGCTGTATCTCATAGGTTTTGGACCGAAGTGTCTTCATTCTCATTGTTTTCCATGAATTGTTTCAGTTATTATTTGATCTCCTGGTTGATGAAGTCCTGAGTTTATTCTTGCTTTTATTTCCCTTGCTTCTGAAGCAACTCCAGAAGTTGCTGCAGCCACGGTTGAAGGAGTTGCTGCCCGTGTTCTTCTCCTGAGCTTTTATGAATTCCTGTCTCATATTTAGGCCTTTCATCCATTTTGAGTCTATTTTTGTGTGTGGTGTAAGTAAATTTTTTAGTTTTGTTCTTCTTCATGTGGCTGTCCAATTTTCCCAACACCAATTGTTGTTAGATTTTTTTTTCCTTTGGATATTCTTTCATGCTTTGTCAAAGATTGGTTGACCATTGAATTGAGGGTCTATTTCTGGGTTCTCTATTCTGTTCCATTGATATGTGTGTCTGTTTTTATGCCGGTACCTCACTATCTTGATTATTGAAGCCTTGTTATATAGCTTGGATTCTGGCATTGTGATACCATCAGCTGTTTTTGTTTGTTTGTTTGTTTGTTTGTTCTTGTTTTTGTTTTCCCAACTTTCCTTTTGTTATTTGGTGTCTTTTCTTGTTCCGTAAAATTTTAGGATTATTTGTTACAGCACTGTGAAAAATGTTGATGTTATTTTGATAGGGATTGCATTGATGTATAGATTGCTTTGGAAAGAATAACATTTTAACAATATTTGTTCTTGAAATCTGTGAGCATGAAAAGTTTTTTTATTTCTTTCTTTCTCAAATTCTGTCATAAGTGTTTTTGCAGTTTTTAGAGTACAGAGCCTATACTTCTTTCATTAGGTTTATTCCTAAGTATTTTATGGTTTTTGGTGCAATTGTAAATGGGATTGATTCTTTAATTTCTCTTTCTTCTGTGTCCTTCCTAGTGTATAGAAATGAAACTGAATTCTGTCCATTGATTTTGTATACTGCCACTTTGCTGAACTTCTGTATGAGTTCTGGCACCATTTTGGTGGAATCTTTGCATTTTCTCCATTGAGTATCATGTCATCTGCAAAGAGATATAATTTGATTTCTTCACTGCCTATTAAGATGCCTTTTATTTCTTTTTGTTTTCAGTTTGCTGTGGTAAAGGCTTCTAGTACTATGTTGAACAACAGTGATGAGACTGGAAATCCCTGTCATGTTCCTGAACATAGGGGAAAAGCTCTCAGTTTTTCCCCATTAAGAACAATATTCTCTGCGGGATTTTTGCATATGGCATTTATGTTATTAAGGTATGTTCCTTAAATCCATAAACTGTGGAGAATTTTGATCAAGAAAGGATGTTGTATTATGTCAATTGCCCTTTTGCAATTATTTAAAAGATCATATTGTTCTCATCCTTTCTTTTATTAATGTAGGGTATCACATTGATTTATTTGTGAATGTTGAACCAACCCTGCATCCCAGGAAAAAAATCCTACTTCATTGTGCGAATAATCATTTTAATGTGTTGTTGGATTATATTGGTTAGTATTCTGGTGAGTATTTCGACATCCATACGCAGGTTTTGGTCTCTTATTATCCTTTTTTGGTAGGGTCTTTGGTTTTGGCATCAAGGTAATGCTGGCCTCATAGAATGAATTTGGAAGTTTTCTTTCCCTTTCAATTTTTTGAAACAGCTTCAGAAGATTAGGTATTATTTCTTCCTTAAATCTTTGGTAGAATTCCCCTGGGAATCCATCTGGTTTGGAACTCTAATTTTTAGAGAGATTTTTGATTACCACTTCAATTGCTTTACTGGCTATGGATCTGTTCAAGTTTTCTATTTCTTCCTATTTCAGTTTTGGTAGTTTACATTTTTCTAGGAATGCATCCATTTCTTCTAGATTGCCTAATTTGTTGCAGTTGTTGCTTATGATATGTACTTATTTGTATTTCTTTGGTGTATTTCTTATACTTATTTGTATTTATTTGAAAATACCCAATGTATTTTCAATTTCTCCTCTTTCATTCATGATTTTGTTAATTTGGGTCCTTTCTCTTTTCTTTTTTTATAAGTCTGTCTATGGCTTTACTGATCTTATTAATTCTTTTGAAGAATCAGCTCCTAGTTTCACTGATGTTCTGTTCTTTTTGTTTCTATTTCCTTGGTTTTGCTCTAATCTTTATTAATTCTCATCTCCTGCTTAGTTTAGCCTTCATTTGCTATTCTTTCTCCAGCTCCTTTAGGTGTATGATTAGGTTGTGTATTTGAGACCTTTCTTGATTCTTGATAAAGGCTTGTATTGATATATACTTTCCTCTCAGGACCGACTTTGCTGCATCCCAAAGTTTTTGAACAGTTGTGTTTTCATTTTCATTTGTTTCCATGGATTTTTTTTTAATTCTTCACTAATTTCCTGGTTGACCCATTCATTCTTTAGTAAGATGCTCTTTAACTTCCTAGTATTTGAGTTCCTTCCAAATATTCTGCTGTCATTGAGTACAAGTTTCAAAGCATTGGGGCTGAAAATATGCAGGGAATATTTACAATATTTTAGTTTCCATTGAGACCTGATTTGTGACCCAGTATATGATCTATTCTGTAGAGTGTTCTATGTGCACTACAGAAGAGTGTTTAGTCTGCTGCTTTCAGATGAAATGCTCTGAATATATTTGTGAAGTCCATCTGGCCCACTGTGTCACTCAAAGCCATTGTTTCTTTATTGATAATCTGCTTAGATGACCTGCCCATTGCTATGAGTGAGGTATTAAAGTCCCATAATATAACTGCATTATTTTCAATGTGTTTATTTTTGTTATTTATTGGTTTATATAATTGGCTTCCCAAGTTAGGAACATAAATATTCACAATTTTTAGATACACCCTTTAAGTATGATATAATGTCCCTCTTCAAGACTTATTACAGTCTTTGGTTTAAAAATCTATTTTTTCTGATATAAGGTTTGCTATGCTACCTTACGTTTGATGTCCATTATCATGATAAACTGTTCTCCACCCACTGACTTTTAATCAGGAGGTGTCTTTGGGTCTAAAATAAATCCCTTGTAGACAATGTATTGATGGTTCTTGCTTTTTTAGTCCAATCTGATACCCCGTGCCTTTGATTGAAGCATGTAGCCCATTTACATTGCGAGTAACAATTAAAAGATTTTAATTTAGTGCCATTATTTTACCTGTAAAGTCATTGTTTCTATATATTGCTTCTGTTCTTTTCTGGTCTATATTACTTTTGGGCTCTCTCTTTGCTTAAAGGACCCCACTTAATATTTCGTGCAGAGCTGGTTTAGTGATCACAAATTCTTTCAGTTTTTGTTTCCTCTGGAAGCTCTTTATCTCTCCTTCTACTCTGAAAGACAGTCTTGAAAGACAAAGTATTCTTGGCTACATATTTTTTTCATTTAGCATCCAGAATGTATTATGCCAGTCCTTTCTGTTCTGCTGGGTATCTGTGGATAAATCTGCCACCACCTTATGTCTCTACTTCAGTAGATTAAGACTCTCTTGTCCTGGGGCACCTGGGTGGCTCAGTGAGTTAGACCTCTGTCTTTGGCTTAGTCATGATCTGAGGGTGCTGGGATCGAGCACCGCATTGGGCTCTCTGCTCAGCGGGGAGCCTGCTTCCTCCTCTCTCTCTGCCTGTCTTTCTGCCTACTTGTGATCTCTCTCTGTCCAATAAATAAATAGAATCTTAAAAAAAAAAGAATCTCTTGTCCTAAGCTGCATTCAGGATTTTCTCTTTGTTTTTGAAATTTTCAAGATTTACTATTATATGTCAAGTTGTTGACCTATTTTTTTATTGGTTTTGAGGGGTACTCTCTGTGTCTCCTGGAGCTGAAAGATTTTTTCCTTCCCTAGATTAAGAACATTCTCAACTATAATATGCTCAAATATACCTTCTGCCCCCCTTCTTCTAGAGACCCAATTATTGTAATATTCTTTAATTTTGTAGTATTATTGATCTCTCAAATTCTCCCTTTTGATCCCATAGTTGTTTATATCTCTTTTTCTCAGCTTCTTTATTTTCCTTCATTTTATCTTTCATGTCACTGATTTTCTCTTCTTTCTCACTTAACCTAACAGTTAGAACCTCCATTTTTATTGCATGTCAGTAAAACCCGTTTTGATTTTGACCTGAATAGATTTTAGTTCTTTTATTTATCCAGCAAGGAATTCTTTGGTAGATTCAATGCTTTTTTCAAATTCAGCTAGTATCTTTATGGTCAGTATTCTAAATTCTAGCTCCAACATTTTACTACTATCCATATTTATTAAGTCTTTGACTGTTAGTATTACCTCTTGTCCCCCAGCCCTGGGGTAAGTTTTTTCATCTTGTCATTTTGTCCAGAGAATAGTAGATGAATGAGAGAAAAAAAATACAAAAAAAATCAACCATGACACCAAGAAAACATTAAAAAAATTCAGAAGAGATTAAAAACCAAAAAAAGAAAAAATAAAAGAAGAAAAAGAATATAATCAAACATGTGGACAGAACAGGGCAACACACTATGTCCTGGGTGTATTTTGGTCTGTTTGTTAGAAGAAACTAGATCCCAAAACCATAAGAAAGAAAGAAAGAAAAAACCTTATATATATAGGTACAAAACCAAAATCGAGGGGGAGGAGTCAAGATGGCTGAGAAGTAGCAGGCTGAGACTACTTCAGCTAGCTGGAGATCAGCTAGATAGCTTATCTAAAGATTGCAGACACCTGCAAATCCATCGACAGATTGAAGAGAAGAAGAACAGCAATTCTGGAAACAGAAAAACAAACACTTTCTGAAAGGTAGGACCGGCGGAGAAATGAATCCAAAGCGACGGGAAGACAGACCCTGGGGGGAAAGGCCAGCTCCCCGCAAGAGGCGGAGCAAAGCAGCACAAAATCAAGACATTTAAAAGTCTGTTCCGCTGAAGGACATCGCTCCAGAGGCTAAACCGGGGCGAAGCCCACGCGGGGTCAGCGTGGCCTCAGGTCCCGCAGGGTCACAGAAGGATCGGGGGTGTCTGAGAGTCACAGAGCTTGCGGGTATTGGAATGGGAAAGCCGGCTACAGAGACAGAGCTGACAGTAAGCTCACAGCTCGGTGTTACCTTGAACCGGTCGCAGACTTGGTGAGCTCGGAGCGAGGCCGGAGGTCAGGCAGACGGGACTAACTGGGCGCTGTTCTCTGAGGGCGCACTGAGGAGTGGGGCCCCGGGCTCTCGACTCCTCCCGGCCGGAGACCAGGAGGCCACCATTTGTATTCCCGTCCACCGGAACTCTACAGAAAGCGCTCAGGGAACAAAAGCTCCTGAAAGCAAACCCGAGTGGATTACTCACCCCGGCCCCTGGTAAGGGCGGTGCAATTCCACCTGGGGCAAAGACACATGAGAATCACTACAACAGGCCCCTCCCCTAGAAGATCAACAAGAAATCCAGCCAAGACCAAGTTCACCTACCAAGGAGTGCGGTTTCAATACCAAAGAGTGCAGCAGAATTCCAGAGGAGGAGAAAGCAAAGCACAGAACTCATGGCTTTATACATGTGATTTATTTTAGTCTTGCAGTTAATTTAATTTTTTTCTTTTTCATTTTTTGTTTTTTTTCTCGCCTTCTGGCAAATTTTTTTTTAACTTTTACCTTTATATTTTTTAACGTTTTTTAACTAGTTTATCCAATATATATATTTTTTCTTTTTTATATTTTTCTTATTTGTTGTCTTTTTTTTAATTCTTTTATTTTCTTTTTTTTTTCTTTTTTCTTTTTTTTTTCTTTCTTCCTTTTTGAACCTCTTTTTATCCCCTTCCTCCCCCCTCACGATTTGGGATCTCTTCTAATTTGGTTAAAGCATATTTTCCTGGGTTTGTTACCACCCTTTTAGTATTTTACTTGCTCCTTCATATACTCTTATCTGGACAAAATGACAAGATGGAAAAATTCAACACACACAAAAAAAAAACCAACAAGAGGCAGTACAAAAGGCTAGGGACCTAATCAATACAGTCATTGGTAATATGTCAGATCTAGAGTTCAGAATGACAATTCTCAGGGTTCTAGCCGGGCTCGCAAAAGACATGGAAGATATTAGAGAAACCCTCTCAGGAGATATAAAAGTCCTTTCTGGAGAAATAAAAGAACTAAAATCTAAACAAGTTGAAATTAAAAAAGGTATTAATGAGATGCAATCAAAAATGGAGGCTCTCACTGCTAGGATAAATAAGGCAGAAGAAAAAATTAGTGATATAGAAGACCAAATGACAGAGAAAAAAGAAGCTGAGCAAAAGAGGGACAAACAGCTACTGGACCATGAGGGGAGAATTCGAGAGATAAGTGACACGATAAGACGAAACAACATAAGAAAAATTGGGATTCGAGAAGAAGAAGAAAGAGAGAGGGGAGCAGAAGGTATACGGGAGAGAATTATGGGGGAGAATTTCCCCAATATGGCAAAGGGAACGAACATCAAAATTCAGGAGGTTCAGGGAACGCCCCTCAAAATCAATAAGAATAAGCCCATACCTCGTCACCATAAGTAAAATTCACAAGTCTCAGTGACAAAGAGAAAATCCTGAAAGCAGCCTGGGAAAAGAAGTCTGTAACATACAATGGTAAAAATATAAGATTGGCAGCGGACTTATCCACAGAGACCTGGCAGGCCAGAAAGAGCTGGCATGATATTTTCAGAGCACTAAATGAGAAAAACATGCAGCCAAGAATACTATATCCAGCTAGGCTATCATTGAAAATAGAAGGAGAGATTAAAAGCTTCCAGGACAAACAAAAACTGAAAGAATTTGCAAACACCAAACTAGCTCTACAGGAAATATTGAAAGGGGTCATCTAAGCAAAGAGAGAGCGTACAAGTGGTAGATCAGTAAGGAACAGAGACCATATACAGTAACAGTACCTTACAAGCAATACAATGGCACTAAATTCATATCTCTCAATAGTTACCCTGAATGTTAATGGGCTAAATGCCCCTGTCAAAAGACACAGGGTATCAGAATGGATAAAAAAACAAAACCATCTATATGTTGCCTCCAAGAAACTCATTTTAAGCCCGAAGACACCTCCAGATTTAAAGTGAGGGGGTGGAAAAGAATTTACCATGCTAATGGACATCAGAAGAAAGCAGGAGTGGCAATCCTTATATCAGATCAATTAGATTTTAAGCCAAAGACTATAATAAGAGATGAGGAAGGAAACTATATCATACTCAAAGGGTCTGTCCAACAAGAAGATTTAACAATTTTAAATAACTATGCCCCCGACGTGGGAGCAGCCAACTATATAAACCAATTAATAACAAAATCAAAGAAACACATCAACAATAATACAATAATAGTAGGGGACTTTAACACTCCCCTCACTGAAATGGACAGATCATCCAAGCAAAAGAACAGCAAGGAAATAAAGGCCTTAAATGACACATGGGACCAGATGGACATCACAGATATATTCAGAACATTTCATCCCAAAGCAACAGAATACACATTCTTCTCTAGTGCACATGGAACATTCTCCAGAATAGATCACATCCTCGCTCCTAAATCAGGACTCAACCGGTATCAAATGATTGGGATCATTCCCTGCATATTTTCAGACCACAATGCTCTAAAGCTAGAACCCAACAACAAAAGGAAGTTTGTAAAGAACCCAAATACATGGAGACTAAACAGCATCCTTCTAAAGAATGAATGGGTCAACCGGGAAATTAAAGAAGAATTGAAAAAAAATATGGAAACAAATGACAATGAAAATACAACAGTTCAAAATCTGTGGGACACAACAATGGCAGTCCTGAGAGGAAAATATATAGCAGAACAAGCCTTTCTCAAGAAACAAGAAAGGTCTCAGGTACACAACCTAACCATACACCTAAAGGAGCTGCAGAAAGAACAAGAAAGAAACCCTAAGACCAGCAGGAGAAGAGAAATCATAAAGATCAGATCAGAAATCAATGAAATAGAAACAAAAAAAAAAAACAAGAGAACAAATCAACAAAAGTAGGAGCTGGTTCTTTGAAAGAATTAATAAAATTGATAAACCCCTGGCCAGACTATCAAAAAGAAAGGAGAAAGGACCCAAATAAATAAAATCATGAATGAAGGAGGAGAGATCACAACTAACACCAAAGAAATACAAACTATTATAAGAACATACTATGAGCAACTCTACGCCAATAAATTTGACAATCTGGAAGAAATGGATGCATTCCTATAAACATATAAAGTACCACAACTGAACCAGGAAGAAGTAGAAAGCCTGAACAAACCCATAACCAGTAAGTAGATTGAAACAGTCATTAAAAATCTCCAAACAAACAAAAGCCCAGGGCCAGATGACTTCCCGGGGGAATTCTACCAAACATTTAAAGAAGAACTAATTCCTACTCTCCTGAAACTCATCCAAAAAAGAGAAATGGAAGGAAAACTTCCAAAGTCATTTTATTAGGCCAGCATCACATTGATCCCAAAACCAGACAAGGATCCCATCAAAAAAGAGAGCTATAGACCAATATCCTTGATGAACGCAGATGCAAAAATACTCACCAAAATACTAGCCAATAGGATTCAACAGTACATTAAAAAGATTATTCACCACGACCAAGTGGGATTTATTCCAGGGCTGCAAGGTTGGTTCAACATCTGCAAATCAGTCAGTGTGATACAACACATCAATAAAAGAAAGAACAAGAACCATATGATACTCTCAATAGATGCTGAAAAAGCATTTGACAAAGTACAGCATCCCTTCCTGATCAAAACTCTTCAAAGTGTAGGGATAGAGGGGACATACCTCAATATCATCAAGGCCATCAATGAAAAACCCACCGCAAATATCATTCTCAATGGAGAAAAACTGAAAGCTTTTCCGCTAAGGTCAGGAACACGGCAGGGATGTCCATTATCACCACTGCTATTCAACATAGTACTAGAGGTCCTAGCCTCAGCAATCAGACAACAAAAGGAAATTAAAGGCATCCAAATCGGCAAAGAAGAAGTCAAATCATCACTCTAAGTAGATGATATGGTACTATATGTGGAAAACCCAAAAGACTCCACTCCAAAACTGCTAGAACTTGTACAGGAATTCAGTAAAGTGTCAGGATATAAAATGAATGCACAGAAATCAGTTGCATTTCTCTACACCAACAGAAGACAGAAAAAAGAGAAATTAAGGAGTCAATCCCATTTACAATTGCACCCAAAACCATAAGATACCTAGGAATAAACCTAACCAATGAGGCACAGAATCTATACTCATAAAACTATAAATTACTCATGAAAGAAATTGAGGAAGACCAAAGAAAAGGAAAAATGTTCCATGCCCCTGGATTGGAATAATAAATATTGTGAAAATGTCTATGCTACCTAAAGCAATCTACACATTTAATGCAATTCCTTTCAAAGTAACATCCATCTTTTTCAAAGAAATGGAACAAATAATTCTAAAATTTACATGGAACCAGAAAAAACCTCAAATAGCCAAAGGGATATTGAAAAAGAAAGCCAACATTGGTGGCATCACAATTCCGGACTTCAAGCTCTATTACAAAGCTGTCATCATCAAGACAGCATGGTACTGGCACTAAAACAGACACATAGATCAATGGAACAGAATAGAGAGCCCAGAAATAGACACTCAACTCTACAGTCAACTAATCTTCGTCAAAGCAGGAAAGAATGTCCAATGGAAAAAAGGCAGCCTCTTCAATAAATGGTGCTGGGAAAATTGGACAGCCACATGCAGAAAAATGAAATTGGACCATTTCCTTACACCACACACAAAAATAGACTCAAATGGATGAAGGACCTCATTGTGCGAAAGGAATCCATCAAAATCCTTTTGGAGAACACGGGCAGCAACCTCTTCGACCTCAGCCGCAGCAACATCTTACTAGGAACATCACCAAAGGCAAGGGAAGCAAGGGCAAAAATGAACTATTGGGATTTCATCAAGATCAAAAGCTTTTGCACAGCAAAGGAAACAGTTAACAAAATTAAAAGACAACTGACAGAATGGGAGAAGATATTTGCAAACGACATATCAGATAAAGGACTAGTGTCCAGAATCTATAAAGAACTTAGCAAACTCAACACCCAAAGAACAAGTAATCCAATCAAGAAATGGGCAGAGGACATGAACAGACATTTCTGCAAAGATGACATCCAGATGGCCAACAGACACATGAAAAAGTGCTCCATATCACTCGGCATCAGGGAAATACAAATCAAAACCACAATGAGATATCACCTCACACCACTCAGAATGGCTAAAATCAACAAGTCAGGAAATGACAGATGCTGGCTAGGATGCGGAGAAAGGGGAACCCTCCTACACTGTTGGTGGGAATGCAAGCTGGTGCAGCCACTCTGGAAAACAGCATGGAGGTTCCTCAAAATGTTGAAAATAGAACTGCCCTATGACCCAGCAATTGCACTATTGGGTATTTACCCTAAAGATACAAACGTAGTGATCCAAAGGGGCACGTGCATCCAAATGTTTATAGCAGCAATGTGCACAATAGCCAAACTATGGAAAGAACCTAGATGACCATCAACAGATGAATGGATCAAGAAGTTGTGGTATATATACACAATGGAATACTATGCAGCCATCAAAAGAAATGAAATCTTGCCATTTGCGACAACATGGATGGAACTAGAGCGTATCATGCTTAGCGAAATAAGTTAAGCAGAGAAAGACAACTATCATATGATCTCCCTGATATGAGGAATTTGTGATGCAACATGGGGGTTTAAGTGGGTAGGAGAAGAATCAATGAAACAAGATGGGATTGGGAGGGAGACAAACCATAAGTGACTCTTAATCCCACAGAACAAACTGAGGGTTGCTGGGGGGAGGGGTGTTGGGAGAAGGGGGTGGGATTATGGACATTGGGGAGGGTATGTGCTTTGGTGAGTGCTGTGAAGTGTGTAAACCTGGTGATTCACAGACCTGTACCCCTGGGGATAAAAATATATGTTTATAAAAAATAAAAAATAAAAAAAAACAACCAAAATCGAATACAATGAAAAGAAATGGAAAATGAATAATATATATATATATACATATATATATATTTCTATTATATATATATATATATAATGCAAATGTAAAAATGAAAATTTAGAAAGACTTTAGAAGGAAGTGTCAAGATAGTGGAGGAGTAGCAGGCTGAGATGACATCTGGTAGCAGGAGATCAGCTAGATAGTTTATCAAACCATTTCAAACAGCTACAAATCCAACAGGAGATCAAAGAGAAGAGCAGCAATTCTAGAAACAGAAAATCAACCACTTTCTGAAAGGTAGGACTTGCGGAGAAGTGAGTCCAAAGTGACGGGAAGATAGACCATTGAGGGACGGGCTGGCTCCTGGCATGCGGCAGAGCAATGGTGCACAGAATCAGAACTTAGAAAAGTCTCCTCCACTGAGGGACATCATTCCAGAGGCTAAGCGGGGTGGAGCCCTCGCAGGGACAGCATGGTCTCTGTAAGGTTTTATAGGCGAGATAAACATGACACCAGCTGAGGTAGGCACAAAGCAAGATTTATTAAAGGCACTCTCTGGTGAAGTTTCAGGGCTCAGGAGAAGGGGAGCCAGGAAAGTCATGCTGGGAGGAGGTGGGCACCCTCGGGCGAGGCTCTGCAACTCTGGAAAGTGAAGTCAGGGGAGTTGCACTGGGAGGGAGTTGGCAGGGGTCTTTTATCGGGCCAAGGCAGGGCATGGGCTCACATATACATATGGTAGGGTATTTGGTGATCAGAGGGTATGGGGTGGTGGGTCCTGATACATCTGTTTCCTGCATAGGTATTGGGTTACCTATGGAGACCGTGACCTGGGCATACATCCTTTTGGTGGGAGAGTCAAGGGTTGGGCGGGGAGGGAGCTGGAAGATGGCAGCCCCAGCAGTCATTTCTATTGTTCCTCCTGCATTGCTGGAGCCATCGACCCAACATTCTGACCTTCTTGGAATAATGGGGCCGGCGATTCAGATCTGGCTGCTTCCTGCTGGTGAAGCGGCATTGTTATAGGGTCCTTTGGATGTGGGTAGGCAGATATAGGGATGCAGGAGGAGTTGGTTGACGGTGGCCCTGGAAACCTCATGGATGCAATCCAGATTCATTGATATAATGGCAGCATTCTTCATTGAAGAATAAACAGATTCCTCCCTTGTGTGTGGTGAGTAGGTCCAGGGCTCGTCGGTTCTGAAGGACTACCTGGGCCACTGAGGTAACCTGTCATTGTAGGGATGCCAAGGACTCAGCTGAGGCTTCCATGGCTGTCCAGAGCTGAGGACTGGGGGTGATAGGGGATATGGAGTTTCCAGGTGATGCTGAGGCTCTCGGAGATCTGTTGTGTAATGCTGGAGATGAAGGCTGGTCCATTGTCCGATTGTGGGGTTCGAGGGAGTCCAAACCTCAGGATGATGTGTTCAATGAGAACTGCTGTTTCTCTAGCCATGGGGGATGCCTCAATCCAGCCTGTGAAGGTGTTCACAAGAGTTAGCAGGTATCTGAAGGTTTTGTGTTGAGGCATGTGATTGAAGTCAAGTTGCCAGTCCTCACCTAGCTGATGCCTGTGGAGCTGGTGAGTGGGTTCCAGTCTGTGGAGGCCACCCTGGGCATTGACCACAGAATAGGTTTTGCAGGCCTTGTATATCTCCTTAATGGTTTTTTGTAGGAGGGGGTGGTGAAAGAGAGGTTGGAGAAATTGGTATAGGGCCTTTGGACTGATGTGGAGAGACTGGTGGATTTCAGTAATGAGGGTGTGGATTAAGCTGTTTTGAAGGACAGTTTTGTCCTGGATACAATACCATCCCTTGTCACCCAACCTGCCACTTAATGTTTTGAGGCCCGAGTCTTCTCATCAATGTACGAGGGACTATGGGGAGTGTTGAGAAACTGGAGAGGGGCTGGAGAAGAGTTTAAGGCCATCTGTTGGACAATAGAGTCGGCCTTGTTGTTCCCTAAGGAGATGGGGTCCTTAGAGGTCTGATGGCCATGGCAGTAGACAATCACCACCTTAGTAGGGTAATTGAGAGCCTCAAGGATTTTGGCAATAAGAGACCCATTAACTATGGGGGTTCCCTTGGTCATGAGAAATCCCCTTTCTCGCCAGAAGACAGAGTAAGTGTGAGTAATAAAGAAAGCATATTTGGAGTCAGTATAAAGTGGCCCAATGTCCCTCAGATAAGTGAAGGGCCCTAGTGAGAGTCACAAGTTCTGCCTTTTGAGAAGTAGTCCCAATGGGAAGGGGGGATGCTTCTATGACAGCATTCAGGGTGACCACTGCATAGGCTGCGTGTGGCCATCCATCTGGCGCTATGAGGGATCTCCCATCCATGAACAGACTGCGATTGGGGTCAGGCAGCGGCCGGACCGAAAGTCCTGGATGGGAGGGAGATAGTTCTTCCAGGAGTTGAAAGCAGGAATGGGAAGGAGTGGGGGTAGACAAAGGTGATAGCAAGAGAGTGGAGGGATTTAGGCGAGGGGAGACAGAGAGTGTGACCTGGGGATTTTCTATGAACAGCAGGTGGGAGAGTTGGAGATGGGAAGGAGTGAGTTGTGCCAAGGATTTGTGGCTGACTAAGTCCATCAGTTGATGGGGGAGAAGACCGTGATGGGCTGTCCTAAGGTAAGTTTAAAGGCCTCCTTTGTCAGAGAAGCGGCTGTCGCTAGGGCCCTGAGGCAGGGCTGCCATCCCTGAGTGGTGACATCTAGTTGCTTGGAGAGTTAATGCAGATAAGGAGACCCTGCTGCGGGAGGCAGTCGATGATGGGCTTAAATTCTCACCAGTGGGTTGCTACTATAGGTCTGGAAATGTCCCATACCTGTGGGTCTATGGAGGGGAGACAGTCCAGGATAGAGGATGAGTCAGAGGGGAGTAGAGGGAGGACAAGGTGAGCAGAAGTCGAGGGAGAGGGAGAAAGAAGAATGGTGGCCTGAAGTTTGTGGAGGATGTACCTGCCTAGTAGGGGAGTGGGGCAGGAAGGGATAATGAGGAAGGAGGGTGAGAAGGGGAACCCATCCAAGCTGCACATAAGGGGTGGGGTGGCCTTTGGAGTGGAGGAAGTACCATCAATTCCCATAACTGCAACTGGGGAGGGACGAGTTAAGACCTGAGTAGGAAGGCAGGACAGAATAGGGAGCCCCCATGTGCAACAGAAAGGTAATGGACTTACCCGCCACCTGGAGTGTGACCCTGGGCTTGGCATGGGTGAGAGGGGTGTCTGAGTCTGGGCTCCGTCAGTCATCCTCCAATCCGAGAAGTTGGAAGGTAGGACTTACCATCTCAGGGTCTTCCCCATGTGGAGGCGCCTGGAATCCCCCGAGGCTGGGACAGTCCTATTTCCAGTGGCCTATCATGCAACATTGAGGGCATGGCCTAGTAGGCGCTTTTGGATTGGGGCACTGATGAGCCCACTGTCCCTCAGCTCTGCACTTGAAACAGGCCCCTGGATGGATGCAGTTAGGTGCTCCTTTCTGTTGACCCCAGTATCTGCCGGCCTCAGGGCTGCTACCAGGACTTGGGTCTGCAGTTGGACCTTCTGTTGGGAGTCTAGCTTGGCGCTTAAGTTCTGCTGCCTCCTCTCAGGAGTTAAAGAATTTAAATGCCATTTTCACCAGATCAGAAATGGGAGTTTGAGGGCCCTCCTCTGCTTTCTTTAATTTTTTCCGAATGTCAGTGTCTGACTGAGAAATAAAGTGGGTAGCTAAAAGAGTTGCCCCTTCCGGAGTCAGCGCCTCAGTAAGTCAGTTAAGCAACATGGCTGGGTTCTCATTGGGTTCCTGAATGATTTCCCTTCACAAACCTTCTACAACTTTCCTTTGCATTCAGGTTTTGTCCCAAGTTATTTCATTTAGGACAAAATTACCTCCTTTTACTTTCAACAAAATGTACTCCCATTCCTTAAATCTTTCTTACATATCTTCTACTTTCTTACATACAGAGTTGCTTCCTTTATGTCCATCAGTCTTACAGTTAGCAGAATTTTGTACTCTTAGAAACACCTTTGGTTATAAAAATCTAGTCAGTTATTAATCAATTGTGAGTAGTTATAACAGAATTCTTTAGATGCCAATTTATGAATCAGTTAAGCAAAAACAATGCTTACTAACAGATTTAAATATTTTTATTGTCTTTGCTGTAAGAAGTCAAAAACACAAACCTATGTTCAGTAATCAATGACTTGGCATTTTATCCTCTTTGGAAAAGACCTAAATGTCCAACAAATTTAATTCCATTTGTCGTCCAAGCAAAACTTTAAACTTTCAGGTTACCAAAGACTTTGAAATCTATCTCAGCAATTACCCATTAAAACTTTGAGGCAGACAATTAACCATCAATTTAGTAATTTATTTACTAACATATTTTAATAAATAACATTAGCTTATTTGACCTTCAGTAAACTTTTATTGAAGTTTCACGTTTACTGCTAATAACTTTGTCAGGAGTGGGATAGGAGTGGGGAAGGGGGTGTAGATGATGGCACTGGTTCAGAAATCCTGAACATAAGGGACCTTGGCCCATCTGTCTTGGTGTCTGCTGAGGTTATTTAGGTCCATGAGAATCTGATAATTAAACATGCCTTCCAGAGGCCATTGTGACTGATTGTCTAATTGCAAGCGACAGTACATAACATCATTTTCGCAGGTCCTGGTCCAGTTCCAGGGTTTTAAGATTGGCCAACAGGCCTAAAACACCCCAGGGATATTTTAGGTTCGAATTTGGATTGGGAGGTCCCCATGATTCATTGCTGGGCAACCTGAGGGCTGGAAGAAGGCATCCCCTCATCCACCACTGGTTGTGGAAAAACTGTATCAACTGCAGCAGAGGTTAGGATGTCTCCCAGCCTCTTGGAGTCACGGAGGTCACCTGGTGACTGGCGGGGTCCACCCTGATGCAGCTGTGATTAGGGCAGGGCTTTTTGGAGCGAGGCGCGGAATTGGGGGAAACTCACATGGCTTCAGAAGTGGCATTCGGAAAGGCAGGTCCAGGTCCTGCTAGGGAGAGGAGAGAGCCTCCCCTCCAGGGTTGGGGTTCAATCTCCTCCTGGGTTTCAGGCACCAAATGTAAGGTTTTATAGGCGAGATAAACACAACACCAGGCAAGGTAGGCACAAGGCAGGATTTATTAAAGGCATTCTCCTGCGAAGTTTCAGGGCTCAGGAGAAGGAAGCCAGAAAAGTCGTGCTGGGAGAAGGTGGGCACCCTTGGGCGAAGTTCCATGACTCTGGAAAGCGGAGTCGGGGAAATCACACTGGGAGGGAGTCAGCAGGGGTCTTTTATCAGGCCAAGGCAAGGCATTGGCTCACATCCATATATGGTAGGGTACTTGGTGATTAGAGGGTATGGGGTCATGGGTCCTGATACTTCTGTTTCCTGCATATGTATCAGGTTACCTATGGAGACGTGACCTGGGCATACACTGTTTTGGCAGGAGAGTCAAAGGTTTTGGGAGTGGCTAGAAGATGGCAGCCCCAGCAGTTATTTCTGTTGTTCCTCCGGCCTGTCTGGAGCCACTGACCCAACAGTCTCAGGTCCCATTGGGTCACAGAAGGATTGGGGGTATCTGAGTATTGCAGAGCTCACGGGTATTAGGGCAGGGAAGCCAGTTATAGAGATGGGGCTGAAGAGTGAGCTTTCAACTCAGGGTTACCTTAAACTGTGATCCATGGCACAGTCAGGCCACTGCTCTTTGAAGAGGGACCCCGTAAGTGGCAGATCAGGGGAGACACCCCCTGGAAGAGCAGCAGGGATCTGCTGGGTTTGGAGTCTCCAGACAAGGCTGTGTGCCAGAGACAGAGATGCTCAGTCACAGGCTGGGTGAGCTCAGAGCATGGATGGAGGCCAGAGAGATGGGAGTGATTGAGTGATTTTCTCCGAGGATGCACTGAAGAGTGGGGACCGAAGTTCTCATCTCCAGGCTGGGGATTGGGAGACTACCATTTTCATTCCCATCCTCCAGAGCTCTACGGAAAGTGTTCATGGAACAAATGCTCCCAAGAAGGACCTGGAGCAGATAACTAAGCCTGGCAAGGGTGGTGCAATTCAACCTTGGGCAAAGACACTTGAGAATTACTACAACAGGCTCCTCCCCCAGATGATCAGCAAGAAATCCAGCCAAGATAAAGGTCACTTATCAAGGAGAACAGTGGAATTCCAGAGGAGGAGAAAGCAAATCATGGAATTCATGGCTTTCTCCCCATGATTCTTTAGTTTTGCAAATTAATTCTTTTTGAGTTTTATCTTTTTCTTATTCTATTTTTTCCTAATTCTAAATTCTATAATCTTTAACTCTTTCCCTTTTACCATTTTTAACCAGTTTATTTTAACAATACCTTTCATTAAAAAAATTTTTGAATATTCATCGTTATAGTCATATTTTATCCTTCATTGTATCTAACTTTATTTTTTGTATATACATAGTATTTTTTCTTCTAAAAAAATTTTTGGGATACAACTTCTTCTAATAAATCAAAATATACCCTAAATCTAGCACAGGGATTTGTTCTAGTCTCCTGCCTGAGAAAATTCTATCCACATTCTTTTTCTTTCTTTTCTCAACCAATTTATTTTATCAACTCCTTTTTAAAATTTTATTTAAAAAATTCTCATATATACAGTCATATCTCATCCCTTCATAGTGTTTACCCTTATTTTGTATGTATATATATATATATATATATATATATATATATATATATTCTTTCTTTAAAGTTTTGGGAGGTAGTTTCTTCTTAGAGACCAAAATACACCCAACATTAAGTGGGTGGCTCTGTTCTATTCACCAGTCTAAAATATATTAGACTGGTGATATGAATATATATAAATATAAATATATATATATATATATATATATATATATATATATTTCTTCTTTTTTCTTTTTTTTCTTTTTTTGAAAAATTTTAACTTCTTTTTACCCCCTTTCTTTCTCCATGATTTGGGGTCTCTTCTGATTTGCTTAATGCACATTTTTCTGGGGTCTATGCCACCCTTTTAGTATTTTATTCACTCCTTCATATATTCTTATCTGGATAAAATGACAAGGTGCACAAACTCACCAAAAAAAAAAAAAAAAAAAGAGAGAGAGAGAGAGAGAGAGATAAAGAGAGAACAAGAGGCAGTACTGAAGGCCAGGGACCAAATCAATACGGACATTGGTAATATGTCAGATCTAGAGTCCAAAATGTTGATTCTCAAGGTGCTAGCTGGGCTTGAAAAAGGCATGGAAGTTATTAGAGAAACCCAGTCTGGAGAAATAAAAGCTGTTTCTGGATAAATAAAAGAACTAAAATCTAACCAACCTGAGATCAAAAAAGTTATTAATGAGGTGCAATAAAAAATGGAGATGCTTACTGCTAGGATAAACGAGGCAGAAGAGAGAATTAGTGATATAGAAGACCAAATGATAGAGAATAAAGAAGCTGAATAAAAGAGAGACAAACAACTATTGGACCACAAGTGAAGAATTCAAGAGATAAGTGATACCATAAGACAAACATTAGAATAATTGGGTTTCCAGAGGAAGAAGAAAGACAGAGGGGAGTAGAAGGTATATTGGAGAGAATTATTGTAGACAATTTCCCTATTATGGCAAAGGGAACAAGCATCAAAATCCAGGAGGCACAGAGAATCCCCCTCAAAATCAATGAGAATAGGTCTACACCCCATCATCTTATAGTGAAACTTGAAAGTCTTAGTGACAAAGAGAAAATCCTGAAAGCAGCCCTGAACAATAAGTCTGTAACATACAATGGTAAAAATATTAGATTGGCAATAGACATATCCACAGAGACCTGGCAGGTCAGAAAAAAAAGGCATGATATATTAAGAGCACTAAACTAGAAAACATGCAGCCAAGAATACTATACACAGCTAGACTATCATTGAAAATAGAGAGAGAGATAAAAAGCTTCCAGGACAAACAAAAACTAAAAGAATTTGTAAACACCAAACCAGCTCTACAGGAAATATTGAAAGGGGTCCTCTAAGTAAAGAGAGAACCTAAAAGTAGTAGACGATAAAGGAACATATCCAATATACAGTAATAGTCACCTTACAGGCAATACAATGGCCTTAAATTCACATCTCTCAATAGTTACCCTGAATGTAAATGGGCTAAATGCCCCAATCAAAAGACACAGGGTATCAGAATGGATAAAAAAAAAAAATCCGTTAATATGCTGTCTACAAGGAATTCATTTTAGACCCAAAGATGTCTCCAGATTTAAAATGAAGGGGTTGAAAACAATTTACCATGCTAATGGACATCAGAAGAAAGCCGGGGTGGCAATCCTTATATCATATCAATTAGATTTTAAGCCAAAGACTATAATAACAGATGAGGAAGGACTCTATATCATACTCAAAGGGTCTGTCCAACAAGAAGATCTAACACTACTAAACATCTATGCCCCTAACATGGGAGCAGCCAACTATATAAACCAATTAATAACAAAATCAAAGAAACACATCAACAATAATCCAATAATAGTAGGGGACTTCAACACCCCCTCACTGAAATGGACAGATCATCCAAGCAAAAGATCAACAAGGAAATAAAGGCCTTAAATGACACAATGGACCAGATGGACATCACAGATATAGTCAGAACATTCCACCCCAAAGCGATAGAATGCACATTCTTCTCTAGTGCACATGGAACATTCTCCAGAATAGATCACGTCCTGGGTCAGAAATCAGGATTCAACTGGTATCAAAAGATTGGGATCATTCCCTGCACATTTTGAGACCACAATGCTCTGAAGGTAGAACTCAATCACAAGAGAAAATTTGGAAAGAACCCAAATACATGGAGACTAAAGAGCATCCTTCTAAAGAACGAATGGGTTAACCAGGAAATTAAAGAAGGATTGAAAAAAATTTATGGAAACAAAGGATAATGAAAACACAGCCATTCAAAATCTGTGGGACACAGCAAAGGCAATTCTGAGAGGAAAATATATAGTGATACAAGCCTTTCTCAAGAAACAAGAAAGGTCTCAAATACACAATTTAACCCTACACCTAAAGGAAAAGTGACAGCGGGAGAAAGAACAACAAAAGAAAGCCTAAACCCAGCAGGAGAAGAGAAATCATAAAGATCAGAGTAGATATCAATGAAATAGAAACAAACAAACAAACAAAAAAAGAACAAATTAACGAAACTAGGAGCTGGCTCTTTGAAAGAATTAATAAGATTGATAAACCCCTGGCCAGACTTATCAAAAAGAAAAGAGAAAAGACCCAAATAAATAAAATCATGAATGAAGGAGGAGAGATCACAACCAACACCAAAGAAATACAAACAATTACAAGAACATATTATGAACAACTACATGCCAGCAAATATGACAATCTGGAAGAAATGGATGCATTCCTAGAGCATATAAACTACCACAACTGAACCAGGAAGAAATAGAAAACCTGAACAGACCCATAACCAGTAATGTGATTGGAGCAATCATAAAAAAAAAAAATCTCCCAACAAACAAGAACCCAGGGTGAGACGGCTTCCCAGGGGAATTCTACCAAACATTTAAAGAAGAATTAATTCCTATTCTCCTGAAACTGTTCCAAAAAACAGAAATGGTAGGAAAACTTCCACACTCATTTTATGAGGCCAGCATTATCTTAATCCCAAAACCAGACAAAGATTGCATCAAAAAAGAAAATTACAGACCAATATCCTTTATGAACACAGATGTGAAAATACTCACCAAAATACTAGCCAATAGGATCCAACAGAACATTGAAAGGATTATTCACCATGACCAAGTAGGATTTATTTCTGGGCTGCAAGACTGGGTCAACATCCACAAATCAATCAATGTTATACTTTAATAAATGAAAGAAGAAGAACCACACAATACTTTCAATAGATGCTGAAAAAGCTTTGATAAAGTACTCCATTGTTTCTTGATCAAAACTCTTCAAAGTGCAGGGATAGAGGGTACATACCTCAGTATCATCAAAGCCATCTATGGAAAACACACAGTGAATATCCATCTCAATGGTGACAAATTGAGAGTTTTCTGCTAATGTCAGGAATATGGCAGGGATGTCCTCTATCACCACTGCTATTCAATATAGTACTAGAATTCCTAGCCTCAGTGATCAGACAACAAAAAGAAATTAAAGGCATCCAAATTGGCAAAGAAGAAGTCAAACTATCACTCTTTGCAGATGATATGATACTGTATGTGGAAAACCCAAAAGCCTCCACTCCAAATCTGCTAGAACTTGTACAGGAATTTAGTGAAGTGTCAGGATATAAAATCAATGCACAAAATTCAGTTGCATTTCTTTACACCAACAACAGGACAGAAGAAAGAGAAATTAAGGATCAATCTCATTTACAATTGTACCCCAAACTATAGGATACCTAGGAATAAACCTAACCAAAGAGGCAAAGAATCTGTACTCAGAAAACTATAAAGTACTCATGAAAGAAATTGAGGAAGACACAAAGAAATGGAAAAATGTCCCATGCTCATGGATTGGAAGAACCCATATTATGAAAATGTCTATGCTACCTAAAGCAATCTACACATTTAATGCAATCCCTATAAAATTCCCATCAATTTTTTTCAAAGAAATGGAAAAACTAATGCTTAAATTTATGTGGAACCAGTAAAGACCTTGAATAGCCAGAGGAATATTGAAAAAGAAAGCCAAAGTTTATGGATGGCATCACAATTCTGGACTTCAAGCTCTATTACAAAGCTGTCATCATCAAGACAGTATGGTACTGGCACAAAAACAGACACATAGATCAATGGAACAGAATAAAGAGCCCAGAAATAGACCCTCAACTCTATGGTCAACTAATCTTGGAGAAAGCAGGAAAGAATGTCCAATGTAAAAATAGACAGTCTTTTCAACAAATGGTGTTGGGAAAATTAGACAGCCACACACAGAAAAATGAAACTGGGCCATTTCCTTACACCACACAAAATGGTTGAAGGACCTCAATGTGAGAAAGGAATCCATCAAAATCCTTGAGGAGAGCATAGGCAGCAACCTCTTCAACCTCAGCTGCAACAACTTCCTAGGAACATTGCCAAAGGCAAGGGGAGCAAGGGCAAAAATGAGCTACTGGGACTTCATCAAGATGAAAAGCTTTTGCACAGAAAAGGAAACAGTTAACAAAACCAAAAGACAACTGACAGAATGGGAGAAGATATTTGAAAATGACATATCAGATAAAGGGCTAGTATCCAAAATCTATAAAGAACTTATCAAACTCAACACCCAAAGAATGAATAATCCAATGAAGAAATGGGCAGAGGACATGAACAGATATTTCTGCAAAGAAGACATCCAGATGACCAACACACATGAAAAAGTGCTCCACATAACTTGGCATCAGGGAAATACAAACCAAAACCACAATGAGATACCACTTCACACCAGTCAGAATGGCTAAAATTAACAAGTCAGGAAATGACAGATGCTGGTGAGGATGCGGAGAAAGGGGAACCCTCCTACACTGTTGGTGGGAATGCATGCTGGTGCAACTACTCTGGTAAACAGTCTAAAGGTTGCTCAAAAAGTTGGAAACAGTTACCCCATGATCCAGCAATTGAACTACTGTGTATTCACCCTAAAGATACAAATGTAGTGATCCAAAGGGGCATGTGCACCTGAGTGTTTACAGCAATAATGTCCACAATAGCCAAACTACAGAAAGAACTTAGATGTCCATTAAAAGATGAATGGATAAAGAAGAAGTGGTATATATATATATATATATATATATATATATATATATATATATAATGGAATACTATGCAGCCATCAAAAGGAATAAAATCTTGCCATTTGTGATGACGTGGATGGAACTGGAAGGTATTATGCTTAGAGAAATAAGTCAGAGAAAGACCATATCATATGATATGAGGAAGTTGAGAGGCAATGTGGGGGGTTTGGGGGATAGGAAAATAATAAATGAAACAAGATGGGGTTGGGAGGGAGACAAACCATAAGAGACTTTTAATCTCACAAAACAAACTGAGGGTTTCCCTGGGGAGGTGGGTAGGGAGAGGGTGGTGGGGTTATGGACATTGGGGAAGGTATGTGCTATGGTTAGTGCTGTGAAGTGTGTAAACCAGGTGATTTATAGACCTGAACCCCTGAAGCTAATAATACATTATATGTTAATAAAAAATTTAAAAATTTTAAAAATTAAAAAAAAATTAAAAAGTGGGAAGCCAGTGGAAAGAATGAATACCCAACTTTTGTATCAACATGGATGGGGCTGGAAGAGATTATGCTGAGTGAAATAAGTCAGGCAGAGAAAATAAATTATCATATGGTTTCACTTATTTGTGGAATATAGGGGATAACATGGAGGACATTAGGAGAAGGAAAGGAAAAGTAAGTCAGAGTAAGTTGGAGGGGAAGTTGAAACATGAGAAATTGTGAACTCTGAAAAACAAACTGAAGGTTTTGGAGAGGAAAGGGGTGGTGGGATAGGTGAGCCTGGTTGTGGATATTAAGGAGAGCACATTTTGTGTGGAGCACTGGGTGTGATGCATAAACAATCCATCTTGAAACACTGAAAAAATAAAATAAATTTTGTTTTAAATTTTAAAAAATATGTATATTATGCAAAGCAAAAAATAAAGAAATAAATCGAAATTAAAATAGAAAACAACAAAAAAGTGGGCAGAGAACATAAATAAACATGTTTCCAAAGAAGATGTACAGATGATTAACAGTCATATAAAAAGTTGCTCAACATCTGTAATCATCAGCAAAATGCCAAAAAAAAAAATACAAATCAAAATCACAATAAGATGTCACCTTGCACCTATCACAATGGTTATTATATAAAAGACAAGATATAACAACTGATGGTAAGGGTGTGGAGAAAAAGGAACTCTTGTACTTATGGTGGGGATATAAATTGATGTAGCCACTGTGGAAAATGGTATGGAGGTCTTAAAAAAATAAAAATAGAACTGCCATATGATCCAATAATCCCACTTCTTGGTATTTATTCAAAGAAAAGGAAAACACCAATTTGAAAGATATATACACCTCTATGTTTATTGCAGCATCCTTTAATAGAATCAGGATATGGAAGCAGTCCAAATGTCTATCAATAGACGAATGGATAAAGAATATGAGTCTTGTATACACATATGTGCATCTGTATATACATATATGTACAAGGAACTATTTCCCAACCATGAAAAGGAGTGAGTTCTTGTCATTTGTGACAACATAGATGGGTGTAGAGGGTATTATGCTCAGTGAAATATGTCATACAGAGAAAAATACTATATGATTTCATTTATATGTAGAGTCTAAAAGAACAAATGAACATCCAAAGTAAAAAATAAAAGCATAAACATACTTGTAATTACAGAGACCTACTTGGTGGTGGCAAGGGAGGAGAGAGGGATGGGCAAAATGTGTGAAAAGGAGCGAGATGTATAGGCTTCCAGTTATGGAATAAATAAATCAGGGGGATGAAAACTTCAGCCTAGGAAATATAGTCAGTAGTATTATAATAGTGACAGATGACAGCTACACTTTTGGAGAGCACAGCACATTGTATAGAGTTGTCAAATCATTATCCTGTACACTAGAAACTTTATAACATTATGTGTTAACCATACTTCAATTAAAAAAAAAAACTAGAAATAATTAAGCTTAATTAGGAAGGCATGTCAAAAAAGCAAGACAGACTGAAAGCTAGATTTCTTGTGCCATTTCACCAAGTTGTGAATGCAAAGAAGGCTCCTGAAGGAAATTGTGTTACTCCAGTGAACGCATGCATTATAAGAAAGTAAATAGCCTTATTACTAATGTGGAGAGTTTTATTTGTGTGGATAGAAGGTCAAACCACCACAACAATTCACTAAAGCAAAGCCTAATCTAGAAATATCCCCCAACTCTCTTCAAACTGTAAAGTCTAAGAGAGGTGAGGAAGCTGCAGGAGAAATGTTAGAATCTAGCAGGTGGTGCTTCATGAGGTTTAAGTGAAGAAGTTGTCTTCATAACATGGAACTATATGGTGAAGCAGTAAGTACTGATGCTTCAAGTTTTCCAGAAGATATAGCTAAAATAAATAATGAAGTTGGCTACAAAAACAAAACAAAGACAAAAATCAGGGGTTCCTGGGTGGCTCAGTCAGTTGGGTCTCTGCCTTCGGCTCAGGTCATGATCTCAGGGTCCTGGGATAAAGCCCCACATCGGGATCTCTGCTTGGTGGGGAGACTGCCTCCCATTCTCTCTCTTCCTGCCTCTCTGCCTACTTGTGATCTCTCTCTGTCAAATAAAGAAATTAAAAATAAATAAATAAATAAAAAACAAAAACAAAAACAAAAACCAAGTTATCAATGTAGATGAAAAAGCCTTATAATGGAAGAAAATGTCATCTAAGGCTTTTCATAGTAGAGAAAAAATTCTGTGACTGGTTTCAAATCTTCAAAGACCATGTTAGGAGCTAATATAGCTGGTAATTTTGCGTTGAAGCCAATGCTCATTTACTGAAATTCCCAGGGCCTTTAAGACTTATACTAAATCTACTCTACCCATTCTTTATAGATGGAACAGCAATACATAGATGACAACATATCTGTTTACAGCATGGTTTGCTCAACATTTTAAGCCTACTGTTAAGACCTACTTCTCATTTTCCTTCAAAATATTTTTGCTTATTTACAATGCACCTGGTAATCTAAGAGTTCTGATGGAGATGTACAATGAGGTTAATGATTCCATGCCTGCTACAAAACATCCATTCTGCAGTCCATGGGTCGAAGAATAGTTTTGATTTTCAAGTCATATTATTTAAGAAATACATTTCATAAAGCCATCTCCTACAGTTAGTGATTCTCTGAAGGATCTTGGCAAAATAATGGAACAACTCCTTAAAAATAATTCACAATTCTAGATGCCATTAAGAGCATTCATGATTCATGGGAAGAGGTCCAAATATTGATATTAACAAAAGTTTGGAAGAAGTTCCTTCCAGTCCTCAGGGGTGAGTCTGAAGTAAAGATGCTGTGAAGATTGTTGAAATGACAAAAAAAAAATAAATAAAATGATTTGGAATGTTACATAAACTTGATAAAAGAATTCTATTTTTTTGAGACAATTGAATTTAATTTTGAAAGTTCTACCATAAGTAAATTCTATGATTTTTCAACATACTATGAGGAGTGGAGGCCAGATGGCAGCTACATGTCATTCTGTCCTGTTAGTTTAATTACTATTGGTATAAGTCTTTTCTTTGGTTTACAGTCTGAAGGCCCAAACCCTCAAAGTAAGCCACTGATTTAATGGCAAATGGTGAGGCTCAACAGGCAATTTCGTTTGGCGTATATTAACATTACAACCCAAATACCTAACCTTTATCCTTGTCATCAATCAAACCAAAAAGGAATAATTCTGAAAATGTAAGAATGGGATGGGAATGGAAAAACATATTTTGTGAAATTCAAATTTGACCCAACACCTTAGTCCCTAAAACAAAAAAAAAACAAAACAAAGCAAAACAACCTAAGTCTGGTTTTAGTTTGAAGCTCCCAGAGGGCTAAACCCCATTGAGATATCACCTTACACCAGTTAGAATGGAGAAGATGTGGAGAAAGGGGAACCCTCTTACACTGTTGGTGGGAATGCAAGTTGGTGCAGCCTCTTTGGAGAACTGTGTGGAGATTCCTCAAGAAATTAAAAATAGAGCTTCCCTATGACCCTGCAATTGCACTCCTGGGTATTTACCCCAGAAGGGCCATTTGTACCCCAATGTTTATAGCAGCAATGGCCACGGTTGCCAAACTATGGAAAGAACCAAGATGCCCTTCAATGGATGACTGGATGAGGATTATGTGGTCCATGTACACTATGGAGTATTATGCCTCCATCAGAAAGGATGAATACCCAACTTTTGTAGCAACATGGACGGGACTGGAAGAGATTATGCTGAGTGAAATAAGTCAAGCAGAGAGAGTCAACTCTCATATGGTTTTACTTATTTGTGGAGCATAACAAATATCATGGAGGACAAGGGGTGTTAGAGAGGAGAATGGAGTTGGGGTAAATTGGAATTGGAGGCGAATCATGAGAGACTATGGATTCTGAAAAACAATCTGAGGGGATTGAAGTGGCAGGGGTGTGGGAGGTTGGGGTACAAGTGGTGGGTATTATAGAGGGCATGGATTGCATGGAGCACTGGGTGTGGTGAAAAAATAATGAATACTGTTTTTCTGAAAATAAATAAATTGAAAAAATTTTAAAAAATAAAATAAAATATAAAATAAAAAAACCCCTAAGTGTGTGTAGGGGACATTTTTACTTAGTTTACATAGTCCAAAGTATCCAAAATATTAGTTTTATAAAGTTCATTCTTTATGAGGAGCTAATTTGTGCTGAAATTAGGTGTAACATTCTAAGTTTGAAAATATTACAGTGCTTCTTAATTGTTAAAATTAAGCGGCTTGTATACAAGGCTGATTTTATTGTCAAAAATAATAGACCTAGATTGATGGTATTTTTATTAAAGTATAATTGGTATGTACATTATATTAGTTTCAGGTGTACATCATTACCATTTGCTATTTTTGTATATCGCAACATGATCACAACAAGTCTAGTTAACATCTGTCACTAAACACAATTGCAATTTTTTTTTGTTAATGAGAACTTCTAAAATCTACTCTCTTAACAAATTTCAAGTATGCAATACATTATTATTAATTGTAGTCATGATGTGTATTATAACTTCTTGATTTATGTATTTTATAAGTTTTTCCCTTTTGACCCATTTCCATTTGGGGGTGGGAAAATGGGTAAAGATAATACCATTTTTTGGAACTATTTCAAGGATAAAAATGTCAGTGAATAGGGAGGTTCTAAAAACATATAAACAAGAAAATAAATTCTTACAGAAATTGTTAATGAGATTATTTTTATATTTGTCCCTTATGGATAAATAGTATAAACGGGAATTAATGGGGTGTCTAAAAAATGGAGGAAAAATACACAGGAGGAGAAGAAAATATTTTCCAAATAAAATAATTATCTAAAAATTCTTAGCAGAATTACATAGAATAGCCTATCATAAAGGTAATTTAAATTTGTCTGAGTTGGTTTGATTGGTGACAAGATGGTGTCTTATTCATTTTTGCATGTTATTTCTAATTTTAATGGACAAAGTCAATCATAATGATATTCATATTTTTAGAGAGGAAGGGAGGGAAAGAGTGTGGTGGGAAGGGCATAGGGAAGAGAGAGAATCTTTTTTATTATTATTATGTTATGTTAGTAACCAGACAGTACATCATTAGTTTTTGATGTAGTGTTCCAAGATTTATTGTTTATAACACCCAGTGCTCCATGTAATCTGTGCCCTCCTTAATGCCCATCACTGGACAAACACAATCCCCCATTACCCTCCCATCTAAAACCCTTGGTTTGTTTCTTGGACTCCACTGTCTCTCATGGTTCAACTCCCCCTCAAACTTCCACCCTTTCATTTTTCCCTTCCTTCTCCTAATGTCTTTCATGCTATTTCTTATTTTCCACAAATAAGTGAAACCATATGATAATTGACTTTCTCTGTTTGACTTATTTCACTCAGCATAATCTCCTGATTAAAACTCTTCAGAGTATAAGGATAGAGGGAGCATTCATCAGCTTCATAAAATCCATCTATGAAAAACCCACAGTGAATATCATTCTCAATGGGGAAAAGCTGAGAGCCTTCCCATTGAGATTAGGAACATGAAAAGGATACCCACTCTTGCCATTATTGCTCAAAGTAGTACTAGAAATCCTAGCAATGGCAATCAGACAACAAAAAGAAATAAAAGATATTCAAATTGGCAATTAAAGATATTCAAATTAAATAAAAAAATACTCAAACTGGCAAAGAAGAAGTCAAACTCTCTCTCTTTGCAGATGACATGATACTTTATGTGGAAGACCCAAAGGCCCCACTACCAAATTACTAGAACTCATATAGCAATTCAGAAATGTGACAGGGTACAAAATCAATGCACAGAAATCAGTTTCTTTCTTTCTTTTTTTAAAAGATTTTATTCATTTATTTGACAGACAGAGATCACATGTAGACAGAGAGGCAGGCAGAGAGAGAAGGGGGAAGCAAGCTCCACACTGAGTGGAGAGCCCAATGCTCAATCCCAGGACCCTGGGATCATGACCCAAGCCAAAGGCAGAGGTCTTAACCCACTGAGACACCCAGCCGCCCCAATCAGTTGCTTTCTTATACACTAACAATGAAACTGTAGAAAGGGAAATTAGAGAATCAATTCCATTTATAATGACACCAGAAACCATAAGATAACTTGGAAAAACTTAACCAAAGAGGTAAAAGATCTGTATTCTAGAAACTACAGAACACTCAGGAAAGAAATTGAAGAAGACACCAAAAGATGGGAAAGCATTCCATGCTCATGAATCAGAAAAATAAACATTGTTAAAATTTATGTTGCCAATAGTAATCTATAATTTTTTTTTATTGTTCAGGAGTTTTTTTTTAATTTTTTTATTTTTTATAAACATATATTTTATCCCCAGGGGTACAGGTCTGTGAATCGCCAGGTTTACACAATTCACAGCACTCACCAAAGAACATACCCTCCCCAAAGTGCATAACCCCACCCTCCTTCTACCAACCCCCCTCCCCCCAGCAACACTCAGTAGGTTTTCTGAGATTAAGAGTCACTTATGGTTTGTCTCCCTCCCAATCCCATCTTGTTTGTCTTTCTCCACTTGACTTATTTCGCTAGGCATGATATGCTCTAGTTCCATCCATGTTGTTGCAAATGGTAAGATTTCATTTCTTTTGATGGCTGCATAGTATGCCATTGTGTATATATACCATATCTTCTTTATCCATTCATCTGTTGATGGACATCTAGGTTCTTTCCATAGTTTGGCTATTGTGGACATTGCTGCTATAAAAATTCGGATGCACGTGCCCCTTTGGATCACTATGTTTGTATCTTTAGGGTAAATACTCAATAGTGCAATGGCTGGGTTACAGGGCAGTTCTATTTTGAACATTTTGAGGAACCTCCATGCTGTTTTCCAGAGTGGTTGCACCAGCTTGCATTCCCACCAACAGTGTAGGAGGGTTCCCCTTTCTCCGCATCCTCGCCAGTATCTGTCATTTCCTGACTTGTTGATTTTAGCCATTCTGAGTGGTGTGAGGTGATATCTCATTGTGGTTTTGATTTGTATTTCCATGATGCCAAGTGATATGGAGCACTTTTTCATGTGTCTGTTGGCCATCTGGATGTCTTCCTTGCAGAAATGTCTGTTCATGTCCTCTGCCCATTTCTTGATTGGATTATTTGTTCTTTGGGTGTTGAGTTTGCTAAGTTCTTTATAGATTCTGGACACTAGTCCTTTATCTGATATGTTGTTTGCAAATATCTTCTCCCATTCTGCCAGTTGTCTTTTGATTTTGTTAACTGTTTCCTTTGCTGTGCAAAAGCTTTTGATCTTGATGAAATCCCAATAGTTAATTTTTGCCCTTGCTTCCCTTGCCTTTGGCGATGCTCCTAGGAAGATGTGGCTGCAGCTGAGGTCGAAGAGGTTGCTGCCTGTGTTCTTCTCAAGGATTTTGATGGATTTTTTCACACATTGAGGTCCTTCATCCATTTTGAGTCTATTTTTGTGTGTGGGTTAAGGAAATGGTCCAATTTCATTTTTCTGCATGTGGTTGTCCAATTTTCCCAACACCATTTATTGAAGAGACTGTATTTTTTCCATTGGACATTCTTTCCTGCTTTGTTGAAGATTAGTTGACCATAGAGTTGAGGGTCTATTTCTGGTCTCTCTATTCTGTTCCATTGATCTATGTGTCTGTTTTTGTGTCAGTACCATGCTGTTTTGATGATGACAGCTTTGTAATAGAGCTTGAAGTCCGGAATTGAGATGCCACCAACACTGGCTTTCTTTTTCAATAGCCCTCTGGCTATTCGAGGTCTTTTCTGGTTCCATATAAATTTTAGAATTATTTGTTCCATTTCTTTGAAAAAGATGGTTGGTACTTTGATAGGTATTGCATTAAATATGTAGATTGCTTTAGGTAGCATAGACATTTTCACAATATTTATTCTTCCAATCCAGGAGCATGGAACATTTTTCCATTTCTTTGTGTCTCCCTCAAATTCTTTCATGAGTACTTTATAGTTTTCTGAGTATAGATTCTGTGCCTCTTTGGTTAGGTTTATTCCTAGGTATCTTATTGTTTTCGGTGCAATTGTAAATGGGATTGACTCCTTAATTTCTCTTTCTTCTGTCTTGCTGTTGGTGTAGAGAAATGCAACTGATTTCTGTGCATTGATTTTATATACTGACACTTTACTGAATTACTGTACAAGTTCTAGCAGTTTTGGAGTGGAGTCTCTTGGGTTTTCCACATATAGTATTATATCATCTGCGAAGAATGATAATTTGACTTCTTCTTTGCCGATTTGGATGCCTTTAATTTCCTTTTGTTGTCTGATTGCTGAGGCTAGGACTTCTAGTACTATATTGAATAGCAGTGGTGATCATGGACATCCCTGCCATGTTCCTGACCTTAGCGGAAAAGCTTTCAGTTTTTCTCCATTGAGAATGATATTTGATGTGGTTTTTTCATAGATGGCTTTGACGATATTGAGGTATGAGTACTCTATCCCTAGACTTTGAAGAGTTTTGATCAGGAAGGGATGCTGTACTTTGTCAAATGCTTTTTCAGCATCTATTGAGAGTATCATATGGTTCTTGTTCTTTCTTTTATTGATGTGTTGTATCACACTGACTGATTTGCAGATGTTGAACCAACATTGCAGCCCTGGAATAAATCCCACTTGGTTGTGGTGAATAATCCTTTTAATGTACTGTTGAATCCTATTGGCTAGTATTTTGGTGAGAATTTTCGCATCTGTGTTCATCAAGGATATTGGTCTACAGCTCTCTTTTTTGATGGGATCCTTGTCTGCTTTTGGGATCAAGGTGATGCTGGCCTCATAAAATGAGTTTGGAAGTTTTCCTTCCATTTCTCTTTTTTGGATCAGTTTCAGGAGAATAGGAATTAGTTCTTCTTTAAATGTTTGGTAGAATTCCCCCGGGAAGCCGTCTGGCCCTGGGCTTTTGTTTGTTTGGAGATTTTTAATGACTGTTTCAATCTCCTTACTGGTTATGGGTCAGCTCAGGTTTTCTATTTCTTCCTGGTTCAGTTGTGGTAGTTTATATGTTTCTAGGAATGCATCCATTTCTTACAGATTGTCAAATTTGTTGGTGTAGAGTTGCTCATAGTATTTTCTTATAATAGTTTGTATTTCTTTCATGATTTTATTTATTTCTGTCCTTTCTCTTTTCTTTTTGATAAGTTTGGCCTGGGGTTTATCAATCTTATTAATTCCTTCAAAGAGCCAGCTCTTAATTTTGTTGATTTGCTCTATTGTTTTTTTTGGTTTCTATTTCATTGATTTCTGTTCTGATCTTTATGATTTCTCTTCTCCTGCTGGTCTTATGGTTTCCTTCTTGTTTTTTCTCCAGCTCCTTTAGGTGTAGGGTTAGGTTGTGTACCTGAGACCTTTCTTGTTTCTTGAAAAAGGCTTGTACCGCTATATATTTTCCTCTCAGGACTGCCATTGTTGTGTCCCACAGATTTTGAACTGTTGTATTTTCATTGTCATTTGTTTCCATGATTTTTTTCAATTCTTCTTTAATTTCCCGGTTTACCCATTCATTCTTTAGAAGGATGCTGTTTAGTCTCCATTTATTTGGGTTCTTTCCAAACTTCCTCTTGTGGTTCAGTTCTAGCTTCAGAGCATTGTGGTCTGAAAATATGCAGCAAATGATCCCAATCTTTTGATACCAGTTGAGTCCTGATTTAGGACCGAGGATGTGATCTATTCTGGAGAATGTTCCATGTGCACTAGAGAAGAATGTGTATTCTGTTGCTTTGGGATGAAATGTTCTTTATATATATGTGATGTCCATCTGGTCCAGTTTGTCATTTAAGGCCTTTATTTCCTTGCTGATCTTTTGCTTGGGTGATGTGTCCATTTCAGTGAGGGGAGTGTTCAAGTCCCCTACTATTATTGTATTATTGTTTATGTGTTTCTTTGATTTTGTTATTATTGGTTTAAATAGTTAGCTGTTTCCACGTTGGGGGCATAGTTATTTAAAATTGTTAGATCTTCTTGTTAGACAGACCCTTTGAGTATGATATAGTGTCCTTCCTCATCTCTTATTATAGTCTTTGGTTTAAAATCTAATTGATCGGATATAAGGATTGCCACTCCTGCTTTCTTCTGATGTCCATTAGCACGGTAAATTCTTTTCCACCCCCTCACTTTCAATCTCGAGGTGTCTTCGGGCTTAAAATGAGTTTCTTGGAGGCAACATATAGATGGGTTTTGCTTTTTTATCCATTCTGAAACCCGGTATCTTTTGATTGGGGCATTTAGCCCATTAACATTCAGGGTACCTATTGAGAGATATGAATTTAGTGCCATTGTATTGCCTGTAAGGTGACTGTTACTGTATATGGTCTCTGTTCCTTACTGATCTACCACTTGTATGCTCTCTCTTTGCTTAGAGGACCCCTTTCAAGATTTCCTGGAGAGCTAGTTTGGTGTTTGCAAATTCTTTCAGTTCTTGTTTGTCCTGGAAGCTTTTAATCTCTCCTTCTATTTTCAATGGTAGCCTAGCTGAATATAGTATTCTTGGTTGCATGTTTTTCTCGTTTAGTGCTCTGAAAATATCATGCCAGCTCTTTCTGGCCTGCCAGGTCTCTGTGGATAAGTCAGCTGCCAATCTAATATTTTTAGCATTGTATGTTACAGACTTTTTTTTCCCGGGCTGCTTTCAGGATTTTCTCTTTGTCACTGAGACTTGTAAATTTTACTATTGGGTGATGGGGTGTGGGCCTATTCTTATTGATTTTGAGGGGCGTTCCCTGAACCTCCTGAATTTTGATGTTCATTCCCTTTGCCATATTGGGGAGAATCTCCCCAATAATTCTCTCCAGTATAAATTCTGCTCCCCTCTCAATTTCTTCTTCTTCTGGAATACCAATTATTCTAATGTTGTTTCGTCTTATGGTGTCACTTATCTCTCGAAGTCTCCCCTCGTGGTCCAGTAGCTGTTTGTCCCTCTTTTGCTCAGCTTTTTTATTCTCTGTCATTTGGTCTTCTATATCACTAATTTTTTCTTCTGCCTCATTTATCCTAGCAGTGAGAACCTCCATTTTTATTGCATCTCATTAATAGCTTTTTTTATTTCAACTTGGTTAGATTTTAGTTCCTTTATCTCTCCAGAAAGGGCTTTTATATCTCCCGAGATAATTTATCTAATATCTTCCATGCCTTTTTCGAGTCCGGCTAGAACCTTGAGAATTGTCATTCTGAACTCTAAATCTGACATATTATCAATGTCTGTATTGATTACATCCCTAGCCTTCGGTACTGCCTCTTGTTCGTTTTTTTGCAGTGAATTGTTCCGCCTTGTCATTTTGTCCAGATAAGAGAATATGATGGTGCAAGTAAAATATTAAAAGGATGGCAACAACCCCTGGAAAATATGCTTTAACCAAATCTGAAGAGATCTCAAATAATGAGGGGGGGAAAGGGGATAAAAAGAGGTTCAAAAAGAAAGAAAGAAAAAAAAAGAAAATTAAATAAAAGAAAAGAATTTAGAAAAAGAAAACGAATAAAGAAAAATATAAAAAAGAAAATATATATATATTAGATAAACTAGTTAAAAAACCTTAAAAAAGAAAAGGTAAAAGTTAAAAAAAATTAGCAGAAGAGCAAAAAAATGAAAAAGAAAAAAATTAAATTAACTGCAAGACTAAAAAATTCACAGGGAGAAAGCCATGAATTCCGTGCTTTGGTATCTCCTCCTCTGGAATTCTGCTGCTCTCCTTGGTATTGAAACTGCACTCCTTGGTATGTGAACTTGGTCTTTGCTGGGTTTCTGTTGATCTTCTGGGGGAGGGGCCTGGTGTAGTGATTCTCACGTGTCTTTGCCTCAGGCAGAATTGCACCGCCCTTACCAGGGGCCGGGCTGAGTAATCTGATCGGGTTTGCTTTCAGAAGCTTTTGTTCCCTGAGTGCTTTCCGTAAAGTCCTGGAGGACGGGAATACAAATGGCGGCCTCCTGGTCTCCAGCCGGAGGATCTGAGAGCCCAGGGCCCCACTCCTCAGTGAATCCTCAGAAAACAGCGCCCAGTTACTCCAGTCTGCCTGACCTCCGGCCGCGCTCTGAGCTCACTGAGCCTGTGACCGGTTCAAGGCAACCCCAAGCTGTGAGCTTACTGTCAGTTCTGTCTCTGTAGCCGGCTTTCCTGTTCCAATACCCACAAGCTCTGGGACACTCAGACACCCCCGATCCTTCTGTGACTCTGCGGGACCTGAGGCCACGCTGACCCCGCGTGGGCTTCACCCCGGTTTAGCCTCTGGAGCGATGTCCCTCAGCAGAACAGACTTTTAAAAGTCCTGATTTTGTGCTGCGTTGCTCCGCCGCCTGCTGGGAGCCGGCCCCTCCCCCCGGGGTGTATCTTCCCTTCGCTTTGGATTCACTTCTCCACTGGTCCTACCTTTCAGAAAGTGGATGTTTTTCTATTTCCAGAATTGCTGTTCTTCTTCTCTTCGATCTGCCAATGGATTTGAAGGTTTTTGCAATCTTTAGATAAGCTATCTAGCTGATCTCCTTCTAGCTGATGTAGTCTCAGCCTGCTACTTCTTTGCCATCTTGACCTGTTCAGGAGTTTTGAAAGCGAGAAATCAAAATGTAACTGTGACTAACTTTAGAACAGAAAATAATTAATATTTATTGGCCAAAAACCCTAAGGAAGAAAGATCTCAGTAAATCCTTTGATCGATTTCTCACTCACATGTTGGCATGAGTGCTCTCCCCCTCCATCCCTGTCTCACCTTCAAATGGCAGTAATCTATACTTTCAATGCCATCCTGATCAAAATACCATCAACATTTTTCAAAGTGCTGGAACAAGCAATCCTAAAATTTATGTGGAACCATAAAAGACCCCAAATTGCTAAGGAAATGTTGAAAAAATAAAAGATGGGCGCATCATATTGTCTGATTTCTAGCTTTATTACAAAGCTGTGATCACCAAGACAGCATGGTATTGGCACAGAGACAGACTAGTAGACCAATGGAACAGAGTAGAGGTCCCAGATATGTACCCTCAACTCTATGGGCAACTAATCTTATACAAAGCAGGAACAAATATCCAATGGAAAAAAAAAAAGACAGTCTCTTTAATAAATGGTGCTGGGAAAACTGGACAGCCACATGCAGAATGATCTTGGACCATTCTTTTACACTATGCACAAAGATAAACTCAAAATGGATGGAAGACCTCAATGTGAAACAGGAATTTATCAAAATCTTAGAGGAGAACATAGGCAGTAACCTCTTCAACATTGGCCATAGCAACTTTTTTCAAGACACATCTCCAAAGGCTAGAAAGGGAACCTTAAGCAGGATCTATGCCCAGAGATCGTAACCTGAGCTGAAATCAAGAGTGGGATGTTTAATCAACTGAGCCTCCTACGTGCCCCTTGTGTTCATTTCTTAATATAAAATTGTTTACTTTTTCATATTCTCCATAACATAAATTTAGTACTTCTGCAATGTAATATAATATTTCTGCAGATGTATTGCATGGGGATGCATAAAATTATTATAAATATTGCTACCAGGGATACTGTAGCTTATATTAAGTAAGGGAAGAAAATTTTAAAAGGATTCTTTACAAATAATTCAGAAAAATGTCTTTAAATATTTTAAGAAATGTATAATTGTGATAGTAATTTTATTAAATTTAGAAAGTGACAGACTCCACACACATATCTTAAGTGGAAGCATAACTGGGTGTTATACACAAAGAATTGTGGAACATTGCATCAAAAATTAATGGGCTGCTGTATGGTGACTAACACAGCAATAAAAAAAGATAATAAAACACGGACCCCACACTAAATTTCTCAAAGTGAAAACCCCAAACCCCAAATTTCATTTAAGGTTTAGGTATACATTTAATATGTTAAGACTATATAAAAAATGTTTAACATCCATTCTGTATCTCTGTGCTTTCAAACAAGGGACATTATTATAGTCCACCTTTACTTTTCCTTTCCCAATTATTTCTATATTAATTCCCTTTAAAAATCTAGTTTGTAGGGGTGCCTGGGTGGCTCAATGTGTTAAGTTCTCTGCCTTAGGCTCAGGTCATGATCCCAGGGTCCTGGGATCAAGCCCCACATTGGGCTCTCTCTGTTCAGTGGGGAGCCTGCTTCCTCCTCTCTCCCTGCCTGCTTCTCTGCCTACTTGTGATCTCTTTCAAATAAATAAATAAAAATATTAAAAAATCTAGTTTATAAAATCTTATTCTGCTATATGAACTACTTTTATATAATATAGGCTGATTGTTAAATAACCTTTCAAATATAACATGTTTATATAAAGCAAATGTACCTCCATATGATTAGTATGAGATATATGATAAAATGTAGATAAATGTATTAATTTTTTCCATAACAACCTAGTAGGACAATATTGTAGGGTAGATTACTGAAATGCTGTATAATTTGGAATATATTTAGAAATAATAAATGACACTGAATGTGTACATTCTTTAACATGATAGGCATAAAACACATTTTCTATGTGTAGTTTTTTCAAATGTCAGAGTAATAATCTTGAAAGTTATACTTAGTTGTAGAGTTGTTAATAACCATTCAGCCTGTAGTTAGTTGTGTGGATGTGTGAGGTGAAGAAGATATATATTTAATTTTTTAATTTTAATGCATGAAAACAATTGTTTATCTTAAAGTTTTAAGTATCACATTCATAGCCTATTCTTTATTATAATTACTTTTTCAAACAGTGTTGTTTTTGTTTACAAGTTCTTTCCAAGAAACGTCTCTTAAGGCAAGGGAAACAAAATAAAAAATGAACTTTTGGGACTTCATCAAGATAAAAAGTTTCTGCACAGTAAAGGGAACAGTCAACAAAACAAAGAGGCAACCCATGGAATGGGAGAAGATTCTTGCAAATGACACTACAGACAAAGTTGGATATTCAAGATTTATAAAGAACTTCTCAAACTCAACACCCCCCCCCAAAAATAATAATAATAATAAAATAAAAAATGGACAGAAGACATGAGCAGATCCTTGTCCATGGAAGACATACAAATGGCTAACAGACACATGAAAAAGTGTTCATCATCATTAGCCATCAGGGAAATTCAAATCAAAACCACATCCAGATACCACCTTACAGCAGTTAGAATGGAAAAAATTAATGAGGCAAGGAACAAGAAATGTTGGAGAGAATGTGGAGAAAGGGGAACCCTCTTACACTGTTGGTGGGAATGCAAGCTGGTGCAGCCACTTTCGAAAACAGTGTGGATGTTCCTCAAAAAATTAAAAATAGAGCTACCCTATGATCCAAGAATTGCACTACTAATTTTTTACCACAAAGATACAGATGTAGTGAAAAGAAGGGTGATATGCACCCCAATGTTTATGGCAGCAATGTCTACAGAGGCCAACTGTGTAAAGAACCAAGATGCCCTTCAACAGATGAATGGAAAAAGACGATGTGGTCCATATATACAATGGAATATTCCTCAACCATCAGAAAGGATGAATACTCAACTTTTGCATCAACATGGATGGGACTGGAGGAGATTATGGAGTGAAATAAGTCAAGCAGAGAAGGTCAATTATCATATGGTTTCACTTCCTTGTGGAACATAAGGAATAACATGAAGAATATTAGGGGAAGGAAGGGAAAAGTGAAGGGGAAGGGGATTCAGAGGAGAACATGGACCATGACAGACTGTGAACTCTGAGAAACAAACTGAGGATTTTAGAGGGGGGATGTGGAGGGATGTGTTGGCCTGGTGATGGGTATTGATGAGGGCACGGATTGTATGGAGCACTGGGTGATATATGTAAACAATGAATCTTGGAACACTACATCAAAAATGAATGATGTGCTCTCTGGTGACTAATGTAACATAATAAATAATAATAACAATAACAAATACAGCAGCAGGTGATAAAATATGTTAAACAGATTGCTTACAGCTTTAATACAAACAAATGTATGTTTCTTTTTTTCCTCTTTTTTATTAATTTATTTATTTTCAGCATAACATTATTTTTTCACCACACCCAGTGCTCCATGCAATCCGTGGCCTCTATAATACCCACCACCTGGTACCCCAACCTCCCACGCCCCCCACCACTTCCAACCTCTCAGATTGTTTTTCAGAGTCCATAGTCTCTCATGATTCACCTTCCCTTCCAATTTACCCCAAATCCCTTCTCCTCTCTAACACTCCTTGTCCTCCATGATATTTGTTATGCTCCACAAATAAGTAAAGCCATATGATAATTGACTCTGCTTCACTTATTTCACTCAGCATAATCTCTTCCAGTCCTGTCCATGTTGCTACAAAAGTTTCAAGTAGTGTATTAGACAATTTAGAGAAAAGTATATAGACAATTGTATTCATCATAAATTTGTAATTTAAAATCAAAGAATAAATGATGCAGTATCTCAACTTATTATCAAATTATTGATCCCCCAAAATGGGTTAGGGTTTTACTTACATATGCACATTTTTTAAATTAATTTTTTATTTTTTATAAACATATATTTTTATCCCCAGGGGTACAGGTCTGTGAATCACCAGGTTTACACACTTCACAGCACTCACCAAAGCACACACCCTCCCCAATGTCCATAATCCCACCCCCTTCTCCCAAACCCCCTCCCCCCAGAAACCCTCAGTTTGTTTTGTGAGATTAAGAGTCACTTATGGTTTGTCTCCCTCCCAATCCCATCTTGTTTCATTGATACTTCTCGTACCCACTTAAGCCCCCATGTTGCATCACCACTTCCTCATATCAGGGAGATCATATGATAGTTGTCTTTCTCTGCTTGACTTATTTCGCTAAGCATGATACGCTCTAGTTCCATCCATGTTGTCGCAAATGGCAAGATTTCATTTCTTTTGATGGCTGCATAGTATTCCATTGTGTATATATACCACATCTTCTTGATCCATTCATCTGTTGATGGACATCTAGGTTCTTTCCATAGTTTGGCTATTGTGGACATTGCTGCTATAAACATTCGGGTGCACGTGCCCCTTTGGATCACTACGTTTGTATCTTTAGGGTAAATACCCAATAGTGCAATTGCTGGGTCATAGGGCAGTTCTATTTTCAACATTTTGAGGAACCTCCATGTTGTTTTCCAGAGTGGCTGCACCAGCTTGCATTCCCACCAACAGTGTAGGAGGGTTCCCCTTTCTCCGCATCCTCGCCAGCATCTGTCATTTCCTGACTTGTTGATTTTAGCCATTCTGACTGGTGTAAGGTGATATCGCATTGTGGTTTTGATTTGTATTTCCCTGATGCTGAGTGATATGGAGCACTTTTTCATGTGTCTGTTGGCCATCTGGATGTCTTCTTTGCAGAAATGTCTGTTCATGTCCTCTGCCCATTTCTTGATTGGATTATTTGTTCTCTGGGTGTTGAGTTTGCTAAGTTCTTTATAGATTCTGGACACTAGTCCTTTATCTGATATGTCGTTTGCAAATATCTTCTCCCATTCTGCCAGTTGTCTTTTGATTTTGTTAACTGTTTCCTTTGCTGTGCAAAAGCTTTTGATCTTGATGAAGTCCCAATAGTTCATTTTTGCCTTTGCTTCCCTTGCCTTTTGCGTTGTTCCAAGGAAGATGTTGCTGCGGCAGAGGTCGAAGAGGTTGCTGCCTGTGTTCTCCTCAAGGATTTTGATGGATTCCTTTCGCACATTGAGGTCCTTCATCCATTTTGAGTCTATTTTTGTGTGTGGTGTAAGGAAATGGTCCAATTTCATTTTTCTGCATGTGGCTGTCCAATTTTCCCAGCACCATTTATTGAAGAGGCTGTCTTTTTTCCATTGGACATTCTTTCCTGCTTTGTCGAAGATTAGTTGACTGTAGAGTTGAGGGTCTATTTCTGGGCTCTCTATTCTGTTCCATTGATCTATGTGTCTGTTTTTGTGCCAGTACCATGCTGTCTTGATGATGACAGCTTTGTAATGGAGCTTGAAGTCCGGAATTGTGATGCCACCAATGTTGGCTTTCTTTTTCAATATCGCTTTGGCTATTCGAGGTCTTTGCTGGTTCCATATAAATTTTAGCATTATTTGTTCCATTTCTTTGAAAAAGATGGATGGTAGTTTGATAGGAATTGCGTTAAATGTGTAGATTGCTTTAGGTAGCATAGACATTTTCACAATATTTATTCTTCCAATCCAGGAGCATGGAACATTTTTCCATTTCTTTGTGTCTCCCTCAATTTCTTTCATGAGTACTTTATAGTTTTCTGAGTATAGATTCTGTGTCTCTTTGGTTAGGTTTATTCCTAGGTATCTTAAGGTTTTGGATGCAATTGTAAATGGGATTGACTCCTTAATTTCTCTTTTTTCTGTCTTCTGTTGGTGTAGAGAAATGCAACTGATTTCTGTGCATTGATTTTATATCCTGACACTTTACTGAATTCCTGTATAAGTTCTAGCAGTTTTGGAGTGGAGTCTCTTGGGTTTTCCACATATAGTATCATATCATCTGCGAAGAGTGATAATTTGACTTCTTCTTTGCTGATTTGGATGCCTTTAATTTCCTTTTGTTGTCTGATTGCTGAGGCTAGGACCTCTAGTACTATGTTGAATAGCAGTGGTGATAATGGACATCCCTGCCGTGTTCCTGACCTTAGCGGAAAAGCTTTCAGTTTTTCTCCATTGAGAATGATATTTGCAGTGGGTTTTTCATAGATCCCTTTGATGATATTGAGGTATGTGCCCTCTATCCCTACACTTTGAAGAGTTTTGATCAGGAAGGGATGCTGTACTTTGTCAAATGCTTTTTCAGCATCTATTGAGAGTATCATATGGTTCTTGTTCTTTCTTTTATTGATGTGTTGTATCACATTGACTGATTTGCGGATGTTGAACCAACCTTGCAGCCCTGGAATAAATCCCACTTGGTCGTGGTGAATAATCCTTTTAATGTACTGTTGAATCCTATTGGCTAGTATTTTGTTGAGTATTTTCGCATCTGTGTTCATCAAGGATATTGGTCTATAGCTCTCTTTTTTGGTGGGATCCTTGTCTGGTTTTGGGATCAAGGTGATGCTGGCCTCATAAAATGAGTTTGGAAGTTTTCCTTCCATTTCTATTTTTTGGAACAGTTTCATGAGAATAGGAATTAGTTCTTCTTTAAATGTTTGGTAGAATTCCCCCGGGAAGCCATCTGGCCCTGGGCTTTTGTTAGTTTGGAGATTTTTAATGACTGTTTCAATCTCCTTACTGGTTATGGGTCTGTTCAGGCTTTCTATTTCTTCCTGGTTCAGTTGTGGGAGTTTATATGTTTCTAGGAATGCATCCATTTCTTCCAGATTGTCAAATTTATTGGCGTAGAGTTGCTCATAGTATGTTCTTATAATAGTTTGTATTTCTTTGGTGTTAGTTGTGATCTCTCCTCCTTCATTCATGATTTTATTTATTTGGGTCCTTTCTCTTTTCTTTTTGATAAGTCGGGCCAGGGGTTTATCAATTTTACTAATTCTTTCAAAGAACCAGCTCCTAGTTTCGTTGAATTGTTCTATTGTTTTTTTGGTTTCTATTTCATTGATTTCTGCTCTGATCTTTATGATTTGTCTTCTCCTGCTGGGCTTAGGGTTTCTTTCTTGTTCTTTCTCCAGCTCCTTTATGTGTAGGGTTTGGTTGTGTACCTGAGACCTTTCTTGTTTCTTGAGAAAGGCTTGTACTGCTATATATTTTCCTCTCAGGACTGCCTTTGTTGTGTCCCAGAGATTTTGAACTGTTTTATTTTCTTTATCATTTGTTTCCTTGATTTTTTTCAATTCTTCTTTAATTTCGCGGTTGACCCATTCATTCTTTAAAAGGATGCTCTTTAGTCTCCACGTATTTGGGTTCTTTCCAAACTTCCTTTTGTTGTTGAGTTCTAGCTTTAGAGCATTGTGGTCTGAAAATATGCAGGGAATGATCCCAATCTTTTGATACCAGTTGAGTCCTGATTTAGGACCGAGGATGTGATCTATTCTGGAGAATGTTCCATGTGCACTATAGAAGAATGTGTATTCTGTTGCTTGGGGATGAAATATTCTAAATATATCTGTGATGTCCATCTGGTCCAGTGTGTCGTTTAAGGCCTTTATTTCCTTGCTGATCTTTGTGTGGATGATCTGTCCATTTCAGTAAGGGGAGTGTTAAAGTCCCCTACTATTATTTTATTATTGTTGATGTGTTTCTTTGATTTTGTTATTAATTGGTTTATATAGTTGGCTGCTCCCACGTTGGAGGCATAGATATTTAAAATTGTTAAATCTTCTTTTTGGACAGACCCTTTGAGTAATATCTAGTGTCCTTCCTCATCTCTTATTATAGTCTTTGGCTTAAAATCTAATTGATCTGATATAAGGATTGCCACTCCTGCTTTCTTCTGATGTCCATTAGCATGGTAAATTCTTTTCCACCCCCTCACTTTAAATCTGGAGGTGTCTTCGGGCTTAAAATGAGTTTCCTTGAGGCAACATATAGATGGGTTTTGTTTTTTTATCCATTCTGATACCCTGTGTCTTTTGACAGGGGCATTTAGCCCATTAACATTCAGGGTAACTATTGAGAGATATGAATTTAGTGCCATTGTATTGCCTGTAAGGTTACTGTTATTGTATAAGGTCTCTGTTCCTTTCTGATCTACCACTTGTAGGCTCTCTCTTTGCTAAGAGGACCCCTTTCAATATTTCCTGTAGAGCTGGTTTGGTGTTTGCAAATTCTTTCAGTTTTTGTTTGTCCTGGAAGCTTTTAATCTCTCCTTCTATTTTCAATGATATCCTAGCTGGATATAGTATTCTTGGCTGCATGTTTTTCTCATTTAGTGCTCTGAAAATATCATGCCAGCTCTTTCTGGCCTGCCAGGTCTCTGTGGATAAGTCAGCTGCCAATCTAATATTTTTACCATTGTATGTTATAGACTTCTTTTCCCGGGCTGCTTTCAGGATTTTCTCTTTGTCATTGAGACTTGTAAATTTTACTATTAGGTGACGGGGTGTGGGCCTATTCTTATTGATTTTGAGGGGCGTTCTCTGAACCTCCTGAATTTTGATGCTCGTTCCCTTTGGCATATTTGGGAAATTCTCCCCAATTATTTTCTCCAGTATACATTCTGCTCCCCTTTCTCTTTCTTCTTCTTCTGGAATCCCAATTATTCTAATGTTGTTTCGTCTTATGGTGTCACTTATCTCTCGAATTCTCCCCTCATGGTCCAGTAGCTGTTTGTCCCTCTTTTGCTCAGCTTCTTTATTCTCTGTCATTTGGTCTTCTATATCACTAATTCTTTCTTCTGCCTCATTTATCCTAGCAGTGAGAACCTCCATTTTTGATTGCACCTCATTAATAGCTTTTTTGATTTCAACTTGGTTAGATTTTAGTTCTTTTATTTCTCCAGAAAGGGCTTTTATATCTCTTGAGAGGGTTTCTCTAATATCTTCCATGCCTTTTTTGAGTCCGGCTAGAACCTTGAGAATTGTCATTCTGAACTCTAGATCTGACATATTACCAATGTCTGTATTGATTAGGTCCCTAGCCTTCGGTACTGCCTCTTGTTCTTTTTTTTGTGTTGAATTTTTCCATCTTGTCATTTTGTCCAGATAAGGGTATATGAAGGGGCAAGTAAAATACTAAAAGGTTGGCAACAATCCCAGGAAAATATGCTTTAACCAAATTAGAAGAGATCCAAAATCGTGAGGGGAGAGAAAGGGGATAAAAAGAGGTTCAAAAAGGAAGAAAGAAAAAAAAAAGAACAAAGAAATAAAAGAAAAGAAAAGATTTAAAAAAAAAACATCTACGAAAAATGTAAAAAAGAAAAAATATATATATTAGATAAACTAGTAAAAAATCATTAAAAAAGAAAAAGGTAACAGTTAAAAAAAATTTACCTGAAGGCGAGAAAAAAAACAACAAAAAATGAAAAAGAAAAAAATTAAATTAACTGCAAGACTAAAGAAAAAAAATCACAGGGAAAAAGCCATGAGTTCCGTGCTTGGCTTTCTCCTCCTCTGGAATTCTGCTGCTCTCCTTGGTATTGTAACCGCACTCCTTGGTAGGTGAAGTTGGTCTCGGCTGGATTTCTTGTTGATCTTCTGGGGGAGGGCCTGTTGTAGTGACTCTCAAGTGTCTTTGCCCCAGGCGGAATTACACCGCAGCTGCAGCTTACCCGGGGGCCGGGGTGAGTAATCCGCTCGGGTTCGCTTTCAGGAGCTTTTGATCCCTGAGCGCTTTCCGATTTCCGTAGAGTTCCGGAGGGCGGGAATACAAATGTCGGCCTCCTGGTCTCTGGCCTGGAGGAGCCGAGAGCCCAGGGCCACACTCCTCAGTGCGCCCTCAGAAAACAGCGCCCAGTTACTCCCGTCTGCCTGACCTCTGGCCGCGCTCCGAGCTCACCGAGCCTGTGACCCGTTCAAGGTAACACCGAGCTGCGAGCTTACTGTCGGCTCTGTCTCTGTAGCCAGCTTTCCCGTTCCAATACCCGCAAGCTCTGCGACACTCAGACACTCCCAATCCTTCTGTGACCCTGGGGGACCTGAGGCCATGCTGACCCCGCGTGGGCTTCGCTCCGGTTTAGCCTCTGGAGCGATGTCCCTCAGCGGAACAGACTTTTAAAAGTCCTGATTTTGTGCGCGGTTGCTCCGCCGCTTGCCGGGAGCCGGCCCCTCCCCCCGGGGTCTGTCTTCCCGTCACTTTGGATTCACTTCTCCGCCGGTCCTACCTTTCAGAAAGTGGTTGTTTTTCTGTTTCCAGAATTGCTGTTCTTCTTGTCTTCGATCTCCCGATGGATTTTCAGGTGTTTGCAATCTTTAGATAAGCTATCTAGCTGATCTCCGGCTAGCTGAAGCAGTCTCAGCCTGCTACTTCTCCGCCATCTTGACTCCTCCCTCCCATATGCACATTTTAATATAATATAGTAAGTAAAATCCATACACATGCATGCACACACACACACATGTATCTATATTGCAAATGAAGTGCAAAAATCATTTGCATGTACATATAAATAATATTGTACAAATGTCAATATTAACCAAAGCAATCTTCAGATCCATGTAAATTCCTATGAAAATTCAATGACATATATTTTACAGAAACAAAACAATTTAAAAATTGTGTGGAACAATAAGACCCTAGATAGCCAATGAGAGAGGATGATAAAATGGGGCAAAATGTAAAAATTGGTGAATTTGGATAAATGGTGTATGGTAGTTCCTTAAAATATATTTTTAAGTTTTTTTAAAAAGATTTTATTTATTTATTTTATATAGAGAGAATGAGAGCACAAGCAGGGAGATTGGCAGACAGAGAGAGAGGGAGAAGCGGGCTGCTCACTGTGCAGGGAGCCTGAAGCAGGACTCAATCCTAGGGCCCTGGGATCATGGACTGAGCTGAAGGCAGACACTTAACCAACTGAGCAACCCAGGTGCTCCTATTTGTAACTTTGTAAGAAGTTTGAAAGTGTACCGAAATAAAAGTTAAAAGGAAAAGAATGAAAAGTGACGTGATGAAATAGATAGTTATGTTGTCTCATTTCTTTACAGAAATATTAAAAAAAATCCAGAAACAGTAATAATGAATTTTTTGGAACACTGAAAAATATTCAGAGTTACAGCAACAAAGCAAACTCTGAGTCAATAAAAAACAAATTTAATGTGGTAGGAAAACTTTGTAGTAATTTTATTTACTCTTCCACCATTTCTTCCCAAGATTGGTGACAATTTTCAAAAAGACAGCCCACATTGCTAGCACTAGGCCCTAGTCTCTGATTGTGGAGAAGCAGAGAAGACTTTATTAAAATATTTTTGTTGTTGTTGTTTGTCTGTTCTAACCTGTCTGAATGTTACCTGAAGAACTGATTCCAGGTGCTTGCTTCTGTTTTTCCTAAGATAGAAACAACTCAGGATGGAAACATGGCAGGTATTGTTCAAAAGGACTGTAAGATGATACAAAAAATTCTCATGCACGTGGAGTAAAAGTTTAGAGGTAAAAGATACAATAGACTTCTTATGACCTGGGAGAAAAAAAAAAAGAGAGAGAGAGAGAGAGAGAGAAAGCGATTTTTTTTTTTAATTGGGACATTCAGAAATTCTTGTGTATACCAAGGAGATTTCAAAGCCACACATATATCTGAGACAGGACATATACTCATAAAATGTCTAAGCAGAGTCTAAGCTTTTACCATTTTACTATTATATCTTTGTAAAATATAATTATAAATAAAATATAGATATAATTGTATATAAATATATAAAATACATATTTTGTTCATCCACTGATGGACACTTGTGTTGTTTCCATATATTGACTATTATAAATAATTATTCAATAAACATGGGGGTATATATAACTTTTTGAGTTAGTGTTTTTATTTTCTTTGGATAAATATGCAGATGGAGAAACAGTGCACAACAGCTCCCTTTTATCTTCATTTCCACCAACACTTGTCATTGCTTTTCTTTTTGTTAATATCCATTCTAACAGGTATGAGGTGATATCTCATTGTGGTTTTACTTTGTATTACCCTGATAATTAGTGATGTTTAGCATATTTCATATGCTCTAAGTCATCTGTATGTCTTGCATGTAAAAATTTCTTTTCAAATCATCTGATCATTCTTAAATCACTTTTTTTTTTACTATGGGGTTGTATAAGTTCTTTATGTATTTTGGATATTAACACCTAATTGTATACATCATTTGCAAATATTTTCTGTCTTAAATAGGTTCCCTTTTCATTTTGATGAAGATTTTCTTTCCTGGGCAGAAGGTTTTAGTTTTTTAGTTTGTCATGTCTTTTCTTTTTTCTTTTTTCTTTTCTTTCTTCTTCCTTTCCTTCTTCTCTTCCTTTCCCCTTCTTCCTTCCCTCCTTCCTTCTTTCCCTCTTTCTTTCATATTTCCTCTCTGTTTCTTCTCTCTTTCTCTCTCTCTCTCTCTCACATTTCCTTCTGGAGTCAGATCCAAAAAACTAATTGCCAAGTAAATTTTATTGCAGAAGTCATGTTTTCAGGTGTTCCATTCAAGTCTTTAATTCATTTTGAGTTAATTTGTGTGCATGGTATATGAATAGTAGTCTAGTTTCATTCTTTTGCATGTGTCTGTCCAGTGAAGAGGCTAACTTTTCCCCTTGTATTTTCTTGCCTTATTTGTTGTAAATTAATTTTCCATATATGCATTGTTGTTGCTGTTTTTTTTTTGCTCTCAATTCTGTCCAGTTAACCTATATGTCTGTACTTATGCCAATACCATACTTTATAACATAATATAGCTTTGTAATAAAATTTGAAATCAGGAAGAATGATGCCTCCATATTTGTTTTTAATCCCTAAGATTTCATTGGCTATTTAGGAACTTTTGTTGTTCCACACAATTTTTAAATTGTTTAATTTCTGAAAAAAAATATGTGGAGTTTTTTTTTTAAAGATTTATTTATTTATTTATTTGATAGAGAGATCACAAGTAGACAGAGAGGCAGGCAGAGAGAGAGAGAGAAGCAGGCTCCCTGCTGAGCAGAGAGCCCGACATGGGACTCGATCCCAGGACCCCGAGATCATGACCCGAGCCGAAGGCAGCGGCTTAACCCACTGAGCCACCCAGGCGCCCTGTCATTGAGTTTTGATTGGAATTTACATGAAACTGAAGATTGCTTTGACTAATATTGACATTTGAACAACATTATTTCTTTCAATCCATGAGCATAAAATATCTTTCCAGTTATTTGTGTCTTCAATTTATTTCATCAAAGTTGTATACTTTTCAGTGTACAGGTCTTTTACTCATTGACTAAATTTATTCCCTCATATTTCATTTTTCTTCTTTTTAATATTGTAACTTTATTTTTTCACTGTTCCAAAGTCCATTGTTTATACACCACACACAGTCCTCCACACAATATGTGCCCTCCTAAATACTCACCACCAGGCTCACTCAACTTCCTACTCCCTCCCCTCCCAAATCTTCAGTTTGTTTCTCAGAGTCCACAGTCTCTCGTGATTCATCTCCCCCTCTGATTTCCCCTCTCTCACTTCTCCTTTCCATCTCCCAATGTCCTCCATGTTATTCCTTATGCTCCACAAGTAAGTGAAACTCTATGATAATTGACTCTCTCTGCTTGACTTATTTCACTCAACATAATCTCCTCTAGTTCTGTCCATGTTGATACAAAAGTTGGGTATTCATCCTTTCTGATGGAGGCATAATAATCCATAGTACATATGGACTATACCTTTCTTTTCATATAGATTTAATCTCTTCTTTGCATGCTATGTTTCTTCCACTTTTCTCCACACTGTTTCTCATAATGGCTGCACCAGTTCCCACCAACATTGTAACAGGGTTCCCCTTCAACGACATCCTCACCAAAACCTATTGTTTCCTGTGTAAATTTTAACCATTCTGACCAGTGTGAGGTAGTATATCATTGTACTTGTGATTTGTATTTCCCTGCTAATGCGTGATATTGAGCATCTTTCATACATCTGTTAGACATCTGTATGTCTTCTTTGGGAAAAAAAATGTCTATTCATGTCTTCTGCCCATTTTTAAACTGGATTATTTCTAAGTTAGATGTTTAGTTTGATAAGTTCTTCATAGATTTTGGATATCAACCCATTATCAGATATGTCATTTGCAAAAATCTACTCTCATTCTATAGGCTGCCTTTTAAATTTGTTGATTTTTTTTCCTTTGCTGTGCAGATTATGAAGTCCCAATACTTTATTTTTGTTTTCCAATAGTTTACTTTTACTTTTATCTCCCCTGTCTCAGGAGACAATCTAGTTAGAAGTTGCTACAGCCAATGTCAAAAAGTTAACTCCCTGTGCTCTCCACTATAATTTTAATGCTTCCTGTCTCACTTTTGGGTCTTTCATCCATTTTGAATTTATTTTTGAATTTACTTTGGTGTAAGAAAATGGTCCAGATTCATGCTGTTGCCTGTTGCTGTCCACTTTTAGCAACATAATTTGTTGAAAACACTATCTTTCCCATTGGCTATTCTTTCCTGCTTTGTCAAAGATTAATTGACCATAAATTGTGGGATCATTTGTGGGTTTTTCTATTCTGTTCTATTGCTCTATGTGTCTTTTTTTGTGCCAGCACCATACTGTCTTGATGAGTACAGCTTTGTAATATAGCTTAAAGGCCAGAATTGTGGTGCATCTTGCTTTTCTATTCTTTTTCAAGATTGGTTTGGCTATGTGGGGTCTTGTGGTTCCATACAAATTAGAGGATTTTTTGTTCTAGCCCTGTAAAAAATGCTGGTGGTATTTGGGGAGGATTGCATTAAGTGTATTGATTGCTTTGGGTAGTATAGACATTTTTTTTAAGATTTTATTTATGTATTTGTCAGAGACAGAGAGAGAGTGAGAGCACAAGCAAGCGCACAGGCAGACAGAGTGGAAGAGGGAGAAGCAGGCTCCCCGCGAAGCAAGGAGCCCTACGTGGGACTCGATCCCACGATGCCGGGACCACGACCGGAGCCGAAGGCAGCTGACCAACCAACTGAGCCATCCAGGCGTCCCTAGTATAGACTTTTTAACAATATTTTTTTCTTCAAATGCATGAGCATGGATTTTTTTTTTCATTTCTTTGTGTCATCTTTATGTATTATAGTTTTTGGAGTACAGATCTTTATCTCTTTGGTTACATTTATTTCTAATTGTCTTGTGTTTTTTTTTTTTTTTTTACTACAATTGTAAATGAAATTGATTCCTTTATTTCTTTTTCTCTTTCTTCATTACTGGCCTATAGAAATGCAACAGATTTCTGTACATTGATTTTGTAACCTGTGAATTTACTGAATTCATCTATCAATTTTAGGAATATTTGGTGGGGTCTCTTGGGGTTTCCACATAGACTATCATATCATCTGCAAACAATGAAAGCTTTATGACTTCCTCATCAATTTTGATGTCTTTTATTTCTTTTTGTTGTCTGATTTCTGAGGCTAGGACTTCCAGCATTATGTTTAATAGCAGTAGTAAGTTTGGACACCTCTGAATTGTTCCTGACTATAGAGTAAAAGCTCTCACTTTCTCTCAATTGAGGATGTTATTAGCTTTGAGCTTTTCATATATGACCTTTACTATGTTGAGGTATGTTCCCTCTATCCCTGCTTTGTCAAGGGCGGTTTTGCCATGAATGGTGTGCTTTGTCAAATGCTTTTACTGCATCTATGCAAAGGATCATATAGTTCTTATATTTTTATTAATGTGGCTTACCACATAAATTGGCTTGAGAATATTGAACCACCCTAGCATCCCAGGAATAAGTCCCACATGATCATGGTGAATTATTCTTTCAATGTACTGTTGGTTTCTATTTATTTCCTGCTATTTTATTAACAGTTTTTGTATCCATATTCATCAGGGATATTGGCCACTGGTTCTCTTTATTAGTGGTGTCTTTATCTGGTGTTGGTATGAGGAGAACGCTGGTCTCATAAAATGAATTTGGAAGTTGTCTTTCCATTTCTACTTTTTTAATTAAATTAATTTATTTATTTCCAAAAAAAACAGTATTCATTATTTTTTCACCACACCCAGTGCTCCATGCAATACGTGCCCTCTATAATACCCACCACCTGGTACACCAACCTCCCACCCCCCGCACTTAAAACCCTTCAGATTGTTTTTCAGAGTCCATAGTCTCTCATGATTCACCTCCAATTCCAATTTACCCAAACTCCATTCTCCTCTCTAATACCCCTTGTCCTCCATGATATTTGTTATGCTCCACAAATAAGTGAAACCACATGATAATTGACTCTCTCTGCTTGACTTATTTCACTCAGCATAATCTCTTCCAGTCCCGTCCATGTTGCTACAAAAGTTGGGTATTCATCCTTTCTGATGGAGGCATAATTTCTCCATAGTGTATATGGACCACATCTTCCTCATCCATTCGTCTGTTGAAGGGCATCTTGGTTCTTTCCATAGTTTGGCGACCGTAGCCATTGCTGCTATAAACATTGGCGTACAGATGGCCCTTCTTTTCACGACATCTGTATCCTTGGGGTAAATACCCAGTAGTGCAATGGCAGGGTCATAAAGAAGCTCTATTTTTAATTTCTTGAGGAATCTCCACTCTGTTCTCCAAAGAGGCTGCACCAACTTGCATTCCCACCAACAGTGGAAGAGGGTTCCCCTTTCTCCACATCCCCTCCAACACATGTTCTTTCCTGTCTTGTTAATTTTGGCCATTCTAATTGGTTTAAGGTGATACCTCAATGTGGTTTTCATTTGAATCTCCCTGAGGGCTAGTGATGATGAACATTTTTTCATGTGTCTGATAGCCATTTGTATGGCTTGATTGGAGAAGTATCAGTTTATATCTTCTGCCCATTTTTTGATATGTTTGCCTGTTTCATGTGTGTTGAGTTTGAGTAGTTCTTTATAGATCCTGGATATCAACCTTTTGTCTGTACTGTCATTTGCAAATATCTTCTCCCATTCCTTGGGTTGCCTCTTTGTTTTCTTCACTGTTTCCTTTGCTGTGCAGATGCTTTTGATTTTGAAGTCCCAAAAGTTTATTTTCACTTTTGTTTACTTTGCCTTTGGAGACATATCTTGAAAGAAGTTGCTGTGTCTGATATCAAAGAGATTACTGCCTATGTTCTTCTCTAGGATTCTGATGGATTCCTGTCTCACCTTGAGGTTTTTTATCCATTTTGACTTTATCTTTGTGTACGGTGTAGAGAATGGTCGAGTTTCATTCTTCTACATATAGCTGTCCAGTTTTCCCAGCAGCATTTATTGAAGGGACTGTCTTTTTTCCACTGTATATTTTTTCCTGTTTTGACGAAGATTATTTGACCATAGAGTTGAGGGTCCATATCTGGGCTCTCTCTTCTGTTCCACTGGTCTATGTGTCTGTTTTTATGCCAGTACCAAGCTGTCTTGGTGATCACAGCTTTGTAATAAAGCTTGAAATCAGGTAACGTGATGCCCTCAGCTTTATTTTTGTTTTTCAACATTTCCTTAACGATTCAGGGTCTCTTCTGATTCCATACAAATTTTTGAATTATTTGCTCCAGCTCATTGAAGAATACTGGTGGAATTTTGATCGGAATGGCATTAAAAGTATAGATTGCTCTAGGCAGTATAGACATTTTAACAATGTTTATTCTTCTGATCCAAGAGCATGGAATGGTCTTCCATCTTTTTGTGTCTTCTTCAGTTTCTATCATGAGTGTTCTGTAGTTCCTCGAGTACAGATCCTTTACCTCTTTGGTTAGGTTTATTCCCAGGTATCTCATGATTCTTGGTGCTATAATAAATGGAATCGATTCTCTAATTTCCCTTTCTGTATTTCCTTGTTAGTGTATAAGAAAGCCACTGATTTCTGCACATTGACTTTGTATCCTGCCACGTTGCTGAATTGCTGTATGAGTTCCAGTAGTTTGGGGGTGGAGTCTTTTGGGTTTTCCATATAAAGTATCCTGTCATCTGCGAATAGAGAGAGTTTGACTTCTTCATTGCCAATTTGGATACCTCTTATTTCTCTTTGTTTTCTGATTGCTGTTGCTATGACTTCTAATACTATGTTGAACAAGAGTGGTGAAAGTGGGCATCCTTGTTTTGTTCCTGATCTCAACGGGAAGGCTGCAAGCTTTCTCCCATTGAGGATGGTATTTGCTGTGGGTCTTTCATAGATAGATTTGATGAGGTTCATGAATGTTCCCTCCATCCCTATACTTTGAAGCGTTTTAATCAGGAAGGGATGCTGGATTTTGTCAAATGCTTTTTCTGCATCAATTGAGAGGACCACGTGGTTCTTCTCTCTTCTCATATTAATTTGTTTTATCACATTGATTGATTTGCAAATGTTGAACCATCCTTGTAGCCCAGGGTTGAATCCCACCTGGTCATGTTCGATAATCTTTTTAATGTGCTGTTGGATCCTGTTTTCTAGGATCTTGTTGAGAATCTTAGCATCCATATTCATCAGTGATATTGGTCTGAAATTTTCCTTTTTGGTAGGTTCTTTGCATGGTTTGGGGATCAGGGTAATGCTGGCTTTATAGAAAGAGTCTGGAAGTTTTCCTTCTGCTTTAATTTTTTTGAGATAGCTTTAGGAGAATTGGTGTTATTTCTTCTTTGAAAGTTTGGTAGAATTCTCCAAGGAATCCGTCAGATTCTGGGCTCTTGTTTTTTGGGAGGTTTTTGATCACCGCTTCAATCTCGTTACTAGATACTGGTCTATTCAGGTTGTCGATTTCCTCCTGGTTCAATTTTGGGAGTTTATAGTTTTCCAGGAATGCATCCATTTCATCTAGGTTGCTTAGCTTATTGGCATATAACTGTTGATAATAACTTCTGAAGATTGTTTCTATTTCTTTGGTGTTGGTTGTGATCTCTCCCTTTTCATTCATAATTTTATTAATTTGGGCTTTCTCTCTTTTCTTTTGGATTAGTGTGGCCAATAGTTTATCGATCTTATTGATTCTTTCAAAAAAAATAGCTTCTAGTTTCATTGATACGTTCTACTGTATCTCTGGTTTCTACCTCATTGATCTCAGCTCTAATCTTGATGATTTCCCTTCTTATGTGTGGAGTTGGTTTGATTTGTTGTTGATTCTCCAGTTCTTTAAGGTGTAGAGACAGCTGGTGTATTCTAGATTTTTCACTTTTTTGAGGGAGGCTTGGATGGCTATGTATTTCCCCCTTAGGACCTCCCTTGTTGTATCCCATAGGTTTTGGACTGAAGTGTCTTCATTCTCATTGGTTTCCATGAATTATTTCAATTCTTCTTTGATCTCCTGGTTGATCCAAGCATTCTTAAGCAAGGTGGCCTTTAGCTTCCAGGTGTTTGAGTGCCTTCTGAACTTTTCCTTGTGATTGAGCTCCAGTTTCAAAGCATTATGCAGGGAATAATCTCAGTCTTTTGGTATCAGTTGAGTCCTGATTTGTGACCCAGTATGTGGTCTATTCTGGAGAAGGTTCCATGTGCACTTGAGAAGAATGAGTGTTCTGTTGTTTTAGGGTGGAATGTTCTGTATATATCTATGAGGTCCATCTGGTCCTGTGTGTCTTTCAAAGTTCTTTTTCTTTATTGATTTTCTGCTTCGATGATCTGTCTATTTCTGAGAGAGGCATGTTAAGATTTCCTACTTTCAATGTATTCATATCAATATGACTCTTTATCTTGATTAACAGTTTTCTTAAGTAATTAGCTGCTCCCATATTGGGAGCATAGATATTTACAATTGTTAGATCATCTTGGTGGATAGTCCCTTTAAGGATTATGTAGTGTCCTTCTGTATCTCTGACTACAGTCTTTAGTTTAAAGTCTAATTTATCTGATATGAGAATCGCTACCCCAGCCTTCTTTTGAGGCCCATTAGCATGAAAGATGATTCTCCATCCCTTCACTTTCAGTCTGGGTGTATCTTTAGGTTCAAAATGGGTCTCTTGTACACACCATATGGATGGGTTCTGTCGTTTTATCCAATCTGCATCTCTGTACCATTTTATGGGCACATTTAGGCCATTCACATTTAGAGTAATTATTGATAGATACGTTTTTATTGACATCGAGTTATCTTTGAAGTCTTTCTTTCTGTAGACTGTCTCTATATTTCTGTTCAATGCTATTCTTAGGATTTTTCCTCTTTTATAGAACCCCCCCTTAATATTTCCTGCAGTGTCCGCTTGTTGGTTGCATAGTATTTTAAGCCTTGCTGGTCTTGGAATCACTTTATCTCTCCATCCATTTTGAATGTCAGTCTTGCTGGATAAAGTAGTCTTGGCTGCATGTTCTTCTCATTTAGTGCCATGAATATATCTTGTCAGCCTTTTCTGGCTTGCCAGGTCTCTGTGGACTTGTCTGACATTATTCTGATGGGCTTCCCTCTGTAAGTAAGGAGCCTCTATGCCCTGGCGGCTTTCAAGAGATTATACCTACAATTATAATTCCTCAATTTGACTATCAGGTGTCGTGATGTTTTTTTGGAATGTATAATCTTGGATGGAGACCATTCAGCCTCTAGTACATGAACGCTGGTTCCATTTGTGAGTTGGGGTAAATTTTCATGAAGCACTTGTTCCACTATGTCTTCTAGACTTCTTTCTTTCTCCTCCCCTTTATGGATTCCAATAATTCTGACATTGGAACATTTCATGGCATCATTTATTTCCTGATTCTGTTTTTGTGGCTTCTAAGTTGTTTGTTCCAGGCTTCCTCCTGATCCTTTCTCTCTATCTGTTTGTGCTTCAGATCACTAATTCTATCTTCTGTCTCAGTTACCCTAGCTTTGAGAGAGTTTAGATTAGTTTGGAACTCATTGAGAGCATTATGAACCTCCTCCCTGGTAGTTTTAAGCTCCGCCCTAACATTGTGAACATCCTGTCTGTTCGCTTTCAGTTTGGCCCTAATCAATTCCATTTGGTCATCCATGGCTTTCTCCAACCTAGCTTGCCTGGATGATTGTTTGCCTGAATTCTCTTTCTGACATATTGTCTATGTTGATAGCCGTTAGCTCTGTTGCAGAAGATCCATCCTCTGTATATTTCTTCTGTTGTGCATTCCTCCTCCTAGTCATTTTGGTGGGAGATGACTGAACAGATGTAGCTGGATGTATCAACTCTGGTGCAATCAAGGTGCACCCTGGAACACTTCTAAGCTATCAGGATTCCCCACCCAAATGAGAGACAAAAGAAAATAAAAAAAGAGAGAGAGACAGGAAAGAAAGGGAAGATGAAAGAAAAGGTTTAGCCCAGATGGGCCCCAAGGTAAGATTTATGAAGTATAAAAACTAAAAGAGACAAACAAAAAGACTGATACAAGTGTATGACAAGAGAAATATATATATATATATATATATATATATGTATATATATATATATATATGCAAATAAAGGGAGAACTTCGTCAAAAAGAACCCCAAGTGTAAGATTTATATGCTATCAGGACAAACACAAAAACACGGAAACACTGGTGGAAGAAGAAGATGGGAGAGTTCTTATAAATTCTCAGTGTGTGCGAGGAAGGTTGTTTTGATTCTTCCTGGATGTATGTTGATATCTTTGTTAAAGGACTCAACTTTCCTAAGATAAAGGGTATTAAAAATTGGTTTACCTATAAGGGTAGTATTGATTGGGGAAAAGGATTAATTTAAAGTTTAACTCTATATGAATATTAGAGAATAAAAATAAAAAGGAATAAACTGGACCTAACTAAACTAAAATTTAAAAAAAGGAATTCAAAAAATAAGAATGCAATAGAAAAACATAGGTGTATGTATCAAAAAGTTCCGGATAGAAGGGTTTTATGGAATTTGATGTACTGTACAGCTCGCTCTCATGGTAAATAGGTTTAAAAAAATTACCTATGTGTTAAAAAAAAAAAAAAAAAAAGAACCAGAATAGTGGGAATGAGTGAACAATAAAAGTTTTCCTATGAAGTAGTGGTTGTTCTCTTGTAGTCCTTTTTTTTCTCTCTCTTTTTTTTCTTTCTTGGTTTGTTTTCTGGGGAGGGGCCTGCCACGTGGGTTGTCAGCCAATGATGTTTCCAGAGTTACGTCCTCCTGACCCCCTCAAGGGGGTGGGCTCTGAGGAAACTGGTGTTTTTCAGGCTTTTGTTCTCTGGCAGTTTTTATGTTTGTTCACTTTTTTTACCTCTCACCTTGACCACTTTTGTTGGTTTTTGTAGTTTTAGAGGAAAACAAACCGCACCCTGATCTCCCTCTCAGAGAGAAGCCTCAGTCTGGGTGCAGAGCCTAAATAAGTTCCCCCTTGGCCGCTGGCAGAGCAGGTTCCAAGTCGCGGTCCCTGGGGTTGCAGGATCTTTTGCTTGTACCCAAAGCCAAGGCAGTGGCGGCTGTCTGGGAGCTCCCGACTGACTGCCAGAGAGGTTCCAAGCAGCGATAGCACACTGAGATTTTGCTGCTGGCCAGGGCTTGGAGTGCCTGGTCTTGCTGGGTCTAACAGTGCCCGGCTTGCACGCACCTCTTTCAGGGGTGGCTATGGGTCGTGTGAGCGCACGTGCGTTTCAGACACTGAGAATGGGGCGCAGGTCTGAAAGCACCAGACTGGGCTCTTGCGCACCTCTATCAGGGGAGAGTTTGGGGCGCGCGGCTTGGGATCTGAAACAATGGCGTGGGTCAAAGAGTGCCGGCCGGGCCTTTGTAACTCTCTCAGGGGAGCATAAGGGACGTGCGCACGTATCTCAGGCTTTGTAGTAGGGCTCGCGTGTTCTGCCCACTGGCGTGGCTGCCATCCCCTCACAGGAGCTAGAACCCATGCATTCTTGGGCGCGCTGGTGGCTTATGGACCAAGACCTGGTTTCTTCACCGCAATCTCTCTGCCTCAGCGCTGGGGAGGCTGTCCTGGGACCGGGGACTTAAGCCCCTGTCCCTAGCTGCCCCGATTCCCACAATTTCCCCCTCGATCCTTTGCTCTTTTAGAGTGCTTTCAACCAGTCTCCAAGTTAATGCTGGTCCCCAGACACAGGGCACTCTTGCTCGTATTGGGGTATTACTTTCCAACCGGTGGCCTCTGGTGGCTCCCTCCCCCTTTTGTTTTCTTCTGATATCAGTCCACCTTCCCACTCTGCTTTACCTGCCCACTGGCGTCTTCTGCCCCTGTAGAGATCCAGACGTGTATAATTCTGATCTCAGGCTGATTTCATGGGTGAATGGAGTTCTTTGGTAGGTAATCAGCTCACTTTGGGATACCGGCTGAAAAGGCGCTTCCTCCTACTCCCCCACCATCTTCCCCCCCCCATTTCTACTTTTTTAAATAAGTTCAGAAGAATAGATATTAAGTCTTCTTTAAATGTTTGGTATAATACACCTGTAAAGCCAAATGGACCTGGGATTTTTGTTTGTTAGTTTGTTTGTTTTAATTACTGATTCAGTTTCATAACTGGTTGTCAATCTGTTCAAGTTTTCTACTTTTTCCTATTTCACTTTTGGTAGTTTATATTTCTAGAAAATTAACCATTTCTTCCTGGTTGTCCAACTTTTTTTTTTCTTCCTGGTTGTCCAAATTTTTGTCATATAGCTTTCCATAGTCTCTCATAATTGTATTTCTGTGGTGTTGGTTGTTATTTTTCATGTTTCATTGTGATTTTATTTATTTGGGTCCTTTCTCTTTTATTTTTGGTAAAACTAGCGGGGGCTTATCAACTTGTTTGTTTTTTTTGTTTTTTTTTGTTTTTTTTTTTTTTTTGCTCATATAATGTTATTTATTTTCTTGCATGTCCAGTATATATCTTTGTTGGATATTCAACATGAGAATATCAGAAATAGAAGGGCCCTAAGAGCCTGGGTAGTCCAAATTTTCTCAATTCCTAGATTAGGAGATGAAAGCCCAGAGAAGTGACTGAGCTGCCTTCTATTGCATATCTCAATAGTGGTGAGACTTACCACAAACAATAGGATCTCAAATAAAAATAATACTCTTCCTGTAGTTTGATTACATTCTGTTGCATGTGACTCCAATAGATGAGGCAGGTACACTCTTCATTTCACTCCTTGTTCATCTGATAATTTTGTAACTAAGGAAACATGGTGTGATTAGCCTGGATATGGACCTCTCTGTTAGGTCTCCATGAGAAAGTCCATGAGATTCTCCATGAGAAACTCCTATTTTAAAGACACTTTTACAGAAGAAGATCCGCGACACTTATTTGTTTATTCATTCTCATGTTTAACAGCCTTCACTCCCAGGAAGATTTCTCTGTCAAAAGGTTTCAAATTTGGGGTCTGCGAATTCCTAAGGAATGCATGTTATGCAGGTCTCTGAACCCCTTGGAGTTACGTGTACAATGTAATTCACAGCTTTTTAAAATTTTTCAGAGAACCTCTCCCCAAGATCAATGTGGTTTCTCAGTCTACAGATTAGCAATGATTCTTTTTGTGTTGCCTTCCTTGGAAGACACTTTCTATCTTCCATATTATAACCTGGCATTAAAGTGAAGATTATTTCTCCTTCCGAATGAAGAACTTCAGATCATATTAGCATTTCTCACAGACTCTTCTTCCCCCAACACTTTCAGTCTTATCTATGGTTGTCTTTTGAACATTTCTTTTTTTTTATTTGTCAATTTATTTATTTTCAGAAAAACAGTATTCATTATTTTTTCACCACACCCAGTGCTTATCAACTTTTTAAATATTTTCAAAGAAGTAGCTCCTGGTTTCATTGATCTCCTCTACTCTTTGTTGTTGTTGTTGTTGTTGTTTTAGGTTGAATGTCATTTATTTCTCCTCCAATGTTTATCATTTCCTTCCTTCTGGTGACTTTAGGCTTCATTTGCTGTTTGTTTTGTTTTGTTTTGTTTCTATCTCCTAGGTTCAAGGTTAGGCTTTTTATTTCTTGCTTCTTGAGGTAGGCCTGTTTTGTTATACACTTGTTTCTTTGGACCACTTTTGCTGCATCCCAAAGGTTTTGGACCTTGGTGTTTTCATTTTCATTTGTTTCCATGTATTTTTTTATATCCTTCTTGATTTTTTGGTTGACTCATAAATTGCTTATTAGCACATGGTTTAACTTCCATGTACTTGTGTTCTAATTTTTTCTTGTGGTTGACTTCAAGTTTCATAGTGTTGTGTTCAGAAAATATGAATTGTATGATCTCAATCTTTCTATACTTATTAAGGTATGTGATCTACTCTATTGAATGTTCCATGTATGCTTGAAAAGAATGTGTATTCTGCTGCTTTTAGATGGAATGCTCTGAATATAGTTAGGTCCATCTGGCCCAATGTATCATTCAAAGCCATTGTATCTGTGTTGATTTTCTGCTTAGATTGATTTTCTGCTTGATCTGTCCTTTGATGTAAGTCAGGTATTAAAGTTTCCTTCTATTTTTATATTATTATCAATGAGTCCTTTTTGTCTGCTATTAATTGTTCTACATATTTGATGGTCCCGTGTTGAATGCATAAATATTTAAAATTATTAGATCTACTTGTTGGATTGTCCCATTTATCATAATATATTGCCATTCTTCATCTCTTGTTATAGTCTGGCTTAACGTCTAGTTTGTCGAATTTAAGTATTGCTACTCTGGCTCTATTTTGTATTTTTAAGAAAGATTTATTTATTTATTTATTTTTAAAGAGACAGATGGAAGGGATGGGAAGTAAGAAAGGGAGAGAGAAGGGTTTAATTTCACTACCCTGAGATCATGACCTGAGCCAAAACCAAGTGCTGGACACTTAACCAACAGCGCCACCTATGCTTTGGCTTTATTTTGACATATATTTGCATGATAAATGATTCTCCATCCCTTCTTTTAATCTGCATAACTCTTTATGTATAAAATGAATCTCCTGTAGTCAGCATGTAGATGAGTCTTGCTTTTTATCCATTCTTTATATCCTATGCCCATTGATTTGAGCATTAATCCACGGAATTTCAGAGGAATTATTGATACATGTGTATTTAGTACCATGTTGTTACTCATTTTGTCATCGTTTCTGGAGATTTTCTCTTTTTTTTTTTTTTTTGAAGAATTTATTTATTTATTTGACAGAAAGAGAGATCAGAGCAGGCAGAGAGGCAGGCAGGGAGAGAGAGAGAGGGGGAAGCAGGCTCTCCGCTGAGCAGGGAGCCCAGTGTGGGACTCCATCCTAGGACCCTGGAACCATAACCTGAGCAGAAGGCAGAGGCTTAACACACTGAGCCACCCAGGAGCCCCTAGGGATTTTCTCTTTTCTTGTTTTTGTCACTTTTGTTCTTTTCTTTCCTCTCAGAGTCCCCTTTAACATTCCTTGCAGGTCTGGTTTAGTGGTCACGAAATCCTTTCGTTTTAGTTAGTCTGGTAAATCTTTATCTCTCCTATTCTGAATGATAGCAACACTGGACAGAGTAATCTTGTCTGTATATTTATATATATTTTTTTCTTATTTAACACTTTGAATATATCAGGGCACTCCCTGTGGCTTGTCAAGTTTCTGTAAAGAGTTCTGCAGCTGGCCTTATGAGTTTTCCCTTAGCATTTACTGACTTCTTTTGTCTTGCTGCTTCTAGGATTTTTTCTTTAGCTCTATATTTTGCAAATTTAATTACAGTATGTCTTGTTGTTGACCTCCTTTTGTTGATTTCTTTTTAAAGATTTTATTTATTTATTAGAGAAATAGAGAGAGAGCACAAGTAGGTAAAGCAGCAGGAAGAGGAAATAGAAACAGTCTCTCTGCTGAGCAGGAAGCCTGATGCAGGGCTTGATTTCAGGACCCTGGAGTGATGATCCGAGCTGAAGGCAGATGCTTAACTGACTGAGCCACACTGATATCCCTCCTTTTGTTGATTTTGTTGGGAGTTCTCTGGGCTTCCTGAATTAGGTGTCTGTTTCTTTCCCCAGATTAGGAAAGTTTTCAGATATTATTTCCTCAAATACTCCTTCTGTCCCCTTTTCTCTCTCTTCTTTTGGGACTCCTATGATAAGAATGTTATTAGTTTTGATAGAGTCACTGTGCTCCATAAGTTTTTTCTTATGATCCATAATTTTTCTTTGATTTGTTCCATTTCATTATTTTCCCTTAATCTGTCTTATACATTATGCATTCTTCTCTCTTCTTCTTCCATTCTTGTGTTCATTACATCCAATCTGTTTCAAATCACAGTTATTGTATTTTTCATTTCTGCCTGATTGTTAACTCCTTTATCCCTACAGTAATGGCCTCCCTGATATTTTTCATTTTCTCAATCTTAGACAGAAACCCTACTTTGATTGCTTTTAATTTTCTATCAGACATATCTGTTTCACTGAGTATTTGTACCTTAGCCAGAGAGTGCTGAGTTTAACAAGGTGTGCACTGTTCTGCTTGTTAAATGAAACCTGATCCTACTTTCACTAGAATTAAAGCCTTCCTTCCTTCCTCTGTAAGGAAGATGTGGTGTGCGCAGTGGTTTCTGCTGGTCCTCTGGGGGAAGGGTCCACTTCTCTGGGGTTGAGACACACTTGCCCAAGAAGCAGGGTACTGGCAGAGCACAGAGCCCAAACTTGGTGTAAGCAGGTTAGGCAACCAGTGTCTGTACAATACTATTTACTGAAGGTGGCTTATGCTGAGGGACAAGGGAGACATTGATGGCAGCCAGCTCCTTTGTCCCAGGAAAGGTGTCTCCATGTTTACTGCTCCCAGGGAAGTACTCTGAAAAGAGGAAATAATCTCATCCCATGCATCTCCAGTGTTTTTCAGATTCCTGTTTTCATGCTTTCTGTCTCCAGGTTGCTTGCCTGCCAGCAGCAGTGCAGTGTAATTTGGGCTATATTCCAGCTAAGACTGCTGACTTTTTTTTTAAATGTGTTTTTGTTTTTTATTTTTTTTTTTTTAGCATAACAGTATTCATTGTTTTTGCACCACATCCAGTGCTCCATGCAATACGTGCCCTCTCCAATAGCCACCACCAACCTCCCACCCCCCACCCCTTCAAAACCCTCAAGCTCCCACCCCCCACCCCTTCAAAACCCTCAGATTGTTTTTCATAGTCCATAGTCTCTCATGGTTCACCTCCCATTCCAATTTCCCTCAACTCCCTTCTCTCCATCTCCCCTTGTCCTCCATACTATTTGTTATGCTCCACAAATAAGTGAAACCATATGATAATTGACTCTCTCTGCTTGACTTATTTCACTCAGCATAATCTCTTTCAGTCCCGTCCATGTTGCTACAAAAGTTGAGTATTCATCCTTTCTGATGGAGGCAAAATACTCAATAATGTATATGGACCACATCTTCCTTATCCATTCGTCCATTGAGGGGCACCTTGATTCTTTCCACAGTTTGGCAACCATGCCCATTGTTGCTATAAACATTGGGGCTAGAGAACATAGGCAGTAACTTCTTCGATATCAGCCACAACAACTTCTTTCAAGATACGTCTCCAAAGGCAAAGGAAACAAAAGCAAAAATAAACTTTTGGGACTTCATCAAAATCAAAAGCTTCTGCACAGCAAAGGAAACAGTCAACAAAACAAAGAGGCAACCCACAGAATGGGAGAAGATATTTGCAAATGACAGTACAGACAAAAGGTTGATATCCAGGATCTATAAGAACTCCTCAAACTCAACACACACAAAACAGACAATTATATTTAAAAAAATGGGCAGAAGATATGAACTGAGACTTCTCCAATGAAGACATGCAAATAGCTATCAGACACATGAAAAAATGTTCATCATCACTAGCCATCAGGGAGATTCAAATTAAAACTACATTGAGATACCACCTTACACCCGTTAGAATGACCACAATTAGCAAGACAAAAAACAACATGTGTTGGAGAGGATGTGGAGAAAGGGGAACCCTCTTACACGGTTGGTGGGAATGCAAGTTGGTGCAGCCACTTTGGAAAACAGTGTGGAGGTTCCTCAAGAAATTAAAAATAGAGCTTCCCTATGACCCTGCAATTGCTCTCCTGGGTATTTATCCCAAAGATACAGATGTAGTGAAAAGAAGGGCCATCTGTACCCCAATGTTTATAACAGTCTGCTGACTTTTAAAACTCCAATCTTTATAGACATGGTGTGGCAGGGGTCTGTGCTTGCCTTCTGATATAGTATCTCATCCTGCTGTATCTGATACAGTTTTGACCAAGAAGGACAGTCATAGCAGAGTGTGGGGGGATGAGACTTGGAGCAAGCAGACTAGGAAGCCAGCGTAAGGGAAAGCTGCCTTCAGCAGGTGGTTCTGGACCTATGCCCAGATTGGGAAAGAAAATGGTAACTGTCAGCTCTTTTGTCTCCTGAGAGGCATCTCTGGGAATGCCAACTTTCACAAATGCACCCCAAGAAGAGAAAACAAGGGCGCCTGGGTGGCTCAGTGGGTTAAGCCGCTGCCTTCGGCTCAGGTCATGATCTCAGGATCCTGGGATCGAGTCCTGCATCGGGCTCTCTGCTCAGCAGGGAGCCTGCTTCCTTCTCTCTCTCTCTGCCTGCCTCTCAGTGTACTTGTGATTTCTCTCTGTCAAATAAATAAATAAAATCTTTTAAAAAAAAAAAGAAGAGAAAACAATATCTCCCTCCCAATCTTATCATTACTCAGATTGTGTGTTCTGCCCCTGTTTCTTGCCTGTGTTCCAGGAGTAGGGCAGCACCCTCATATCTTTATCCCTGCCAAATCCGCTGACCTGTAAAAATCCAATTCACGTTCTGCTGGTTTCAAAGACTCACGAAATCAATTCCTCTTATTTTCCCTGAAAATGACTTTGGGGAAGTGTTCTTCTTGTGCTTCTCCCCCCCCCCCCGTCTCTCCTTTCTGCATCCAGGATTCCCACTCTCCTCTATTACACTTGTGATCCATTTCTCTCCCAAATCAAGTATTCCCACATCACAACCTTCAGTGCAGCCCTGCTCTCCCTCTAGTTGTAGAATTTGTTCTGTCAGTCCTCAGGTCCACTTCTTGAGGATTTGATAGTTATCTAGTTGTGTTCCAAGGACAAGTAGAGCCTAGAGTCCTCCAACTACACCATCATCTTAGCTGCTCCCTGTCACAAGGTGTATTTGATCTCCTTTAACTTTTGCATTGATTAATTGGTTGTTCAGTAACATGTTGTCTCTTTATGGCTTATATATATATATAATCTTCTTTATTCATTTATCTATTGATCGACACTTGGGATGCTTCCATAATTTGGCTATTGTGAATAATGTTATTATAAACATAAGAGTACATGTGTCTCTAAATTATGGTCTTGGTGTTTTTGTTGTTGTTGTGTTCTTTTTTTGTTTGTTTGTTTGTTTTTTGGTAAATATCTATTAGAGTAACTACTGGGTCATAGGGTAGTATTATTTTTAATTTATTGAAAAATACCCAAGGGGGAGAAAAGATGGCGGGAACTAGGAGGAGGCGCCGTTTCAACCTGTACCCTAAAGTGAGCTGATTACCTACCAAAGAACTCTGATCACCCATGAAATCAGCCTGAGATTAGAATTATACATGTCTGGATCTCTACAGAGGCAGAAGACTCCAGTGGGCAGGTAAAGCAGAGTGGGAACGTTGCACTGATATCAGAAGATAAACAAAAGGGGGAGGGAGCCACCAGAAGTGACCCACTGGAAAGTAATACCCCAATATGAGAGTGACCTGCGACTGGGGACCAGCATTAACTTGGAGTCTGGTTGAAAGCACTCAAAAAGAGCAAAGGATCATGAGGGAAAGTTGTGGGAATCAGGGTGGTTAAGGACAAGGACCCAGGACAGCCACCCCTGGCGCTGAGCCAGAGAGAGTGGGGCGAAGAAACCAGGTCTTGGTTGCTGAGCCCTGAGACCACTTGAGAGCGCCTGGGTGGAGGCTCCCATGAGGGTCTGGGAGCCTTGCCAGCCAGCAGAACGTTTTGCACTCCCCACAAGTGCGTAGTGCCATGTTATCAGAATCTGAGTCGCGCCCCACACCTCCCCCTGAGATAGGTGCCTGTAGGCTCCAACCAGCAGAACCACAGAATCTTGCACTCTTCATGCACGCAGTCCACATGACCAGAGTCTGAGTCGCGCCCCACACCCTTCCCTGAGAGAGGTGCATGCAAGCACCAGCCCTGCACTCTCGGACCCAGAAAGTCTGAGCACTCCCAACCCAGACCAGCGGGAAAATCTCAGTGCTTGATCACTGCTTGGGACATCTCTGGCAATCTGGAGCTGCCCAGACAGCCGCTGCTGTCGTGGTTTTGGGTACAAGCAGGAGTTCCTGCGTCCCCAGGGACCGCGACTGGGACGGTGCTCTGCCAGCAGCCAAGGGGGAATTTATGTGCTCTGGAGCACCCCGAGGGGAACAGACTGAAGCTTCTCTCTGAGAGGGAGATATGTGGGCAGTTTGCTTTCCTCTAAACCTCCAGAAACCATCAAAATCTGTCAAGGCTAGAGAAAACAAATGAACAAACTAAAAAAGCCCCAAAGAACAAAAGCCTGAAAAAACGGTTTCCTCAGAGCCCACCCCCTTGAGAGGGGTGGAAGGATTTAACTTAGGAAACACTCCCTGAAAACCCATGCGGCAGGCCTCTCTGCCAGAAAGCCAACCAAAAGAAAAAAAAAAATAAGACAAGAGAACCACCACTATGTCATAGATACAACTTTTATTTTTAATTCCTTGCCACTATTCACACTCATTTTTTCATAAGTAATTCTTAACCTATTTACCATTACAGAGGGATGTCCAGTACATCAAATTCCATAACAACCTTTTAACCTGAACTTTTTGATACTTATACCTGTTTTTCTTTTGCTTTTCTATTTTTTAATTTTTAAAAACTTTAGTTTAGTTTAGTTTATTCTTTTTTATTTTTATTTTTTAATATTCATTATAGAGTTAAACTTCACAGTATCCCCTGTTCCCCAATCAATGCTACCCCTATAGGTAAACCAATTTTTAATCCCCCTTTATCTTAGGAAAGTTGAGTCCTTTAACAAAGATATCAAGATACATCCAGGAAGAATCAAAATAACCTTCCTTGCCCACACTGAGAATTTATAACCACTCTCCCATCTTTTCCTTCCACCAGTGTTTCTGTGTATTTGTGTTTCTCTTGGTAGTATATAAATCTTATCTTGAGGTTCTTTTTGACAAGGTTCTTTTTTTGTTTTATATATATATATATATATATATATATATATATTTCTCTCTCTTGTCACCTACTTTTATCAGTCTTTTTGTTTGTTTGTTTGTTTGTTTTTTTGTATATTCGTAAAACTTACCTTGGGGCCCATTTGGGCTGGGCCTTCTCTTTCATTTTTCATTTCATCTTTTTTTTTTTTTCCTGTCTCACTCTCTCTTTTTTTTCTTTTTTCTCTCTTTCTTTTTTCTTTTGTTTGGGTGGGGACTCTTGATTGCTTAGAAGTGTTCCAGGGTGCACCTTGCCTGCACCATGGTTGATACATCCAGCTACATCTGTTCAGACATCTCTCACCAAAATGACTAGGAGGAGGAATGCCCAACAGAAGAAAAATTCAGAGGCTGGGCCCTCTGCAACAGAGCTAATGGCTATTGACACAGACAATATGTCAGAAAGGGAATTCAGGCTAACAATTATCCAAGCAATAGATAGGTTGGAGAAAGCCATGGAGGACAAAATGGAATTGATTAGGGCAGAACTGAAAGCCACCAGGAATGATGTTCAAAATGCTCTCAATGAGTTCCAATCTAATCTAAATTCTCTAAAAACTAGGGTAACTGAGACAGAAGATAGAATTAGTGATCTGGAGGACAGATAGAGAGAAAGGATCAGGAGGAAGCAGGGAACAAATAGCTTAGAAGCCACAAAAACAGAATTAGGGAAATAAATTCTGCCATGAAAAGTTTCAGCATCAGAATTATTGGAGTCCCTGAGTAAGATTAAGAAAGAAGTCTAGAAGATACAGTGGAACATATTGTCCATGAAAAATTTCCCAATCTTACGAATGGAACCAGTGTTCATGTGCTAGAGGCAGAAAGGTCTCCCCTCTACATTGCAGAATCTCAAAAGTCCTCAAGACACCTGATAGTAAGAATGAGGAATCATAATTTTAAACAGGATCTCTTGAAAGCAGCTAGGACCAAGAAGCTCCTTAAGTACAGAGGAAAACCGATCAGAATAACATCAGACATGTCCATAGAAACCTGGCAAACCAGAAAGGGCTGGCATGAGCACTAAATGAGAAGAACACTAAATTCAGAGCATTAAATGAGAAGAACATGCAGCCAAGAATACTTTATCCAGCAAGACTGACATTCAGAATGGATGGAGAGATAAAGAGTTTCCAAGACCAGCAAGGCTTAAAAGACTATGAAACCACCAAGCCAACACTGCAGGAAATATTAAGAGGCATTCTGTAAAAGAGAAAAAATCCTAAGAATAGCATTGAACAAAAATATGGAGACAATCTCCAGAAAGAAAGACTTCAAAGGTAACACAATGTCAATAAAAACGTATCTATCAATAATCACTCTCAATGTGAATGGCCTAAATGTGCCCATAAAATGATACAGGTTTGCAGACTGGATAAAACAACAGGACCCATCCGTATGTTGTCTACGAAACACCCATTTCGAACCTAAGGATACACCCAGACTAAAAGTGAAGGGATGTAGAAGCATCTTTCATACTAATGGGCCTCAAAAGTAAGCCAGGGTAGCAATTCTCATATCAGATAAATTAGATTTTAAACTAAAGACTGTAGTCAGAGATACAAAAGGACACTACATCATTCTTAAAGCGACTGTCCACCAAGATGATCTAACAATTGTAAATATCTATGCCCCCAGTATGGGAGCAGCCAATTACACAAGAAAACTATTAATCAAGATAAAGAGTCATATTGATATAAATACATTAATAGTAGGAGCTCTCAACACGCCTCTCTCAGTAATAGACACATCATCGAAACAGAAAATCATTAAAGAAACAAGAGCATTGAATGACACATTGGACCAGATGGACCTCATAGATATATACAGAACATTCCACCCTAAAACAACAGAACACTCATTCTTCTCAAGTGCACATGAAACCTTCTCCAGAATAGACTACATACTGGGTCACAATCAGGGCTCAACCAATACCAAAGATTGAGATTATTCCCTGCATATTCTCATATCACAATGCTTTGAAACTGGAGCTCAATCACAAGGAAAAGTTTGGAAGGAACTCAAACACCTGGAAGCTAAAGACCACCTTGCTTAAGAATGTTTGGATCAACCAGGAAATCAAAGAAGAACTTAAACAATTCATAGAAAGCAATGACAATGAAGACACTTTGACCTCAAACCTATGGGATACAGCAAAGGCGGTCCTAAGGGGGAATTACATAGCCATCTAAGCCTCACTCAAAAAAAAAAAAAAATTGAAAATCCAGAATACACCAGCTGTCTCTAACTCTAAAGAACTGGAAAATCAACAAGTTAAGCCAACTCCACACACTACAAGGGAACTAATCAAGATTAGAGTAGAGAACAATGAGATAGAAACTAGAGATACAGTAGAACGTATTGATGAAACTAGAAGCTGGTTTTTTGAAAGAATCAATAAGATGGATAAACCATTGGCCACACTAATCCAAAAGAAAATAGAGAAAGCCCAAATTCATAAAATTATTAATGAAAAGGGAGAGATCACAACTAACACTAAGGAAATAGAAACAATCATCAGAAGTTATTGTCAACAGTTTTATGCCAATAAGCTAAGCAACCTAGATGAAATGGATGCATTCCTGGAAAAATATAAACTCCCAAAATTGAATGAGAAAGAAATTGACAATCAGAATAGATGGATATCTAGTAACAAGACTGAAGCAGTGATCCAAAACCTCCCAAGAAACAAGAGCCAGGAACTGATGGATTCCCTGAGGAACTCCACCAAAATTTCAAAGAAGAAATAACACCTGTTCTCCTTAAGCTGTTTCAAAAAACTGAAGCAGAAGGAAAACTTCCAAATTCTTTTTATGAATCCAGCATTACCCTGATCCACAAACCAGGCAGTGACCCCATGAAAAATGAGAATTTCAGACCAATATCCCTGATGAATATGGATGCTAAGATTCTCAACAAGATCCTAGCAAATAGGATCCAACAGCTCATTGAAAAGATTATCCACCATGACCAGGTGGGATTAATCCCTGGGCTACAAGGATGGTTCAACATTCGCAAATCAATCAATGTGATAGAACAAATCAATAAGAGAAGAGAGAAGAACCACGTGGTCCTCTCAATTGATGCAGAAAAAGCATTTGACAAAATCCAGCATCCATTCCTGATTAAAATGATTCAAAGTATAGGGATAGAGGGAACATTCCTGAACTTTATAAAATCTGTCTATAAAAGACCCACAACAAATATCATCCTCAATGGGAAAAAGCTTGCAGCCTTACCATTGAGATCAGGGACAAGACAAGGATGCCCACTCTCACTACTCTTGTTCAATATAGTATTAGAAGTCCTAGCAACAGCAATCAGACAACAAAGAGAAATAAAGGTATCCAAAGTGACAATGAAGAAGTCAAACTCTCTCTCTTCACAGATGACATAATACTTTATGGAAAACCCAAAAGACTATACCCTCAAACTACTAGAACTGATACAGCAATTCAGTAAGGTGGCAGGATACAAAGTTAATGTATAGAAATCTCTTGCTTTCATGTACACTAACAATGAAAACACAGAAAGAAAAATTAGGGAATTGATTCCATTTACTATAGCACCAAGAACCATAAAAAACCTGGGAAAAAACTTAACCAAAGAGGTAAAGGATCTGTATTTGAGGAACTACAGAACACTCATGAAAGAAATTGAAGAAGACACAAAAAGATGGAAGACTAGTCTGGGGTCATGAATCTGAAGAATAAACATTGTTCAAATGTCTATACTGCCTAGAACAATCTATACTTTTAATGCCATTCTGATCAAAATTCTACTGGTATTTTTCAAAAGAGCTGGAGAAAATAATCCTAAATTTTGTATTGAATCAGAAGAGACACTGAATTGCTAGGGAAATGTTGAAAAAGAAAAACAAAACTGGGGGAATCATGTTACCTGATTTCAAGCTTTACTACAAAGCTGTGATCACCAAAACATCATGGTACTGGCATAAAAACAGACACATAGACTGGTGGAACAGTGTAGAGAACCCAGATATAGACCCTCAACTCTATCGTCAAATAATCTTTGACAAAGTAGGAAAACATGTTCAGTGAAAAAAAAGACAATAAATAGTGCTGGGAAATTTGAACAGCTATATGTAGAAGAATGAAACTCGACCGTTCTCTTACACCGTACACAAAGATGAACTCTAAATGGATAAAAGACCTCTACATGTGACAGGAATCCATCCGAATCCTAGAGGAGAACATAGGCAGTAACCTATTCGATATCAGCCACAGCATCTTCTTTCAAGATATGTCTCCAAATGCAAAGGAAACAAAAGCAAAAATGAACTTTTGGGACTTGATCGACATCAAAAACTTCTGCACAGCAAAGGAAACAGTCAACCAAACAAAGAGGCAACCCATGGAATGGAAAAATATATTTGCAAATGACAGTACAGACAAAAGGTTGATATCCAGGTTCTTTGAAGAACTTCTCAAACTCAACACACACAAAACAGATAATCATGTAAAAAAATGGGCAGAAGACATAAACAGACACTTCTCCAATGAAGACATACAAATGGCTCTAAGAAGCATGAAAAAATGTTCATCATCACTAGCCATCAGCGACATTCAAATTAAAACCACTTTGAAATACCACCTCACACCAGTTAGAATGGCCAAAATTAGCAAGACAGGAAACAATGGGTGTCGGAGAGAATGTGGAGAAAGGGGAACCCTCTTACACTGTTGGTAGGAATGCAAGTTGGTGCAGCCTCTTTGGAGAACAATGTGGAGATTCCTCAAGAAATTAAAAATAGAGCTTCCCTATGACCCTGCAATTGTACTACTGGGTATTTACCCCAAAGATACAGATGTAGTGAAAAGTAGGGCCATCTGTACCCCAATGTTTGTAGCAGCAATGGCCACGGTCGCCAATCTTTGGAAAGAACCAAGATGCCCTTTAATGGACGAATGGATAAGGAAGATGTGGTCCGTATGCACTATAAAGTATTATGCCTCCATAAGAAAGGATGAATACTCAACTTTTGTATCAACATGGATGGGATTGGAAGAGTTTATGCTGAGTGAAATAAGTCAAGCAGAGAGAGTCAATTATCATATGGTTTCAATTATTTGTGGAGCATAACAAATAACATGGAGGACACAGGGAGATGGAGAGGAGAAGGGAACTGAGGGAAATTGGAAGGGGAGATGAACTATGAGAGACTATGGACTCTGGAAAACAATCTGAGTGTTTTGAAGGGGTGGGGGGAGGAAGGTTGGGGGAGCCAGTAGGTGGGTATTATGGTGGGCATGTATTGCACACACACACACACACACCCAGTGTGGTGCATAAACAATGAGTTCTGTTATGCTGAAAAAAATATATATCCATACTGTTTTTGAAGGTGACTTCACCAGTTTGTATTCCCACGAACATTCCAAGAAAGTTCCCATTTCTCCACACCCTCACCAACACTTGTTGTTTCTTGAGTTTTTAATTTTTGTCATTCTGACTGAGGTGAGGTGATATCTCACTGTGGTTTTGATTTGCACAACCGTGATGATGAGTGGTGTTAAATTTCTTTATATGCCTCTGATGGCCATCTTGATGTTTTCTTAAGAGAAATGTCTGTTCATTTATTTTGTCCATTTCAAACTGGATTATTGTGTGTGTGTGTGTGTGTGTGTGAATTTGTATAAGTTCTTCATATATATAGGATACTAACCCTTTATAAGATATATAATTAACAAATATTTCCTCCAATTTGATATTGCATTTTAGTTTTATTGTTTCCTTTGTTGTGCAGTAACTTTTTATTTTGATGAAATCCAAGTAGTTCTTGTTGGCTTTTATTTCCCTTTCCTCAGGAGACACAACTAGGTAAAACGTTGCTGTGGCCAATGTAGGAGATCTTATTGCCTGTGTTCTTTTCTAGGATTTTGATGGATTCCTGTCTCATATTTAGGTCATTCACCAGTTTTAGTATACTTTTATATGTGGAGTAAATAAGTGTTCCAATTTCATTCTTTGTAATGTTGCTCTCTTGTTTTCTCAACCTCATTTGCTGAAGAGACTGTCATTTTCCCATTGGATATTATTTCCTTTATTTTTGAAGTTTAATTGGCCATATAATTTTGGGTTTATTTTTGAGTTTTCTATTCTGTTCCATAGATCTGAGTGTCTTTTTGTGTCAGTACAATACTGTTTTGATTACTACAGCTGTAGAATATAATTTGAAGTCTGGAATTGTGATGCTTCCAGCTTTGTGTATCTTGTTCAAAATTGCTTTGTCTATTTGGGTGTTTTGTGATTCCATATAAATTTTGGGATATTTTGTTCTAGTTCTATGAAAAATACTATTGCTATTTTGATAAGGATTACAATAAATTTATAGATTTCTTGGTGTGGCAGAGTCATTTTAACAGTATTTGTTCTTCCAATCTATGAATGAGGAATGTCTTTCCATTTGTTTGTGTTGTCTTCATCAATGTTTCATTAGTGTTTCATAGTTTTCAGAGTACAGGTCTTTCACCTCTTTCATTAGATTTATTTCTAGGTATGTTGTTATCCTTGGTTCACTTATAAATAAGGTTATTTTCTTAATTTATTTTTCTGCTACTTATTATTAGTATGTGGAAATTCAATGGGTTTGATTTTGCATCTTGCAAATTTAACTGAATTTACTTATCACTTCTAGCAGTTTTTGGGTATAGTCTTTCAGGTTTTCCTGGCTTATTTGGATGCCGTTTACTTCTTCTTCTTTTTTTTTTTTTGTCTAACTGCTGTGGCTCAGACATCCAGTACTATGTTAAATAACAGTGGTAAGAATGGACATTCTTACCCTTTTTTTCACTGACATTAGGGGAAAGCTCTCAGTTTCCCAGCATTGAGTATAATATTATCTGTGGTATTTTCATATATGACATTTATTATGTTGGGGTACAATCCCTCTAAACCTACTTCATTTATAGTTTTTAATCATGAATGAATGTTCTTTTTTTTTTCTGAGTTGATTCAATGATATATTTTTGTCCTTTCTCTTACTGATGTGATGTATTACATTGGTTGATCTGCAAATATTTAACCACCCTTGCATCTTGGAAATAAATGCCCTTGATTTGGTGAATTATTTTTTTAATGTATTGTAGGGTTTTGTTGAGTATTATTTAGCTAGGATTTTTGCATCTATGTTCATTAGGAATATTGGCCTGTAGTTCTCCTTTTTAGTGGTGTCTTTACTGGTTTTGGTATGAGGTTAATACTGGTCTGAAAGAACGAATTTGGAAATTTTCCAGCCTCTTCTTCTTCTTCTTCTTTTTTTTTTTTTTTGAAGTTTGAAAATAAGTAGTAATTATTCTTTAAATGTTTGGTAGAATTCAATTGTAAAGCAACCTGTTTCTAGACTGTTATTCATTATTTTTAAGATTTATTTATTTGAGAGAGAGAGAGAGGAGAGGCAGAGGCAGAGGGAGAGGGAGAAGGAGAAGGAGAAACCAGACTCCCCATTGAGTACAGAGCCCCAATATGGGGCTTGATCTCACAATTCTAAGTTCATGACCTGAGCTGAAATCAACAGTCACACTTGTAACCAACTGAGCCACCCATGTCCCCTTCATTGGGAATTTATTGATTACTGATTCATTCTCCTATCTGATAATCAGTGTATTCAAATTTTCTACTTCTTACTGCTTCAGTTTTTGTTAAATTATATGTTCTAAGTATTTGTTCATTTCTTCTAAGTTGTCCAATTAGTTGCAAAAAATTCATAATATTTTCTTATAATTGTTTCTATTTCTTGGGTCCTGAATGGCTTTGTCAGCTGAACATCTGATTCTTGGTTTTCCCAGGTCATGATCTCAAGGTTATGAGGCAGATGCTCACATCAGACTCTGTGTTCAGCAGGAAGTCTGAGATACTCACCCTCTGTCCCTCCCCCAACTTGTGCACACACTCTCTGTCTCTAAAATCAATAAATCTTAAATAGATACAATTTTTTTTCTATTTCTGTGGTGTTGGCTACTTATCCTCTTTCATTCCTAATGTATTTTATTTGAAAGCATTCTCTTTGTTTTGTTTTGTTTTTTAATTAACTTTTTTTTCCTTTCTAAAATTTTTTTCCTTTTTTTCTTTTTTATTTCTTTTTTATTTTTTTTTAATTTTCAGCATAACAGTATTCATTATTTTTGCACCACACCCAGTGCTCCATGCAATCCGTGCCCTCTATAATGCCCACCACCTGGTACCCCGACCTCCCACCCCCCACCCCTTCAAAACCCTCAGGTTGTTTTTCACAGTCCATAGTCTCTCATGGTTCATCTCCCCTTCCAATTTCCCCCATCTCCATTCTCTCTAACTCCCCATGTCCTCCATGCTATTTGTTATGCTCCACAAATAAGTGAAACCATATGATCCGTTGAAGGGCATCTTGGTTCTTTCCACAGTTTGGCGACCGTAGCCATTGCTGCTATAAACATTGGGGTACAGATGGTCCTTCTTTTCACTACATCTGTATCTTTGGGGTAAATACCCAGTAGTGCAATGGCAGGGTCATAGGGAAGTTCTATTTTAAATTTATTGAGGAATCTCCACATTGTTCTCCAAAGAGGCTGCACCAACTTGCATTCCCAACAGTGTAAGAGGGCTCCCCTTTCTTCACATCCCCTCCAACACATGTTCTTTCCTGTCTTGCTAATTTTGGCCATTCTAACTGGTGTAAGGTGATATCTCAATGTAGTTTTAATTTGAATGTCGCTGATGGCTAGTGATGATGAACATTTTTTCATGTGTCTGATAGCCATTTGTATGTCTTTATTGGAAAAGTGTCTGTCCATATCTTCTGCACATTTTTTGATATGATTGTCTGTTTTGTGTGTGTTGAGTTTGAGGAGTTCATTATAGATCATGGATATCAACCTTTTGTCTGTACAGTCATTTGCAAATATCTTCTCCCATTCCGTGGGTTGCCTCTTTGTTTTCTTGACTGTTTCCTTTGCTGTGCAGAAGCTTTTGATCTTGATGAAGTCCCAAAAGTTCATCTTCGCTTTTGTTTCCTTTGCCTTTGGAGACATATCTTGAAAGCATTCTCTTTGCTTTTAAAAGAGTTTAGCTAGAGATTTATGAATTTATTTATTTTTCCTATGTTCAGTTAGCCAACATATAGTGAACTATTAGTTTTTGATGTACTGTGCCCTCCTTAATACCCATCACCCCATTACCCAATCCCCCACCCCTTTCCCTTCTGTAACCCTCAGTGTGTTTCCCAGAGTCCAGAGTCTCTCATGTTTTGTCTCCCTTTCATATTTCTCCCTTTTTAGTTCTCCCTCACTTCCCCTGTGGTCCTCTGCACTATTCCTTATGTTCCACATATGACTGAAACCATATGATTATTGTCTGTCTCTGCTTGACTTATTTCACTCAGTATAATCCCCTCCAGTTCCATCCATATCGATGCAAATGGTGGGTATTCATACTTTCTCATGTAGCTGAGCAATATCACATTCTATATATAGACCACATCATCTTTATCGATTCATCTGTTGAAGGGGGCATTTCGGCTCCTTCCTTAGTTTGGTTACTGTGGACACTGCTGCTATGAACACTGGGGTGCATGTGCCCCTTCTTTTCACTATGTCTGTATCTTCAAATAAATTCCTATTAGTGCAATTGCTGGGTAGCTCTATTATTAACATCTTGAGACCTCTATACTGTTTCCCATAGTGGCTGTAACAGCCTGCATTCCTACCAACAGTGTGAGAGGATTTCCTCTTTCTCCACTTTCTTGCCAACATTTGTTCTCTACTGTCTTGTTCCTTTTATTCCATTCTAACTGGTGAAAGGTGGTATTTCTTTGTGATTTAGATTTGTATTTCCCTGATGGCTAATGATGTTGAACATTTTTTCATGTGTCTGTTAGCCACTTATAAGTGTTCTTTGGAGAAGTGTCTGTTCATGTCCTCTGCCCATTTTTGACATGATTATCTGTTTTTTGAATGTGTGTTGAGTTTGAGGAGTTCTTTATAGATGCTGGATATCAACCTTTTGTCTGTACTGTCATTTGCAAATTTCTTCTCCCATTCCATGGGTTGCCTCTTTGTTTTCTTGACTGTTTCATTTGCTGTGCAGAAGCTTTTGATTTTGATGAAGTCCCAAAAGTTTATTTTTGCTTTTGTTTCCTTTGCCTTTGGAGACATATCTTGAAAGAAGTTGCTGTGGCTGATATGGAAGAGGTTACTGCCTATGTTCTCCTCTAGGATTCTGATGGATTCCTGTCTCACATTGAGGTCTTTTATCCATTTCGAGTTTATCTTTGTGTACAGTGTAAGAGAAAGCTTGAGTTTCATTCTTCTACATACAGCTGTCCAGTTTTCCCAGCACCATTTATTCAAGAGACTGTCTTTTTTCCACTGTATATTTTTTCCTGTTGAGTGTGGAGTTTGAGGGGTTCTTTAGCAATCTTGGATATCAGCCCTTTGTCATTTGTGAATAACTTCTCCCATTCCATGGGTTGTCCCTTTGTTTTGTTGACTGTTTCCTTTGCTGTATGAGAAAAAGCTTTTTATCTTGATGAATCCCAGAAGTTCATTTTTGCTTTTGTTTCCCTTGTCCTTAGAGATGTCTTGGAAGAAGTTGTTGTGTCCAATGTCAAAGAGGTTACTGTCTATGTTCTCCTTCAGGATTTTGATGGATTATTGTCTCACAGTGAGGTCTTTCATCCATTCTGAGTTTATCCTCATATATGGTATAAGAGAATGGTCTACTTTCATTCTTCTGCATGTGGTGTCCAGTTTTCCAACACCATCTATTGAAGAGACTGTTTATTCTTTTTCCATTAGATATTCTTTTCTGCTTTCTCAAAGATTAGTTGACCGTAGAGTTGTGGGTCCATTTCTGGTTTTTCTATTCTGTTCCACTGATCTATGGAACAATGTATCTGTTTTGGTGCCAAAAACATGCTTTCTTGATGATTACATCTTCGTAATATAGCTTGAAGTCAGGCATTATGATACCCCCAGATTTGGTTTTGTTTTTCAACATTCCTATGCAATTTGGAGTCTTTGGGGGTTCCATACAAATGTTTGGATTGTTTGTTCCAGCTTTGTGAATAATGTCAGTGGTATTTTTGATAGGGATTGCATGGGAAGTGTAGATTGCTCTGGGCAGCATAAGCACTTTTACAATGTTTATTCTTCCAATCCATGAGCATGGAATGTTTTTTTCACCTCTTTGTGGTTTCCTCCATGTCTTTCATAAGTGTTCTGTAGTTTTTAGAGTATAGATCTTTTACCTCTTTGGTTATGTTTATTTCTAGGTAGCTTATGGTTTTTGGTGTTATTGTAAATGCAATTGATTCTTTAATTTCTCTTTCTTCAGTTTCCTTGTTAATGTATAGAAATGCAACTGATTCTTGTACATTGATTTTTATCTTTCCATGTTGCTGAATTATTGTATGAGTTCTAGTAACATGGGGGTGGATGAAACAGCTCTTACTTTCATTTATCTGTTTTACTGTGTTCATTTCCCCCCTTCCTTCTACTTGTTTTGTGTTTTGTTTGTTGTTCTCTATCTACCTGCTTTAGCTGTAATGTTAGGTTGTTCATTGGAGATTGTTCTTGCTTATTGAAATAGGCCAGCATGACCATAAACTTCCATTTTAGAACTGTTTTTTTTCTACATCCCAAGGTTTTGGACTGCCCTATGACCCTGCAATTGCACTATTGGGTATTTACCCTAAAGATACAAACGTAGTGATCCAAAGGGGCATGTGTACCCGAATGTTTACAGCAGCAATGTTCACAATAGCCAAACTATGGACTATTTTGATTTTATTTTAATTTGTTTCCATGTACTTTTTGACTGCCTCTTTGATTTATTTGTTGACCCATTCATCATTTTGTATCCTGTTATTTAACTTCCAAGTATTTATAGACTTCCCATATTTTTTCTTGTAGTTGACTTCCAGTGTCATAGCATTGCAGTCAGAAAAGAGGCATGGTATGACTTTGAATTTTTTCAATTTGTTGAGGCTTATTTTATGTCCTAATATGTTAACTTTTCTGGAAAATGATTCATTTGCACCTAGATAGAGTGTATATTCTCCTGTTTTAGGATGGAATGATCTAAATATATCTGTTGAATCTATCTGGTCCTAGGTGTCATTCAAAGTCAATGTTTCCTTATTTTTCTGAATGAGTGATTTGTCCATCCATGTAAAGTGTGGTGTTAAAGTCCCCTTCTATTACTGTATTTATACTGATTAGCTCCATTTCATTTCTTATTAAATGTTTCTTGCATCTGATTGCTCTTAGGTTGCTTGCATGGCTATTTACATTTCTTATATCTTGTACTAGGATGGTCCTCTTTAATATTATGTAATGTTCTTCTTTGACTTTTGATACAGTCTTCGTTTTGAAGTCTACTTTTTTGGTGTAAAGATCGGTATTCTGATTTTTTTTTTGGTAGCCATTTGCATGAAAATGTTTTTTCATTCCCTCAATTTCAATCTCTAGGTGTGTTTAAGTCTAAAATGAGTGTCCTGGAGGCAACATATAGATTTTCTTTTTTTTTAATTTTTTATTATTTTTTATTATTTTTTTATTTTTATTTTTTATAAACATATATTTTTATCCCCAGGGGTACAGGTCTGTGAATCACAAGGTTTACACACTTCACAGCACTCACCAAAGCACATACCCTCCCCAATGTCTATAATCCCACCCCCTTCTCCCAAACCCCCTCCGCCCAGCAACCCTCAGTTTGTTTTGTGAGATTAAGAGTCACTTATGGTTTGTCTCCCTCCCAATCCCATCTTGTTTCATTGATTCTTCTCCTACCCACTTAAGCCCCCATGTTGCATCACCAATTCCTCATATCAGGGAGATCATATGATAGTCGCCTTTCTCTGCTTGACTTATTTCGCTAAGCATGATATGCTCTAGTTCCATCCATGTTGTCGCAAATGGCAAGATTTCATTTCTTTTGATGGCTGCATAGTATTCCATTGTGTATATATACCACATCTTCTTGATCCATTCATCTGTTGATGGACATCTAGGTTCTTTCCATAGTTTGGCTATTGTGGACATTGCTGCTTTAAACATTCGGGTGCACGTGCCCCTTTGGATCACTACGTTTGTATCTTTAGGGTAAATACCCAATAGTGCAATTGCCGGGTCATAGGGCAGTTCTATTTTCAACATTTTGAGGAACCTCCATGCTGTTTTCCAGAGTGGCTGCACCAGCTTGCATTCCCACCAACAGTGTAGGAGGGTTCCCCTTTCTCCGCATCCTCGCCAGCATCTGTCATTTCCTGACTTGTTGATTTTAGCCATTTTGACTGGTGTGAGGTGATATCTCATTGTGGTTTTGATTTGTAGTTCCCTGATGTCGAGTGATATGGAGCACTTTTTCATGTGTCTGTTGGCCATCTGGATGTCTTCTTTGCAGAAATGTCTGTTCATGTCCTCTGCCCATTTCTTGATTCGATTATTTGTTCTTTGGGTGTTGAGTTTGCTAAGTTCTTTATAGATTCTGGACACTAGTCCTTTATCTGATATGTCGTTTGCAAATATCTTCTCCCATTCTGTCAGTTGTCTTTTGATTTTGTTAACTGTTTCCTTTGCTGTGAAAAAGATTTTGATCTTGATGAAATCCCAATAGTTCATTTTTGAGCTTACTTCCTTTGCCTTTGGCATTGTTCCTAGGAAGATGTTGCTGCAGCTGAGGTCGAAGAGGTTGCTGCCTGTGGTCTCTTCAAGGATTTTGATGGATTCCTTTCGCACATTGTGGCCCTTCATCCATTTTGAGTCTATTTTTGTGTGTGGTGTAAGGAAATGGTCCAATTTCATTTTTCTGCATGTGGCTGTCCAGTTTTCCCAGCACCAATTATTGAAGAGGCTGTCTTTTTTCCATTGGACATTCTTTCCTGCTTTGTCGAAGATTAGTTGACTGTAGAGTTGAGGGTCTATTTCTGGGCTCTCTATTCTGTTCCATTGATCTATGTGTCTGTTTTTGTGCCAGTACCATGCTGTCTTGATGATGACAGCTTTGTAATAGAGCTTGAAGTCCGGAATTGTGGTGCCACCAACTTTGGCTTTCTTTTTCAATAACCCTTTGGCTATTCGAGGTCTTTTCTGGTTCCATGTAAATTTTAGAATTATTTGTTCCATTTCTTTGAAAAAGATGGTTAGTACTTTGATAGGAATTGCATTAAATGTGTAGATTGCTTTAGGTAGCATAGACATTTTCACAATATTTATTCTTCCAATCCAGGAGCATGGAACATTTTTCCATTTCTTTGTGTCTTCCTCAATTTCTTTAATGAGTACTTTATAGTTTTCTGAGTATAGATTCTATGCCTCTTTGGTTAGGTTTATTCCTAGGTATCTTATGGTTTTGGGTGCAATTGTAAATGGGTTGGACTCCTTAATTTCTCTTTCTTCTGTCTTGCTGTTGGTGTAGAGAAATGCAACTGATTTCTGTGCATTGATTTTATATCCTGACACTTTACTGAATTCCTGTATAAGTTCTAGCAGTTTTGGAGTGGAGTCTTTTGGGTTTTCCACATATAGTATCATATCATCTGCGAAGAGTGATAATTTGACTTCTTCTTTGCCGATTTGGATGCCTTTAATTTCCTTTTGTTGTCTGATTGCTGAGGCTAGGACCTCTAGTACTATGTTGAATAGCAGTGGTGATAATGGACATCCCTGCCGTGTTCCTGACCTTAGCGGAAAAGCTTTCAGTTTTTCTCCATTGAGAATGGTATTTGCGGTGGGTTTTTTATAGATGGCTTTGATGACATTGAGGTATGTGCCCTCTATCCCTACACTTTGAAGAGTTTTGATCAGGAAGGGATGCTGTACTTTGTCAAATGCTTTTTCAGCATCTATTGAGAGTATCATATGGTTCTTGTTCTTTCTTTTATTAATGTGTTGTATCACATTGATTTGTGGATGTTGAACCAACCGTGCTGCCCTGGAATGAATCCCACTTGGTTGTGGTGAATAATCCTTTTAATGTACTGTTGAATCCTATTGGCTAGTATTTTGTTGAGTATTTTTGCATCTGTATTCATCAAGGATATAGGTCTATAGCTCTCTTTTTTGATGGGATCCTTGTCTGGTTTTGGGATCATGGTGATGCTGGCCTCATAAAATGAGTTTGGAAGTCTTCCTTCCATTTCTATTTTTTGGATCAGTTTCAGGAGAATAGGAAATAGTTCTTCTTTAAATGTTTGGTAGAATTCCCCCGGGAAGCCATCTGGCCCTGGGCTTTTGTTTGTTTGGAGATTTTTAATGACTGTTTCAATCTCCTTACTGGTTATGGGTCTGTTCAGGCTTTCTATTTTTCCTCGTTCAATTGTGGTAGTTTATATGTCTCTAGGAATGCATCCATTTTTTCCAGATTGTCATATTTGTTGTCGTAGAGTTGCTCATAGTATGTTCTTATAATTGTTTGTCTTTCTTTGGTGTTAGTTGTGATCTCTCCTTTTTCATTCATGATTTTATTTATTTGGGTGCTTTCTCTTTTATTTTTGATAAGTCGGGCCAGGGGTTTATCAATTTTATTAATTCTTTCAAAGAACCAGCTCCTAGTTTCGTTGCTTTGTTCTATTGTTTTTTTTGGTTTCTATTTCACTGATTTCTGCTCTAATCTTTATGATTTCTCTTCTCCTGCTGGGCTTAGGGTTTCTTTCTTGTTCTTTCTCCAGCTCCTCTAGGTCTAGGGTTAGGTTGTGTACCTGAGACCATTCTTGTTTCTTGAGAAAGGCTTGTACTGCTATATATTTTCTTCTCAGGACTGCCTTTGTTGTGTCCCACAGATTTTGAACCGTTGTTTTTTAGTTATCATTTGTTTCCATGATTTTTTTCAATTCTTCTTTAATTTCCCGGTTGACCTATTCATTCTTTAGAAGGATGCTGTTTAGTCTCCATATATTTGGGTACTTGTCAAACTTCCTTTTATGGTTGAGTTCTAGCTTTAGAGCATTGTGGTCTGAAAATATGCAGGGAATGATCCCAATCTTTTGATACCGGTTGAGTCCTGATTTAGGACCGAGGATGTGATCTATTCTGGGGAATGTTCCATGTGCACTAGAGAAGAATGTGTATTCTGTTGCTTTGGGATGAAATGTTCTGAATATATCTGTGATGTCCATCTGGTCCAGTGTGTCGTTTAAGGCCTTTATTTCCTTGCTGATTTTTTGCTTGGATGATCCGTCCATTTCAGTGAGGGGAGTATTAAAGTCCCCTACAATTATTATATTATTGTTTATGTGTTTCTTTGATTTTGTTATTAATTGGTTTATATAGTTGGCTGCTCCCACATTGGGGGCATAGTTATTTAAAACTGTTAAATCTTCTTGTTGGACAGACCCTTTGAGTATGATCTAGTGTCCTTCCTCATCTCTTATTATAGTCTTTGGCTTAAAATCTAATTGATCTGATATAAGGATTGCCACTCCTGCTTTCTTCTGATGTCCATTAGCATGGTAAATTATTTTCCACCCCCTCACTTTCAATCTCGAGGTGTCTTCGGGCTTAAAATGAGTTTCTTGGAGGCAACATATAGATGGGTTTTGTTTTTTTATCCATTCTGATACCCTGTGTCTTTTGACAGGGGCATTTAGCCCATTAACATTCAGGGTAACTATTGAGAGATATGAATTTAGTGCCATTGTATTGCCTGTAAAGTGACTGTTACTGTATATGGTCTCTGTTCCTTTCTGATCTACCACTTTTAGGCTCTCTCTTTGCTTAGACGACCCCTTTCAAGATTTCCTGTAGAGCTGGTTTGGTGTTTGCAAATTCTTTCAGTTTTTGTTTGTCCTGGAAGCTTTTAATCTCTCCTTCTATTTTCAATGATAGCCTAGCTGGATATAGTATTCTTGGCTGCATGTTTTTCTCATTTAGTGCTCTGAAAATATCATGCCAGCTCTTTCTGGCCTGCCACGTCTCTGTGGATAAGTCAGCTGCCAATCTAATATTTTTACCATTGTATGTTACAGACTTCTTTTCCCCGGCTGCTTTTAGGATTTTCTCTTTGTCACTGAGACTTGTAAATTTTACTATTGGGTGATGGGGTGTGGGCCTATTCTTATTGATTTTGAGGAGCGTTCTCTGAACCTCCTGAATTTTGATGTTCGTTCCCTTTGCCATATTGGGGAAATTCTCCCTAATAATTCTGTCCAGTATACCTTCTGCTCCCCTTTCTCTTTCTTCTTCTTCTGGAATCCCAATTATTCTAATGTTGTTTCGTCTTATGGTGTCACTTATCTCTCGAATTCTCCCCTTGTGGTCCAGTAGCTGTTTGTCCCTCTTTTGCTCAGCTTCTTTATTCTCTGTCTTGTGGTCTTCTATATCACTAATTCTTTCTTCTGCCTCATTTATCCTAGCAGTGAGAGCCTCCATTTTTTATTGCACCTCATTAATAGCTTTTTTTATTTCAACTTGGTTAGATTTTAGTTCTTTTATTTCTCCAGAAAGGGCTTTTATATCTCCTGAGAGGGTTTCTCTAATATCTTCCATGCCTTTTTCGAGCCTGGCTAGAACCTTGAGAATCATCATTCTGAACTCTAGATCTGACATATTTCCAATGTCTGTATTGATTACGTCTCTAGCCTTTGGTACTGCCTCTTGTTCTTTTTTTTTGTGTGTGGTGAATTTTTCCGTCTTTTCATTTCGTCCAGATAAGAGTATATGAAGGAGCAAGTAAAATGCTAAAGGGTGGCAACAACCCCAGGAAAATATGCTTTAACCAAATTAGAAGAGATCCCAAATCGTGAGGGGGGAGAAAAGGGATAAAAAGAGGTTCAAAAAGGAAGACAAAAAAAGAAAAAAGAAAAAAAGAAAAAAAAAGAAAAGAATTTTAAAAAAGAAAACAAATAAAGAAAAATATAAAAAAGAAAATATATATATATTAGATAAACTAGTTAAAAAACATTAAAATAGAAAAAGGTAAACGTTAAAAAAAATTTTACCAGAAGGCGAGAAAAAAAAAAAACAAAAAATGAAAAAGAAAAAAATTAAATTAACTGCAAGACTAAAAAAAAATCACAGGGAAAAAGCCATGAGTTCTGTGCTTTGCTTTCTCCTTCTCTTGAATTCTGCTGCTCTCCTTGGTATTGAAACCGAACTCCTTGGTAGGTGAACTTGGTCTTGGCTGGGTTTCTTGTTGATCTTCTGGGGGAGGGGCCTGGTGTAGTGATTCTGAAGTGTCTTTGCCCCTGGCGGAATTGAACCGCCCTTACCAGGGGCCGGGGTGAGTAATCCGCTCGGGTTTGCTTTCAGGAGCTTTTGTTCCCTGAGCGCTTTCCGTAGAGTTCCGGAGGACGGGAATACAAATGGCGGCCTCCTGGTCTCCGGCCTGGAGTAGCCGAGAGCCCAGGGCCCCATTCCTCAGTGCGCCCTCAGAGAACAGCGCCCAGTAACTCCCGTCTGCCTGACCTCTGGCCGCGCTCTGAGTTCACTGAGCCTGCGACCAGTTCAAGATAACACCGAGCTGTGAACTAACTGTCAGCTCTGTCTCTGTAGCCAGCTTTCCTGTTCCATTACCCGCAAGCTCTGTGACACTCAGACACCCCCATCCTTCAGTGACCCTGCGGGACCTGAGGCCACGCTGACCCCATGTGGGCTTCACCCCGGTTTAGCCTCTGGAGCGATGTCCCTCAGCGGAACAGACTTTTAAATGTCCTGATTTTGTGCTCTGTTGCTCCGCCGCTTGCCGGGAGCCGGCCCCTCCCACCGGGGTCTCTCTTCCCGTCGCTTTGGATTCACTTCTACGCCGGTCCTACCTTTCAGAAAGTGGTTGTTTTTCTGTTTCCAGAATTGCTGTTCTTCTTCTCTTCGATCTGCCAATGGATTTTTAGGTGTTTGCAATCTTTCGATAAGCTATCTAGCTGATCTCCTGCTAGCTGAAGTAGTCTCAGCCTGCTACTTCTCCGCCATCTTGACTCCTCCCCCCTAGATTTTCTTTTTTAATCCATTCTCTCATTTTATGTCTTTCGTTTGGTGCATTTTATTTATTTACAATTAAACTAATAACTGGTAGATATGCATTCATTGTCATTTTATTACTTGTTTTGTGGTTGTTTCTGGAAAATTTCTCTTATACTTTTTTCTATTTCTCTCTTTCATGGCTTGCTGATTATAGTATACTTGGATTTTTTACTTTTATTCTTTGCAGATCTATTAGTGTTTTTTTTTGTGTTTTTTTTTTTGTTTTTTTTTTTTTTTTTTTTTTTAGTTATACTACATTTGTATATCTTCTTAATATAACAGTCTATATTAAGTTGATGGTCATTTAAATTTGACACTATTCTTTACTCCTCTCCCCCTTCCCCCCACATTTTAGGTATATTGTGCCATATTTTACATCCTTTAATTTGGTGAATTCCTTGACATTATTTACAGAAGTATGCATTTTTTATTACTTCTTTGTTTCCTACTTCCATACTGTCACTTTTGATCTTTCGTAAAGAATTCCCTTCAGAATTTTGTAGGCCTGGTTTAGTAATCATGAAATTCTTTAATTTTTTTTTCTGGAAAACTCTTTATCTCCCCTTCTATTCTGAAAGACAACTTTTCTGGAGAAAGTGTTCTTGGCTGCTGGCACTTGAACATATCATGCCAGTGTCTTACAGCTTCCTAAGTTTCTGCTGAAAAAAATCTGCTGATAGCCTTATGGGATTTTCCTTGTATGAAACTATCTTCTTTTGATTAATGCTTTTTTAAAAATTTTCACTACATTTTGTCATTTTAATTATAATGTGTGTTGGTGTGGATCTGCTCCTGTTGATTTTCTTGGGGGTTCTCTGGGCCTCCTGGATCTGCATATCTGTTTATTTCCCTAGACAAGGGAAGTTTATAGCTATTACCTCTTCAAGTAAAGGTAATGGCTCTATCCTCTCTTCTCCTGGAATACATACAATTCAAATATTATTATATTCAGTGAAGTCACTGAGCTCCCGAAGTCTATTCTCACTTTGCATAATCATTTTGTTTCTTTTATCAGCTAGATGAATTTCCATTACTCTTTCATTTAGGTCATTAATTGATTTCTCTGCTTCCTACATTTCTCTGCTTCCCATATTCTGCTGTTCATTCCATCAAGTGTGTTTCTCATTTCATTTATTGAACAATTTATCTCTGCTATGTTTTTCCTTATTTCTGTGTTAAGAGTGTCAGTGATGCCCTCCACTCTTTTCTCAAGTCTCGTACTCACCAGTATTTATCATCATTACTTTAAATTTTCGATCAGGTATGTTACTTACATCTGTTTCTCTTAAATCTCTGGCTGTGGGCTTAAGCTGTTTTTTGTTTGTTTTGTTTTGTTTTAATTTGGGACATATTTTGTCTCTATTTTAATTTTGTCTAAGTTTCTTTGCTTGTTTCTTGTATGTATTAGGAAAGTTGGCTATGTATCCTATTCTTTTCTTTTTATAATTTTTATTATGTTACATTAGTCACCATACAGTACATCATTAGTTTGTGATGTAGTGTTCCATTATTTATTGTTTGTGTCTAACACCCAGTACTCCATTCAATACATGCCCTACTTAATACCTATCACCAGGCTCATGCACCTCTTGACTCCCTCACCTCTAAAACCCTCAGTTTGATTCCTGGAGTCCATAGTCTCTCATGGTTAATCTCTCCGTCTGATCTTCCCCCTCCCCCTTTTATTTTCCCCTTCCTTTTCCTAAGGTCCTCCATGCTATTCCTTATGTTCCATGAATAAACAAAACCATATGATAATTGCCTTCCTCTGTTTGACTTATTTTACTTAGCATAATCACCTCCAGTTTCATCCATGTTAATGCAAATGTTGGCTATTCATCTTTTCTAATAGCTGAGAAATATTCCATTGTATATGTGAACCACATCTTTATCCATTCATCTGTTGAAGGACATCTCAGTTCCTTCCACAGTTTTGCTATTGTGGACATTCCTTCTATGAACACTGGGGTACATATGACCCTTCTTTTCACTACATCTGTATCTTTCGGGGTAAATTATGTCCCTATTCTTGAGGGTAATGGCCTAATGAAGAAATGGTTCTGTAGTGGCCTGCAGTGTACTGTCCCATTCTCCAGGGCTTCACACTTTTGGGATTGTCTCCCATGTGTGTCTCCCATATGTGATGCTTGAGCTCTGCCATGGTGTCCTGACTGCTTTATCCTTAAGAACAGTCAGTTATCTGCAGAGGCTCCTCTCTTTGCCTGTTGTGGACAGTGTTTGGTAGCTGAGTTGAATGTGGTGAGTTTTAACTTGATGTTCTCTGGTCTGCTTGTAAAATGAGACCTGTCACTGCTGCTGCCAGAACCAAGGCCTGGCAAAACTCATAGGTTTGGATACAGAGTGTTGTCAGGGGTTTGGGCCACTCTTCTGGGGTAGGCAGCCCACTGATGGGAGTCAGGCAAGCATGACTGGAAAAGAAGTTTCCACCCGAATACATGTGGAGTGGAGCATGGTGTAAGCAAGTTAGGTAGTTAGCGTTGGTGCTGCACTGGTTCCCACAGGTGACCTTATGCTTATGCTGAGGGGTGGGGAAGGGAATTAGTGCCTGCCAATTCCTTTCCTCTCCATGAATTCTGCCTCTCTGGGACATGTCCAAAAATGAGCAAATAACCTCCCTACTGTGTGTTCCAGGCACTCTTCAAATTGCTATTTCCTTGCTATAAGTCCATGAGCTCTTTCCATTTCCTTCTCTTTAAGAGCAACCCCAATGCTCTCCAGGTTCTCTGCAAGGCAAGCTCAGTAACCTTCAAATGTCCAGGCTTTAAGCATCACTGGTTATAAGAACTAAAAAAATGTGGTCTCTCCACCTTTCTAAAGCAATTGCCATAGGGATTTGTTTTCTCCACATACTCTCCTGTGTGCTAGTCTGACTCTTGCTCTTCTTTGTGACTGTGGCTACCTTCCCCCCATGGCAGACATTTGTTTCTCTCCCAAACCATATCTCCACATTTCCTACCTTCTTTGCTGTGGCCTCTGTCTTTTGTTCTGGAGTTTGTTCTGTCAGTGTTCAGGTCAATTTCTGTGGCATTTAGGATCATGATAGTTATCTAGTTGTATTCATGGGATGAGGAATGCCTATTTGCATATTTACACACAAATATGTAAAGTAGAATCCTCCTACTCTGCCACCATCTTCCCAGTATCTACGGTGTTGATTTAAGTCTATTTACTTTCATGTAAGTATAGATGCCCCAGCATGTATTTTTGGTCCCCACTTGCATGAATATTCTTTTTCCATTCCTTCATTTTCACACTGTATGTTTCCTTACATCTGAAGTAAGTCTCATATTTAGGTGAGCTTTTAAAAAATCCATTCAACCTCTCTATATCTTTTGATTAGATAATTTTGTTCATTTACATTTAAAATAATTATTGATAGGTGTGTATTTATTACCTCTTATTTGCTATTTTGTTAATAGTTTTCTGGAAATTCTGTATTTCCTCTCTATTCTTTTTCTCTGGTTTTCTTTGTTTTTCTTTTTTTTTCTTTTTTTTAAAGATTTTTATTTATCTATTTGACAGAGAAAGAGACAGCAAGAGAGGGAACACAAGCAGGGGGAGTGGGAGAGGGAGAAGCAGGCCTCCCACTGAGCAGGGACCCTGACATGGGACTCAATCCCAGGACTCCAGGATCATGAACCAAGCCAAAGGCAGACGCTTAATGACTGAGTCACCTAGGAACCCTCTGGTTTTCTTCTTTTGTGGTTTGATGAAGTTATGTTTAAATTATTTTCTCATCTACAGATACAGTAGATCTATAGTATCTACTGTAGGTTATGGCTTTGAGGTTACCAAATAGTTGTATATAACAAACTATATATATATATATAGTTTGTTATATACAAACTATATATATATATATATAATATACAATAATATATATATATATATATATAATAGTTTACTTTTTTAATAATAGCTTATGTTTGACCATATATATATTTTTAAAGATTTTATTTATTTATTTGACAGAAAGAGTGATCACAAGTAAGAAGAGAGGCAGGCAGACAGAGAGGGGGAATCAGGCTTCCTACTGAACAGTGAGCCCAATGTGGGGCTGGATTCCAGGACCCTGAGACTATGACCTGAGCCAAAGGCAGAGGCTTAACCCACTGAGTCACCTAGGCACTACAAGTTTGATCAAAAATTAAAAGTTAACATTTTACTCCACCTCCACCTTTATGTTTTTGAATATCATATACATCTTTACACCTTTTTATTGTTTATTCCTTAAGTAATTACTGTAGTTATAGCTATAGTTATTTTTACTACTATTGTCTTTTAACTTTTAAATTAGCTTTATATGGGGCACCTGAGTGGCTCAGTGGGTTAAAGCTCTGCTTTCAGCTCAGGTCATGATCTCAGAGTCCTGGGATAGAGCCCCACATTGGGCTCTCTGCTCAGCAGGGAGCCTGCTTCCCCCTCTCTCTCTGCCTGCCTCTCTGCCTACTTGTGATCTCTCTCTCTCTCTCTCTCTCCATCAAATAAATAAATAAAATCTTAAAAAATAGTTTTATATATGATTAACTCAATACCTTACAATGTGTTTATCTTTACCGGTGAGATTTATACTTTTATGTGTTTTCTTGACAGTAACTAGTGTTCTTCCTTTACAACTTAAAGAAGTCCCTTTAACATTTCCTGAAAGACTGATTTACTGGTGATGATTCCGATATATATGTTTAACATTTGCCTCCCTGGAAATCTTCAGCTTCCCTTCAATTATAAATGATAATGTTACCAGCACCAAAACCCTTAAGGCACCTTGGAATAAATCTGACCAAAGAGGTAAAAGACTTATATTCTAGCAACTACAGAACACTTATGAAAAAAAAAAAATAAAAGAAGATACAAAAAGAAGAGAAAACTGCATGCCCATGGATCAGAACAATAAATATTGTTAAAATGTCTATGCTACCCAGAGCAATCTATACTTCCAACACCATCCCAATCAAAATACCAATAGAATTTTTCAAAATGTCAGAACAAACAGTACTAAAATTTGTATGAAACCAGAAGAGACCCCAAATTGCCAGAGGAATATTGAAAAAGAAAAATAAAGCTAAGGGCATCAAATTGGTTGATTTAGAACTATATCACCAAGACAGCATGGTACTGGCACAAAAACAGACACATAGATCAATGGAACAGAATAGAGAGCTCAGATATGGACTCTCAACTCTATGGTGAAGTAATCTTCAACAAAGCAGGAAAAAGTATTCAAAGGAAAAATGACAGTCTTTTTAATAAATGGTGCTGGGGAACAAGGACAGCTGTATGCAGAAGAATGAAACTCAACCATTCTCTTACATCATACAAAAAGATAAACTCTAAATGGATGAAATACCTCAATGTAAGAAAAGAATCCATAAAAATCCTGGAGGAGAACATAGGCAGTATTTTTTTTTTTTTTTACATTGGCCACAGCAACTTCTTTCAATACATGCCCAAAGGCAAGGGAAACAAAAGCAAACATAAACTTCATCAAGATAAAAGTCTTCTACACAGCAAAGGAAACAGTCCACAAAGATAAAGGCTTGTATCCAAGATCTATATAGAACTTCTCAAACTCAACACCCAAAAAGAAAATAATCCAGTGAAGAAATGGACAGAAGACACTTATCCAAAGAAGACATACAAATGGCAAACAGACACATGAAAAAATATTCAACATCATTAGCCATCATGGAAATTCAAATCATAACTACATTGAAATACCACCTTACAACAGGTATAATGGCAAAAATTAACAAGGCAAGAAACAACGAATGTTGGAGAGGTTGTGGAGAAAGTGGAACCCTCTTACTCTGTTAGTGGGAATTCAAGTTAGTGCAGCCACTTTGGAAAACAGTGTAGAGGTTTCTCAAAAAGTTAAAAATAGAGTTACTCTATGATCCAGGAATTGCACTACTAAGTATTTATCCCAATGATGCAGATGTAGTGAAAAGAAGGGCCATATGTGCCATATGTATCTCAGTGTCCATAACAGCAATGTCCACATTAGCCAAACTATGGAAGGAGCCAAGATGCCTTTCAACACACAAATGGATAAAGATGTGGTTCACATATACAATGGAATATTTCTCAAACATCAGAAAGAATGATTAGCCAACATTTGAATCAACATAGATGGAACTGGAGGAGATTATGCTAAGTGAAATAAGTCAAACAGAGAAAGGCAATTGTCATATGGTTTCACTTATTTGTGGAACATAAGAAATAGCATGGAGAATATTAGGAGAAGGAAGGGAAAAGTGAAGGGGGGGAATCAGAAGGGGAGATGAACCATGAAAGACTATGGGTTCTGGGAATCAAATTGAGGGTTTAAGTGGGGATGGGGTGGAAGGATGGGTGAGCCTGGTGATGGGTATTAAGGAGGGCATGTATTGCTTGGAGCACTGGGTTTTATATGCAAACAAGAAATCATGGAACACTACATCAAAGAAACACTTTTATTACAATAAAAATTTTAAAAATAAATATAAATCCAATAGATCCTACCCTCAAAAAATAAATAAAAATAAACAAAACAAAACAAAAATAAATGATAATTTTCCCCAGTAGGATATTTCTGTTTGGAAGTGTTTTGTTTTGCCACTTTGACTATTTCATGCCAGTCTGTTCTAGACTGCAAAATTTTTGCTAAAAAGTGTGCTGATGGTCTTAGAGGTGTTTTATGGTACATAACAAATTGAGAGGGTTTTGTTGTTGTTGTTGTTATTGCTTTTATGATTCTTTACATTTATGGGGCAACTGGTGGCTCAGTTGGTTTAACATCTGCCTTTGGTTCAGGTCCTGGTATTGGGCCATGTCAGCCTCCCTGCTTCTCCCTCTACCTCTGCTTGCTGCTTCATCTACTTGTGCTCTCTGTAAAATAAATAAAAAGTCTTTTTAAAAAGATTCTTTATGTTTAACTTTGGCATTTTAATTATAATGTGTCTTGATGTGGAGCTCTTTGATTTTTTTTTCTTTTTTCCATTTTATTTTACTTTCTCAGTGTTCCAAGATTCATTGTTTATGCACCAGACCTAGTGCTCCATGCAATAGGTGCCCCCCTTAATATCCACCACCAGGCTCACATGTCCCCCACCCCCTCCCTTCCAAAACTCTCAGTTTTTTTCTTAAGACTCTGGGATTCCAGATTCTGAATTTGTGTTTCCTTACCCAGTTTAGGGAGGTTTCAATCATTATTCCTTCAAGTAATTATTATATCCTTTCTCTTTCTCTTCTCCACCTGGGACACTTATAATGCTAATGTTATTTTGTTTAATGTTGTCCCATAAGTATTTTAAGTTATCTTCATTTTTAAAAAGAAATCTTTTTTTTTTAATTTTAACTTTTAGCTGCTCTGTTTATCACTGCCCTTATGCCAGGTTGTTGATTCATTCTTAGTTGTCTAGTCTTCTATTAAATCCCTCTAGTGTAGTTTTCACTTCAGCTATTGTATTCTTCAGCCTTACAACATCTATTTTGTACTTTCTCATTTTTTATGTCTTTCTTAAAGTTCTCACTGTGTTCATTCATTCTTCTTTTGAGTTTAGTGAGCATCTTTATGACCATTCCTTTGAAGTCTTTATCAGATAAATTAATTACCTCCATTTTATTAAGATGGTTTTCTCAGGTTTTCTCTTTTCCATTGAAATATATTCCTTTTTCTTTATTTTAATTCACAATGCTTATTTTATATATTAGACAAAACATATGTTTTCTAGTCTTGAAAGTGTATCCTCATGTAAACACTGAAACTTATAATTAAATCTTGTTTTAGCTCCTATTTGTCTTTTACACTTCTGTGATTTTTTCCAAGCAGCCTAATTTATTTTTAATAGCCCTTAGATTTTACAAGTGTGCAAAGTACTACAAGTGTTCCAAAGGGAGAAATCTTAGCCAGCACCTACTTTCAGGTTGTTTGAAAGACAGAGTCTCTGTGAGAAGCAAATATATACAGCACTGTGAGACCCCATTTGTCAATCTTGTTGCCTGCAGAGCAGGTTATTTGGCGCCCCCTGATTGACAGTTACAAAAATTGGGACTCCAAATGAGTTTATAAACTCGTTTATGGGAGGTACTGGCAAGCTGTAGCAAGGCTGAAGAAGAGCACAGAGATAGCATCTCCTGCACTACTTTTCCTGATAGCACCTTTGTGGCCTCGAGATGTGTGGTCAACCAGAGTTCAAAGGAATGGTCATAAAGATGCTCACTAAACTAACATTTGCATTATAAGGGTCCCAGGAGGAAGGAGAAAGGATATAAAAATTATTTGAAGAAATAATGGCTAAAAACATGCCTAAACTGGGTAAAGAAACATAAATCCAGATTCTGGAATCCCAGAGTGTCTTAAGAAAAATCAAAACGCTCCACATCAAGACCCATTATAATTAAAATATCAAAGTTAAACAAAAACAAAATCTTAAAAGCTTCAAAAAAGAAAAAAAAAAACACCTCAATTTGTTATGCATGAAAAAACATCTCTAATATCATGAGCAGATTTTTTAACAAAAACTGCAGTCCAGAACAGACTGGCACAATATAGTCAAAGTGTGCGAAGATCTCTTTCTTCAATTGTTGTCCTATAATACTTGGGGACACATCCTCTAGAGGTAGGCACTAAAAGGGTGTCCCCTTGGCTGTCACCACATAAACCAGAACACAAAATGTAAAATAACTGGGGAACAAGACATATGTAAAAGCTGCCCTCCAAGAGACACCAGAATAGAAATGCATGGCAGAGGGAGAGCACAATAATGGTGTGCACATTAGCAAGGCAGAGGATGAGTGCCGGGATGTTTTTCATCAGCTTAAGTGAGGCACAGGGAAAATGCAGGGACAGTGCATGCGCAGTGGCTTTAGCAAATAAAGGGAAAGCAGAAGAATTATGCTAATCAGCACTTCTGTCCCTGGTGAAAATCCCCAAATTTTGCAAACTCATTGGTGAATGTTTTATGATTAACAAAGAAATGACCTACATATGTAGTTTGGGTGCCTTTTTATTATTTTTTTTCCCTTAAGTTTATTTAGTTGGGCGCTTTTTTTTTTCTTCTTAAGTTTATTTTATTTTTTTAAAGATTTTATTTATTTGAGTGAGAGAGAGAGCAGGGAGACAATTCTAGGGCTCAATCCCAGGACCCTGAGCCCAAGGTAGATGCTTAACCAGCTGAGCCACCAAGGCATCCTGGGTGCTTCTCAAAATATTACTTTTGTACTAGGTACTGGAACAATTGAGTATGCACATGAGTTCCCTAAGAGCAGTTTCTTGGTCTACGATAGCCATTTGGGTCTTGAGGATGTAAGCCCCATTGGTTTTCATAGTCAAATGTTTTGAGGACTCATCACTCAGGGTCAGGTCTTAAATGTTGAGGTGCCTGATCTGAGGTACAAACCATTTGTTTCTCAGGGAGAAGATCCAGACATTTCAAATTTGTCTTGATTATGGTAGTTTTTTAGCAAGACCATGTCTCAACTTCTACCCACCTCAATGTGACCCTTTTCTTGTTTGCTGTGAGGTATCTCTTCAGCTAGTTTCCAGGTCTTTTATTATTTTTTCAGAATAAATAATTCTACATGTAACTATAGATTCAGTATTTCATGGGACATGGTAGTGTCAGGATCTTCATACATTATCATCCTGGACCACCCTGAAAAATTCTATATCAAGAAAAATATTCTTCAAGAATTATGGAGAAATTAAGACATGCAAGACAAGCAATTTTTTTTAATTGTTATTAGTAGGGCGCCTGGGTGGCCCAGTGGGTTAAGCCGCTGCCTTCGGCTCAGGTCATGATCTCAGGATCCTGGGATCGAGTCCCACATCGGGCTCTCTGCTCAGCAGGGAGCCTGCTTCCTCTCTCTCTCTCTCTCTCTCTGACAAATAAATAAAGAAAATATTTGAAAATTCAGGAAAAAGATAAGGATGTCCACTTTTTCTTTTTTTTCTTTCTTTTCAGTTTGTTTTTTAAAGTTTTTATTTAAATTTCAGTTAGTTAACATACTGTGTAATATTCATCTCAGGAGTACAATATAGTGATTCAGCACTTCCATACAACACCTCGTGCTCATCACAAGTGCACCCCCTAATCCTCCTCACCTATTTAACCCATCCACACCCACCTTCCCTCTGGGAACCATCACATTACATTGTTCTCTATAGTTAAGAGTCTGTTTCTTGATCTGTCTCTCTCTCTCTCTCTTTTTTTCCCCCTTTGCTCCTTTGTTTTTGTTTCTTTAATTCCACATATGACTGAAATCATATGGTATTTAACTTTCTCTGACTGATTTCACTTAGCATGATACTCTCTAGCTCCAAGATTTCATTCTTTTCTGGCGGGGTAATTTTCTGTTCTATAGATAGATAGATGATAGATAGATAGAAAAATATGAACTATATATATGAAATATGTATACATAGTATACATGAGTATATACCACATATATATGAGCAATATTCTGTTCCTTATGCATATATATGAGTGACATTTTGAGATATATATCTCTCTCCATATGGAGCGACATGCCCTTTTTCTAGTTTCTTTAGGTATAGGATTTATGTTTGTCTTTATATTCACCATAATCAGAGAAATTTATACTTTCCTATGCTTTTATGTTGTTTAGCTTTCTTTAGTTCCAAGTTAAAGAACTCCTTTAAGCACTTATTTTAAGGTAGAGGTAACGGAATAAACTTCCTTAGATTTTTTCTTTCTGAAAAAGTCTACCTTCCATTCTAAAAAGACAGTTTTAGCAAGTTAAATATTATTATTGGTATTTTTTTCTTTTAGTACTTTGAATATATCACTCTCCCCTGTCTTGCATTATTTCTGCAGAGAAAATTATTGATAGTTTAGTTAGTGTTCCCTGTATATATCAGTTACTTTTCTTTTGCTGTTTTCAAAAGTCTCTTTGGGCTTTGACTTTTGATGAATGAAATATCTTCTGTCTTGTAGAATTTTGTGGGATTAATCTATTTGGAGGTTTTGGGCTTCATTAATTAAGATGTGTATTTTTCTGCCTAGAGATGGAGGTTCTCAGACATCATTTTTTAAAAATAAACTTTGTTTTGTTTGTTTGTTTTCCTCCTTCTTGGAATTTCTTTCCACATACCACTTCTTTTGGTGATTCTGCATAAATCCTTCATGCAATAGACAGTATTTATTCCATTTTATTATTTTTTTTAAATTTTTACTCCTTTGAATGGAAAAGAAAATAACCCATACATGAGTTTGCTGATTCTTTCTTCTGCATGATTGAGTTTGTTATTAATATTCTCTATTTAATTTTTCAGTCCCTTCATTGTGTTCTTCCCCTATAGGAGTTCTGGTTTTTTTTCATGGTTTTTATTTCATTATTAAATATCTCATTTTGTTTATGCATTGTCATCCTGATTTTTTTCAGTTTTCTGGGTTCTCTTGTATGTCACTGAGCTTATTTAAGACAATTCTTTTAAATCCATTGCCAGATAGTCATGAATCTTTATTTCTTTATGGTTAGTTACTGGAACTTTATTAGTTACCTTTGGGTGTGTTATGTTTATTGTCTTGTTTTGTGTCAACACCTTTGGTGGTGTAAATACTTCTTCTCATCTTTAAACTGACTTTGGCATGTAAAGATTTTCTGCCAGGTCACTAAACTAATGGTACTACTTCCAAGATAACAGTTGAATGGGGCTGGACCCAGATTGCATGTTGGCTGTTGGGTTCACACTTAAGCCTGTAGTTGATGGGCTATTACAAGGGCCATGTTGTTGGTGAGCATGTTACCAGCTGTGATTCCTGTTAGGTCACTGGGAAATTGTGACTACCTTTTGGACTGAAGTCAAGTGGGGTTGGGGTCAAGACACAGGGCCAACTATGTGTCTGTAGTCAAGTTCACAGACAGCAGCTTGTTTCTAGGTAAACAGACAGGTGTGGAATCTGCCATGTCTCTGCACATTCTTCTGCCAGGTCTTTGGGTCAGTAACACTGCTTCTGGGATCACCATAGGGAGGAGCTGGAGCTACATCAGAGTCTGAAACTACAATCAAGTCTGCTCAGTAGGAGTGTTATTGGAGGTCCAGATGAGTGTGGTTCTCCTTGGATCTCAGGGCAGGCAACATGTATCTGGACATGGCTATAATGGGGCCACATAGCTGCTGATGTGTCCACAACCTGGTCTGTTATCTGTAGACCTATGACCTATCTCTGAGTTCTCTTAATTTAACTATGTCTACATGTGGATCTCTGAGTTTATTTGATGTGTAATAGGTTGAGATTTTGGGTGTATGATCTTTCATAAATTTAGGATTTTTTTCAACCATTATTTCTTCAAATATTATTTTAGCCAATTTCTCTTTTTCACATCCTTCTGAAATTCCATGAATCTATCTATGTAGCTATATGGCTATACTATATATATCTATATCTATCTATATATCTCTATATATCCATCTATCTATGTGAAGAGAGAGAGAGACAGAGACATAGAGAAGGAACACTCTGTATTTGATGTTAATACTAAAGTTCTCTAAGACTTTGTTCATTTGTCTTTTTTTTTCTTTTGGTCCTCAGAGTGGATAATATATATTGACTTCCATTCTAGTTGATTCAAGCTGATCATTTTTTGTTTTCCTGTCAGGACATTTAAAAAAAAATTCTGATTTTTTATATCTCATTTTTTATTGAACATTACACATCTTGTATAGGATATCAAAAATTGAGATGTAGAACTTATACCTGCAAATGAATGTAACTTTTCCCGTTTTGGACTTTAACATGGAGTATTGATTTAAAATATTCATGACCTAAGCTGTTCTTGGTTATCTCATGTATCCTATTGTTGGTCTGTTTACCAAATATATACTATCCACTTAAAATGCTTCTCATGTCACATTGTGCATTGCTTTGGGATTAGATTGGAAGAAAGTTTTTCTTAATTTTTCTGTTCCATTCCCCAGGTGTATACTGTCTATATAAGCATGTGTTTCAGGAAGGACAGTGTTCTCTTATACCTTCCCTGGTAATAAACTTTATATGCTATTCAGTGCTTGCTTCCCTGTCCATTAAAATTGTTTGACTGATCAGGCCTCTCTTAGGAAGGTGCTATCGTTCTGGGTCTAAAGTGTGCTGATTTCTCAGGATTCTTACTCTCCTCCAGTGATAGGTATTCTATAATGCTTGGTCTAGAATTTTTTTAAATTTAATTTTATTTTTTCAATGTTCCAAGATTCATTGTTTATGCACCACACCCACTGCTCCATGCAATATGTGTCCTCCTTAATACCCACACCACCAGACTCACCTAACCCCCCCACCCACCTCCCTTCCAAAACTTTCTGTTTGTTTCTCAGAGTCCCCAGTTTCTCATGGCTCATATTTCCCCTCAATTTCCCCCAATTCACTTTTTCTTTCCTTCTCCTAATGTCCTCCATGCCATTCCTTATGCTCCACAAGTAAGTAAAACCATATGACAATTGACTCCCTCTGCTTGACTTATTTCACTTAGCATAATCTCCTGCCCATATTGATACAAAAGTTGGGTAGTCATCCTTTCTGATGAAGGCATAGAATTCCATTGTATATATGGACCATATCTTCTTTATCCATTCGTCTGGTGAAAGACATCTTGACTCTTTCCACAGTTTGGTGATTGTGGCCATTGCTGCTATGAATTTTGGGGCACATATGGCTCTTCTTTTCACTACACTTGTATCTTTGGGGTAAATACCCAGTAGTGCAATTGCAGGGTCATAGGGTAGCTCTATTTTTAACTTTCTGAGGAACCTTTACAGTGTTTTCCAAAGTGGCTGCACCAACTTGCATTCCCACCCACACTGTAAGAGGGTTCCCCTTTCTCCACATCCTCTACAACATTTCTTGTTTCCTTCCTTGTCAATTTTTGCCATTCTAACTGGTGTAAGGTGGTATATCATTGTGGTTTTGATTTGGATTTCTCTGATGGTTAAAGATGATGGACATGGGGGAGTCAAGATGGTGGAGAAGTAGCAGGTTGAGACTACTTCAGATAGCAGGAGATCAGCTAGATAGCTTATCTAAAGATTGCAAACACCTACAAATCCAATGGCAGATCGAAGAGAAGAACAGCAATTCTAGAAACAGAAAATCAACCACTTTCTGAAAGGTAGAACTGGTGGAGAAGTGAATCCAAGGCGATGGGAAGATAGACCCTGGGGGGAGGGGCTGGCTCCCGGCAAGCTACAGAGAAACGGAGCACAAAATCAGGACTTTTATAAAAGTATGTTCCACTGAGGGACATCGCTCCAGAGGCTAAACCGGGGTGAAGCCCACATGGGGTCAGTGTGGCCTCAGGTCCCGCAGGGTCACAGAAGGATAGGGGGTGTCTGAGTGTCGCAGAGCTTACAGGTATTAGGACGGGGAAGCTGGCTACAGAGACAGAGCCAAGCAGTGAGCTCCCAGCTCGGGGTTACCTTGAACCAGTCGCAGGCTTGTGAGCTCAGAGCATGGACGGAGGCCATGGAGACGGGAGTAATTGGGCGCTGTTCTCTGAGGGCGCACTGAGGAGTGGGACCCTGGGTTCTCGGCTCCTCCAGGCTGGAGACCAGGAGGCTGCCATTTTCATTCTCATCCTCCAGAACTCTACAGAAAGCGCTCAGAGAACAAAAGCTGCTGAAAGCAAACCCGAGCAGATTACTCAGCCAGACTCCTGGTAAGGGCTGTGCAATTCCGCCTGGGAAAGACACTTGAGAATCACTACAACGGGCCCCTCACCCAGAAGATCAACAAGAAATCCAACCAGGACCAAGTTCACCTACCAAGGAGTGCAGTTTCAATACCAAGGAGAGCAGCGGAATTCCAGAGGAAAAAGCAAAGCATGGAACTCATGGCTTTTTCCCCATGATTCAGTAGTCTTGTAGTTAATTTCTTTATTTTTCTTTTTAAATTTTTTTTTCTCTCCTTCTGCTAAATTCTTTTTAACTTTTACCCTTTTCTTTTTTTAACGTTTTTTAACTAGTTAACTAATATATATATATATTTTTTATACTTTTTAATTCATTTTCTTTTTTTAATTGCTTCTTTTCTTTCTTTCTTTCTGAACTTCTTTTTTTAAGACTTTATTTATTTGACACAGAGAGAAAGATCACTAGTAGGCAGAGAGGCAGGCAGAGAAAGAGGGGGAAGCAGGCTCCCCGCTGAGCAGAGAGCCCGATGTGGGGTTCAATCCCAGGACCTTGAGACCATGACCTGAGCCGAAGGCAGAGGCTTAACCCACTGAGCCACTGAGGCGACCTCTGAATCTCTTTTTATCCCCTTTCTCCCCCCTCATGATTTGGGATCTCTTCTGATTTGGGTAAAGCATATTTTCCTAGGGTTGTTGCCACTCTTTTAGTATTTTACTTGCTCCTTCAAATACTCTTACCTGGACAAAATGACAAGGTGGAAAAATTCACCACAAAAAAAAAAAAAAAGAACAAGAGGCAGTACTGAAGGCTAGGGACCTAATCAATACAGATATTGGTAATATCTCAGATCTAGAGTTCAGAATGATGATTCTCAAGGCTCTAGCTGGGTTTGAAAAATTCATGGAAGATATTAGAGAAGCCCTCTCAGGAGATATAAAAGCCCTTTCTGGAGAAATAAAAGAACTAAAATCTAACCAAGTTGAAATTAAAAAAAGCTACTAATGAGGTGCAATCAAAAATGGAGGCTCTCACTGCTAGGATAAATGAGGCAGAAGAAAGAATTAGCAATGTTGAAGACCAAATGACAGAGAATAAAGAAGCTGAGTAAAAGAGGGACAAACAGCTAATGGACCACGAGGGGAGAATTCAAGAGATAAGTGACACCATAAGATGAAACAACATTAGAATAATTAGGATTCCAGAAGAAGAAGAAAGATTGAGGGGAGCAGAAGGTATACTGGAGAGAATTATTAGGGAGAATTTCCCCAATATATGGCAAAGGGAAGAAGCATCAAAATCCAGGAGGTGCAGAAAACACCCCTCAAAATCAATAAGAATAGGTCCACACCCCGTCACCTAATTGTAAAATTTACAAGTCTTAGTGACAAAGAGAAAATCCTGAAAGCAGCCCAGGAAGAGAAGTCTGTAACATACAATGGTAAAAATGTTAGATTGGCAGCAGACTTATCCACAGAGACCTGGCAGGCCAGAAAGAGCTGGCATGATATATTCAGGGCACTAAACGAGAAAAACATGCAGCCAAGAATACTATATCCAGCTAGGCTACATTGAAAATAGAAGGAGAGATTAAAAGCTTCCAGGACAAACAAAAACTGAAAGAATTTGCAAACACCAAACCAGCTCTACAGGAAATATTTGAAGGGGTCTTCTAAGCAAAGAGAGAGCTTAAAAGTAGTTGAACAGAAAGGAAGAGAGACAATATACAGTAACAGTCACCTTACAGGCAATACAATGGCACTAAATTCATATATCTCAATCGTTACCCTGAATGTTAATGGGCTAAATGCCCCTGTCAAAAGACACAGGGTATCAGAATGGATTAAAAAACAAAACCCATCTATATGTTGCCTCCAAGAAACTCATTTTAAGCCCCAAGACACCTCCAGATTTAAAGTGAGGGGGTAGAAAAGAATTTACCATGCTAATGGAAATCAGAAGAAAGCAGAAGTTGCAATACTTATATCAGATCAATTAGATTTTAAGCCAAAGGTTAAAATAAGAGATGAGGAAGGAAACTACATCATAATCAAATGATCTGTTCAACAAGAATATCTAACAATTTGAAATAATTATGCCCCTAACATGGGAGCAGCTAACTATATAAACCAAATAATAACAAAATCAAATAAAGACATCAACAATAATACAACAATAATACTTTAACACTCCCCTCACTAAAATAGACAGATCATCCAAGCAAAAGATCAAGAAGGAAATAAAGGCCTTAAATGATGCACTAGACCAGATGGACATCACAGATATATTCAGAACATTTCATCCAAAGCAACAGAATACACATTCTTCTCTAGCGCACATGGAACATTCTCCAGAATAGATCACATCCTTGGTCCTAAATCAGGTCTCAGCCAGTATCAAAAGATAGGGATCATTCCTTGCATATTTTTAGACCACAATGCTCTGAAGCTGGAATTCAATCACAAGAGGAAATTTAGAAATAACCCAAATACATGGAGACTAAACATCATCCTTCGAAAGAATGAATGGGTCAACCAGGAACTTAAAGAAGAATTGAAAAAATTCAAGGAAACAAATGATAATGAAAACACAATGGTTCAAAATCTGTGGGACACAAGAAAGGCAGTCCTGAGAGGAAAATATATAGCGGTACAAGCCTTTCTCAAGAAACAAGAAAGGTCTCAGGTACACAACCTAACCCTACACCTAAAGGAGCTGGAGAAAGAACAAAAAAGAAACCCTAAACCCAGAGGAGAAGAGAAATCATAAAGATCAGAGCAGAAATCAATGAAATAGAAACCAAAAAAACAATAGAACAAATCAATGAAACTAGGAGATGGTTCTTTGAAGGAATTAATAAGATTGATAAACTCCTGGCCAGACTTATCAAAAAGAAAAGAGAAAGGACCCAAATAAATAAAATCATGAATGAAAGAGGAGAGATCACAACCAACACCAAACAAATAAAAACAATTATAAGAACATACTATAAGCAACTCTACGCTAACAAATTTGACAATCTGGAAGAAATGGATGCATTCCTAGAGACATATAAACTACCACAATTGAACGAGGAAAAAATAGAAAGCCTGAACAGACCCATAACCAGTAAGAAGATTGAAACAGTCATCAAAAATCTCCAAACAAACAAAAGTCCAGGGCCAGATGGCTTCCCGGGGGAATTCTACCAAACATTTAAAGAAAAACTAATTCCTATTCTCCTGAAACTGTTCCAAAAAATAGAAATGGAAGGAAAACTTCCAAACACATTTTATGAGGCCAGCATCACTTTGATCCCAAAACCAGACAAGGAGCCCATCAAAAAAGAGAACTACAGACCAATATCCTTGATGAACACAGATGCGAAAATTCTCACCAAAATACTAGCCAATAGGATTCAACAGTACATTAAAATGATCATTCACGGGCGCCTGGGTTAAGCCGCTGCCTTCGGCTCAGGTCATGATCTCAGGGTCCTGAGATCGAGTCCCGCATCGGGCTCTCTGCTCGGCAGGGAGCCTGCTTCCCTCTCTCTCTCTGTGCCTGCCTCTCTGCTTACTTGTGATCTCTCTCAGTCAAATAAATAAATGAAATCTTTAAAAAAAAAGATCATTCACCACGACCAAGTGGGATTTATTCCAGGGCAGCACGGTTGGTTCAACATCCGCAAATCAATCAGTGTATACAACACATCAATAAAAGAAAGAACAAGAACCATATGATACTCTCAATAGATACTGAAAAAGCATTTGACAAAGTACAGCATCCCTTCCTGATCAAAACTCTTCAGAGTGTAGGGATAGAGGGCACATACCTCAATATCTTCAAAGCCATCTATGAAAAACCCACTGCAAATATCATTCTCAGTGGAGAAAAACTGAAACTTTTCCGCTAAGGTCAGGAACATGGCAGGGATGTCCATTATCACCACTGCTATTCAACATAGTACTAGAGGTCCTAGCCTCAGCAATCAGACAACAAAAGGAAATTAAAGGCATCCAAATCGGCAAAGAAGAAGTCAAACTATCACAGTTTGTAGATGATATGATACTATATGTGGAAAACCTAAAAGACTCCACTCCAAAACGGCTAGAACTTGTACAGGGATTCAGTAAAGTGTCAGGATATAAAATCAATGCACAGAAATCAGTTGCATTTCTCTACACCAACAACAAAAGAGAAGAAAGAGAAATTAAGGAGTCCATCCCATTTTCAATTGCACCCCAAATCGTAAGACACCTAGGAATAAACCTAGCTAAAGAGGCAAAGAATCTATACTCAGAAAACCATAAAATCCTATTGAAAGAAATGGTGGAAGACACAAAGAAATGGAAAAAATGTTCCATGCTCCTGGATTGGAAGAGTAAATATTGGTAAAATATCTATGGAACCTAAAGCAATCAACACATTTAATGCAATTCCTATCAAAGTACCATCCATCTTTTTCAAAGAAATGGAACAAATAATTCTAAAATTTATATGGAACCAGAAAAGACCTCGAGTAGCCAAAGGGATATTGAAAAAGAAAGCCAACGTTGGTGGCATCCCAATTCCGGACTTCAAGCTCTATCACAAAGCTGTCATCATCAAGACAGCATGGTACTGGCACAAAAACAGACACATAGATCAATGGAACAGAATAGAGAGCCCAGAAATAGACCCTCAACTCTATGGTCAACTAATCTTCGACAAAGCAGGAAAGAATGTCCAATGGAAAAAAGACAACCTTTTCAGTAAATGGTGTTGGGAAAATTGAACAGCCACATGCAGAAAAATGAAATTGGACCATTTCCTTATACCACACACGAAAATAGACTCAAAATGGTTGAAGGACCTCAATGTGAGAAAGGAATGCATCAAAATGCTTGAGGAGAGCACAGGCAGCAACCTCTTCAACCTCAGTTGCAACAACTTCCTAGGAACATCGCCAAAGGCAAGGGAAGCAAGGGCAAAAATGAACTATTGGGATTTTATGAAGATCAAAAGCTTTTGCACAACAAAGGAAACAGTTAACAAAACCATAAGACAACTGATAGAATGGGAGAAGATATTTGCAAACGACATATCAGATAAAGGACTAGTGTCCAGAATCTATAAAGAACTTAGCAAACTCAACACCCAAAGAACAAATAATCCAATCAAGAAATGGGCAGAAGACATGAACAGACATTTCTGCAAAGAAGACATCTTTATGGCCAATAGACACATGAAAAAGTGCTCCATATCACTCAACATCTGGGAAATACAAATCAAAACCACAATGAGATATCACCTCACACCAGTCAGAATGGCTAAAATCAACAAGTCAGGAAATGACAGATGCTGGCGAGGATACGGAGAAAGGGGAACCCTCCTACACTGTTGGTGGGAATGCAAGCTGGTGCAACCACTCTGGAAAACAACATGGAAGTTTCTCAAAATGTTGAAAATAGAACTACCCTATGACTCAGCAATAGCACTACTGGGTATTTACCCTAAAGATACAAACGTAGTGATCCGAAGGGGCACGTGCACCCGAATGTTTATAGCAGCAATGTCTACAATATCCAAACTATGGAGAGAACCTAGATGTCCATCAACAGATGAATGGATCAAGAAGATGTGGTATATATACACAATGGAATACTATGCAGCCATCAAAAGTAGTGAAATCTTGCCATTTGCGATGACGTGGATGGGACTAGAGCGTATCATGCTTAGCGAAATAAGTCAAGTGGAGAAAGACAGCTATCATATGATCTCCCTGATATGAGGAAGTGGAGATGCAACATGGGTGATTAAGGGGATAGGAGAAGAATAAATGAAACAGGATGGGATTGGGAGGGAGACAAACCATAAGTGACTCTTAATCTCACAAAACAAACTGAGGGTTGCTGGGGAGAGGGGAGTTGGGAGAAGGGGTTGGGGTTATGGACATTGAGGAGGGTATGTGCTATGGTAAGTGCTGTGAAGTGTGTAAACCTGGCAATTCACAGACCTGTACCCCTGGGGATAAAAATATATTATATGTTTAAAAAAATTTAAAAAATCATATTAAAAAAAGATGATGGACAATTTTTCATGTGTAGTTAACCATTTGTATGTCTTCTTTAGAGAACTGTCTGTTCATATCTTCTGTCTGTTTTTAGACTTCATTACTTATTTTTTAGGTGTTGAGTTTGAGGTGTTCTTTATAGATCTTCGATATCAGCCCTTTGTCTGTAGGGTCATTTACAAATATCTTCTCCCATTTTGTGGTTTGTCTCTTTGCTTTGTTGACTGTTTCCTTTGCTATTCAGAAGCTTTTGATCTTGATGACGTCCCAAAAGTTCATTTTTGCTTTTGTTTCCTTTGTCTTAGAGACGTCTTAAAGAAGTTGCTGATGTTGAAAAGGTTACTGCCCATGTTCTCTGGGAACATAGATTGATAGATTCCTGCCTCACATAGAGGTCTTTTATCCATTTTGATTTTATCTTTGTTTGTTGTGTAAGAGAATGACCAGGCTTCATTCTTCTACACATCACTGTCCAATTTTCCTGGTACCATTTATTGAAGAGACTATCTTTTTCCCACTGGATATTTTTTCCTGCCTTGTTGAAGATTAGTTGACTATAGAGTTCTGGGTTAATACCTTGTCTCTCTACTCTCTTCCACTGGTCTATGTGTCTGTTTTTGTACCAGTACCATGCTGTCTTGGTGATCACAGCTTTATAGTAAAGCTTGAAATCAGGCAACGTGATGCTCCCAGTTTTGTTTTTTTCTTTTTCAATATTTCCTTAGCAATTCTGGGTCTTTTTTGGTTCCATACAATTTTTAGGATTGTTTGTTCTAGCACTTTGAAAAATACCAGTGAAATTTTGATCAGGATGGCATTGAAAGTATAGATTGCTCTGGGCAGTATAAACTTTTTAACAATGTTTATTCTTATAATCCATGAGCATGGAATGCTTTTCCATCTTTTTGTGTCGTTTTCAATTTCTTTCTTTCATGAGTGTTCTGTAGTTCCTCTAGTTCATATCCTTTACCTCTGTATTTAGGTTTATTCCCAGGTATCTTGTGATTCTTGATGCTATAGTAAATGGGATCAATTCTTTAATTCCCCTTTCTAAATCATCATTATTAATGTATAGGAAAGCAACTTATTTCTGTGCATTGATTTTGTATCCTGCCACAGTACTGAATTGCTGTACAAGTTCTAGTAGTTTGTGGGTGGTGTCCTTTGGGTTTTTGATATAAAGTATCATGTCATCTGCAAAGAGAGAGAGTTTGACTTCTTCATTGCCAATTTGCATACCTTTTATTTCTCATTGTTGTCTGATTGCTGTTGCTAGGACTTCTAATACTATGTTGAACAAGAGTGGTGAGAGTGGGCATCCTTATCGTGTTCCTGATCTCAAAGGGAAATCTTTCAGCTTTTCCCTATTGATAATGTTATTTGATATGGGTTTTTCATGGACAGATTTTATGAAGTTGAGGAATCCCTATACTTTCTTGACTCTTTCCCAGTGTATTTGAGTTTTATTCCATTTTTCCCCCTAGGTGCAGTGGATTTCCACCTGCACCCTGAGGGTGATGTATTTTGTTACCCTTCTCAGTACCTTAATATTTTTGTCATTGGGGAAGATAAGGAGAAGGACCCAGGTCATGTATTCTGACGTTCCAGTATCCGTTATTACTCCCTATCTCAATGCTTGCATCAACAGGTCCCATTCGTTATTCTGAGTACCCTTTTAGATCTATAGGAAATTTAAACAAATATTTTATAACCCTTCTTATGTATATTATTCCCAGTGATTCTATACATCGATGACAAGTCCATTAAACACTCTGGTAGATTTTTAAAAGTTAGCTTTTGAGGATTATTTGGATTTTTTTTCTTATAATTAAGAGAATGGTTCTCTTTCTTCATACATCCAAAATTGGAACTAGAAGTCCAGCTTGAGAAAAAAAATCATTATGAGCTGTTGATGCTTAAACATTAATCAGACAATACTGCTTGCCAGAATACTCATTCCTCCTAAGAACTGAAGAAAGTCTCAACTCAAGTAAGTTATTAAGAATTTGAATGGATAAAGAATATGAGATATGTATAAAATAAAGTAAATATTTCATATATATTTATATATTTCATATATTGATAGATAGATAAATAGATATAGATGTATCATAAAAATGATGAAATCTTGCCATTTGCCGTGACATGGGTAGTGCTAGAGGGTATTATGCTAAGGGAAATAAGTCAGTCAGAGAAAGACAAATACCACACGATTTCACTTATATGTGGGATTTAAGAAACAAGTGATCCTGAGGAAAAAGTTAAGAGACAAATGAAGAAACAGACTGATGGTTACCAGAGGGGACGTGGGTGGGGGAATGGGGTAAATAGGTGTTGGGGATTAAGGAGTACACCTGTGATGATCACTGAGTGTTGTGCCTATGTGTCAAATACTAAATTGTACACCTGAATAATATAACACTGTAGGTTAACTGTAATTTAAATATATCCTTAAGAGAGGAGCTAAGATTGTGGTGTAGTAGGAGGACTCTGGACTTGTTTTGTCCTTTGAGCACAACCAGTTAACTAAAAAAACATTCTGAATATCCAAGAAGTCAACATGAGGACTGACAGAACAGACTGTGCTCATAGATGGAAAGGAGAGGCCACACTGACTAAGATGAGAAGTGTGGAGACATGTTTTGCAGGAGAAATGGATCACAGATACTGCAGATAGGAGAGAGTCTTTGTTATGGGGAAATGTGAGAGAGAGAGAGGAACATGCAGGGAAACACACAAAGAGGACAATTCCCTAAATCCATTGGCTGGGAAAATGAGAAAGGCTGATTTTTGCAACCAGCAGGGCTCGAGGACTGGAGTTTTGGAGGTCTATGGTCTTGGCTGGGATAGAGCCCAGAAGGCACTGCCCTACTACTGGAAAGAAAGCAGACAAACATCCTGGGGGTAAGAAGACACAATTTGAGGACTCCTAAAGGTTCAGGGGCAGAGAATCTTTGCCCAAGATACTTGGGGTGCATCTGTCAGAGGTGGCATTCACTTTAAGGATGAAGAGCCTGCAGAAGCCATTTCCCTCTTTGCCATTCAGCATAGGTGCAGAGACACCTGCTGAGGCATCCTCACTTAGAAAGTGGCTGTTTAGCCTGCTTTCTCCAAAAATCACTCCCCCACACTCTGGTGTAACTGCCCTTTTCAGTTAAACCAGCATCAGTCCCAGCAGGGCAAGACCCTCCTGCAGAAGAGTAGCATAGACTCCACCATACCACATTACTAAAATTTAAAAATTTAAAATTTAGTAGGCCTGGCTGAAATGAATTCCTCAGGCAAGCAAAATGGAAACAGGTGACATTTGAAAACAACAATCTAAAAAACACCTGGGAAGCCTGATTATTCCCATTTCTAGGAGTACATCTCTGAGAGCAGCAAGCATGGACAGCAATGTCTAGGGACAAAAGAGATGACTGTTGCCACTTACCTCCCAGACCCCTCAGCATAAACAAGCTTCATTAAACAACAGAGCATAGACCCTGGCTGCCTATCCTGCTTAAACTAAGTCCTGGGCCCTGCACTCTGCTGGCACTACCCTTCTTGTGCAAGTGTGTCTCAGTCCCAGCAGAGCAGCTCCTTCCCAGACTAACAGAAACCCAAACATATCACATCTGCCTCAGATCTCTAAAAGTTTTCATTTCTAGAGGAAGTAGCATCAGTTCTCATTTAACAAGCAAACCAGAGCACACCTTGGTTAAAACTCACCACATTCTGGCCAAGTTCCAAACAGTATCCATCACAGACAAAGAGAGCCTCTGCAAATGACTGGCCTAAAGTGAAGAGCAAAAGCACAGTAGCAGAGCACATGCAGCACACACCAGAGACACTTGCTGAAATGCCAAGTCCTGGACACCATATGATCTCTTCTTCACAAATCCCACATTATCATGGTGAATGATTCTTTTAATAAATTGTTATATGTCATTTCCTAGTATTTTGCTGAGAAATTTTGCATCCATGCTCATCAGGAATATTGGCCTGTAGTTCTCTTTTCAGGTGATACTAAAGGTATCCATTCTTTTCTCAGGCACAGAGAGTATCCTTGTGATTGTTACTTTTAATTTTCCATCAGGAATATTACTTATATATTTACACTTAGATCTCTTCTTGTTTCATTTGAGATGAATTCTTCCACCTTGGAATTTTGTCTAAGTCTCTGTCTTCTTCTGCATGTTAGAAAAGCCTGTTATGTTTCTTGCTTCTGAGAATAATGGCTTTATGAAGAAGATAATGTGGGATTTGTACCTGGGCTGCAAGGATGGCTCAATATTTGCAAATCAATCATTGTGATAAATTATATTACAAAAAAATGATAAGAACCATGTGATCCTCTCACCTGATGCAGAGAAAGCATCTGACAACGTACAATATCCATTCATGACAAAACCCTCCTCAGCAAAGTAGGGATAGAGGAACACACCTCAAAATTATTATAAAGATTTTTATATGGAAAACCCAGTTAATATCATCCTCAATGGGGAAAACTGAGAACTTTTCCTCTATAGTCAGGAGCAAGACAGGAATGTCCATTCATACTGCTGTTGCTTGACAGAGTACTGGACATCCTAGCCTCAGCAACCAGAAAACAAAAAGAAATAAAAGGCATCCAAATTTAAAGGAAGATGTCAGACTTTCAATATTCACAGGAGACATGATACTCTACATAGAAAACCCAGAAGACTACACTAAAAAATTTTATAGAACTGATATATGAACTCAATAAAGTCACAAGATACAAAATCAACATCCTGAAATCTGTGGCATTTCTATACACCAATAATGAAGCATCAGAAAAAGAAATCAAGGAATCAATCCTATTTACAATTGCACCAAAAACAGTTAGCTCTCTGGGAATAAGCCTACAAAAGAGGTAAAAGATCTGTACTTCAGTAACAGTAAAATACTGATTAAAGAAATTGAAGACGATGCAAAAATAAGTGGAAAAACATCTAATGCTTACAGATTAGAAGAACAAACATTGTTAAAATGTCTGTATTACCCTAAGCAACCTACACTTTTAATGCAATCTCTATCAAAACACCATCATTTTTCACAGAACTAGAACAAAGAATCCTAAAATTTGTGTGGAACCACAGAAGATCCTCAATAGCCAAACTAATTTTGAAAAATAGAAGCAATGCTGGAGCCATTACAATTCCAGATTTAAATCCCAGTTATATTACAAAATTTTAGGGATCAAACAGTATGTTACCAGCACAAAATCAGACACATAGATCAATAGAACAGAATAGAAAACCCCAAATAAACCCACAGTTTATGCTCAATTATTCTTTGACAAAGCAGGAAAGAATATGAAATGGGAAACAGACAGTCTCTTCAGCAAATGGTGGAGAAACTGGATACCAGTATGTAGAAATATGAAACTGGGCCACTTCCTTAAATACAGCATAAAAATAAATTCAAAGTGAATCAAAGACTTAAATGTGAGACAGAAAAACATCACAATACTAGAGAAGAAAACAGGCAGTGAACCTTTTGGCATCAGTCATAGCAACTTTTTATTCTAGATATGGCTCCTAATGCAAGGGAAACAAAAGCAAAAATAAAGTATTGGTATTTTATCTAAATAAAAGAACGACAGGTGTTGACATGAATGCAAAGAAAAGAAAACTCTTAAGTTGTTGGTTGGAATACAAACTGGCGCAGCCACTTTGGAAAGCAGTATGGAGATTCCACAAAAAGTAAAAATAGTACCTTAGGATCCAGCAATTGCACTATTAGGGATTTACCCAAAGGGTACAAAATTACTAATTCTAAAAGATACATGCATCCCAATGTTTATAGCAGCCTTAAATTATATAGCCTAAATTATGGAAGTAGCCCAAATGTGCTTCAACTATTGAATGGGTTAAGAAGACATTGCATAGGAGCACCTGGGTGGCTCAGTGGGTTGAGCCTCTGCCTTCAGCTCAGGTCATGATCTCAGGGTCCTGGGACTGAGCCCTGCATTGGGCTTTCTGCTCAGCAGGAAGCCTGCTTCCCTCTCTCTCTGCCTGCCTTTCTGCCTACTTGTGATATCTCTCTGTCAAATAAATAAATAAAATATTTTTTAAAAATGTGAATATGGGTTTAAAAAAAAGAAGAATATATTGCATATATATGCAATGGAATATTACTCAGCCACAAAAAGAGTGAAATATTGTCATTTGCAATGACATGGATGGAGCTAGTGAGTATTATGCTAAGAGAAATCATTCAGTCAGAGAAAGAAAAACAGCATATATTTTCAACTGAAGCAAAAGAAATGAACCAAGGGGGGAAATAGAGTCAAACCAAGAAACAGACTACTAACTGTAGAGAAAAAAAAAATGATTGTAACTGGTGGATGCGTTGATGGGTTAAACAGGTGACTAGTACTATGGAGGGCACTAATGATGAGCACAGGGTGTTTTGTTTTTTATATGTGATTAATCAGTAATTTCTACAATTTTAATATTTTATCATATGTTAACTAACTGAAATTTAAATAAAATTTGGAGAAAAATATAAATAAGTAAATACATACATACACATATACATACTTTAAGAAATAGCTTTACAAAAACAACTGGAAATCTAAAAACTAAAGTAATCCCATGTAGAGAGATTATATAATTATTTAATAAACATGATTTTAAAATAGCTGATAAGTGCTTGTTGACTTATAGTAATCATAAACCAGGACTATCCAGGACATACGGTTGTCCTATTTATAAGGTCAACTTAAGTCAGAGAGACAGGAAATGTACCTTAAATATAGACAATATTACATAATCATTTCTAGTCAATAAACAGGACTATAATGATTGTTACAGTTACACAAAATATGTCCCTCAGTGACATCCACACCAGTCCCTACCACAGCTAATAAAACAAAAACAAAAACAAAAACAAAACAGAACAGAACAAAACAAAACCTCTTTATCCTAGTCATTAAGGATTGGGCATTTTTGTTATCTTGATATTTATAAAGAAATGACACATAGAAGTGGTAAGCAAGAGACACATTTGCAGCATCCAATTTCCTGTTTCCTTAGTTTAAGTCATATTTTGAATATTTTTTTCAGGTTAATTTCCTCTCTAACAAATCTTATCAAGGGTTAACTGTGACCAGAACATTCCCATCTTGCTCCATGTTTTGAAGTGTAGCAGAAAACACTACTGCATAGTAGGTTTTTTTTTTAAAGATTTTATTTATTTATCAGAGAGAGAGGGGGAGAGAGCGAGCATAGGCAGACAGAATGGCAGGCAGAGGCAGAGGGAGAAGCAGGCTCCCTGCCGAGCAAGGAGCCCGATGCGGGACTCGATCCCAGGACGCTGGGATAATGACCTGAGCCGAAGGCAGCTGCTTAACCAACTGAGCCACCCAGGCGTCCCGATAGTAGGTTTTTTGAACACAGAAACATCTGTACAAATTTCCAGTGATGCTCTAGTCAAAATGAGTCATTTTATGTCTAATAAAAATGAAGCGGCTATGTAGATCTCTAAAAGAATCTCCCCCCACCCTTGGCTGGCATTGACATAAACTTGGTGAAAGTTGGTGCCAAAGGAGAATAAGACATCTCTGCTTTCTCTGTGTGTTCTTTATGCAGGACCCATGAATATACTCTAGATTGTTTTGTTTGACATCATTTAGGTTTATTTACATATTTATCAATGGGCTGCCTGGAAAAATGTATTTTTTGCAGGATGTACTCTTTTTTTAAATATACAGATCCCTGTGGTATGTCTTTTTGAATGCTATTAGCCTTTTTATTTTTCATTTGACAGGAAAGATACATTTCTGAATCAGTTACTCAATATCCATGAAAGTAAAAAGAATACTCAAAAAGAGACCCAAGTTTGGCTATTGTGGACATTGCTGCTATAAACATTCGGGTGCACGTCCAATGAAACAAGATGGGATTGGGAGGGAGACAAACCATAAGTGACTCTTAATCTCACAAAACAACTGAGGGTTGCTGGGGGGAGGGGGTTTGGGAGAAGGGGGTGGGATTATGGACATTGGGGAGGGTATGTGCTTGGATGAGTGCTGTGAAGTGTGTAAACCTGGTGATTCACAGACCTGTACCCCTGGGGATAAAAATATATGTTTATAAAAAATAAAAAATTTAAAAAAAAAGAACAACAAAAAAAAGAGACCCAAGTAATTTGGTGTTGGTAAATTCCTTCTGCCTTGACTACATGAACATTTGTGCCTTTTCATTAGCCACAGCCTTCTAATACCATTTGTATTTTTTAGACTCATGCATTTTGGAGTATCAACTGAGAATAATATGAAGTGCCTTAAATTATCTCCTTAAAATCCCTATGACAGAATGAAGGAAAGGTATGTAATAATATGTTAGCACCAGGCAGCCCATGGCTGATGATTTTGAATCTTCCCTTTCCTGATAGCACAGATCTATATGACTTTATGCTCTTTATCCTAGGCACTGTAGATAACAGTTATCTCTTATTGTGATGGCTCCTTTCTAGACATTCATACAATGTAAATCATATATTTTCCTACCCAGGGACATTTGCATTTTGATAAATTACAAAATCTTTAAACTGAGATAGTATATAATGCATCTTTCATAAAAATATCAAATATCAAAAAATATAAAGTTGGGAAGCCTGGGTGGCTCAGTCAGTTAAGCTGTTGCCTTCAGTCTGAGTCTTGATGTCAGGATCATGGGATTAATTCCTGCATTGGGCTCCTTGCTCAGTGGGAAACCTGCTTCTCTCTCTGCCTCTGCCTGAGCACTGCCTGCTTGTGCTCTCTCTCTCTTTGACAAATAAATAAAATCTTTAAAAAAAAACCATAAAGTAATGTTTTTGAAGATTGAGAGACCCTTGAAATTACATAAAATAATCTAAATATAACAATCATTATCATCAAATTTTGAGTGTCAGGTACTTTATATGCATTATCTCATTTGGACTTCAGCAACCCTATGATGTAGTTGCTAATATTGCTTGTATTGGACATTTATTGTTTTATTCCATTCCATTAATTACTAACAGGTTAATCAGTCCTAGGGATACATTAGCAAATAAAACAAAAAAACTCATGACATTAACATTTTAATAAAACAACATATGTTAAAGAGGATTAAGCAATACTTCTCTTGATGAGAATTGAGAAATGTTGAATTATTGTATTGTTTTTTAAATTTTTTAAAATTTATTCTTTATTTTCAGCATAACAGTATTCATTATTTTTGCACCACACCCCGTGCACCATGCAATCTGTGCCCTCTATAATACCCACCACCTGGTACCCCGACCTCCCACCCCCACCCCTTCAAAACCCTCAGATTGTTTTTCAGAGTCCATAGTCTCTCATGGTTCACCTCCCCTTCCAATTTCTCACAACTCCTTTCTCCTCTTTAACTCCCCATTTCCTCCATGCTATTTGTTATGCTCCACAAATAAGTGAAACCATATGATAATTGACTCTCTCTGCTTGACTTATTTCACTCAGCATAATCTCTTCCAGTCCCGTCCATGTTGCTACAAAAGTTGGGTATTTGTCCTTTCTGATGGAGGCATAATACTCCATAGTGTATATGGACCACATCTTCCTTATATTGTATGCCTGAAACTAATATAACACTGTATGTTAATTATACTTAAATAAAAATAATTCTCATGTTAACATTTTCATGGGCAACAGATTAAAAATGACTAAAACACAAGATAACAAAGAACATGGGCAAACAGAACAAGGTAAAGGGTATCAGCAATAAAAGGAGAAAGAGAATGATGTCGGCATAATGGGGCATAAATTGTCCTCACCCCCCCCCCTTTGACAACTAGTTAGGCATTCATGCATAAGCAAAAGTGCCTCTGTGAGAGTTGCATGGGATTAAGCACCAAATGCCAAGGGATCTTGAAGTTTTGCTCACTTGCAAATCTGGTAATAGGCAGATAGATCTCAGTGTGAGCTATAAGAGCTGTGGAGTCATCAATTCTGCTCCAAGCCCTCAAGTTGCAGTCAGGGCTGACTCAGAGATGGATGAGAGAAAATTTGAAAAAAAAAAAATCCATCCTCCTTAAGTGGAAACTGCAGCATGCCATTGTAGCTAACAAAATACCAGTTTAGATACAGTGGACTCTTAGAGGAAATTTGTGAGCTCTACACCTCACGAGAAAAGAATATGGCCCTTAAATATCGGGTTGTAAATTCCTCTGAGAAAAATAAAAGCACAGTGAATGAATGCCCAGCTACCCCAGCTGTGTGAATTGCTGCTGGAGAAACTTGTTTCTCTTTAGCAGCACCCAGAGCACTGAGGTGAGACATCCATGACTGAATTAAGGAGATCAGAAAAGAGGCAGATAAGAATACCAAGGACATTAAAAGGACATTGTTGCTGCTAACTGCACTTGTGAATTTGTTAGGAAGTTTGCCCACAAGCCTTTTAGAGACATTCCCCTGAAAACTACCCTCACTGGGCCCCTGAGCACACCCAATACCCTGAATGCTAAACGCACATCTTCACCCACTCTGAGTCTGGCTCTCTGTGCACACATCTGAATGACACAACAAGAGTTAGTCTGGAAAATTAGTGCTATCAGAAACAAATCAAGATATGTGGGAAAGAGAAAACAAACTTGAACTACAGTGTCAACTTTGGTAAGACAAGAGAGGTCTCCAGCTGAGTGAGTAATAAGAACCAGAGAAGATATAAAATCTAAGAAATCTGCTACAAAAGGAAGCAATAAGAATGAATCACATATACCCCCACAAAAGCAGAGAAAATCCCAGATATAACACTACCTATGAAAAGCATACAACATCTGAGGGCAAATAGTATATAATTAAGGTGACTGTTACTTCTAATGTGAAAGTAGTAACACAAAACTACAAAGGACATGAAAACAAATGGAAATGTAATTTATAAACTTATAATTCTTATTTGGGTGCAAAATTATGAAATTTTACAATGTAGGTGGTAAAGAACTCACAATAGTTGTTTTTTTTTTTAAAAAAAAAAAGAGCTATAAGAAAACTCAAGAAGACAGTTCAGCTAAATCATGGAAAAACAGACTTAAACTAAATGTTTACCAAAAAAGATATTTAAGAAAAAAAAAAAGAAACCTGAAGTAATTCTGGAGCTCAGAAACTCAATGAATAAAATGAAAAATGCAATAAAGTACCTGCAATAAAGTACAGCAAAAGGAGGACAGAATAAATGAACTAGAGCACAGGGACTTACATGTGACCCAGTCAGAAAAGAAAAAAATAGCAACAACAAAGAATGAAAAAGACTGAAAAAAGTCGACACAATCTATAGGAATTCCTCAAAAGAAGAAATATTAGAATAATCAGAATTCCAGAACTAAAAGAGAAAGAGAAATGAGCGAAAAGTTTATCTAATGAGAAAAATAGCTGAGAACTACCCAAACTTGGCGAAATACTTGGACATCCAGGTTTATGAAGCTAAGAGATCACCATAATATCTCAACAAAAAAAGACCTTGTCTAAAAGTCTTGCTGAAACTGTTAAAAGTCAGAGATAAAGAGAGAATCCTAGGGGCACCTGGGTGGCTCAGTGTGTTAAAGCTTCTTCCTTTGGCTCAGGTTATGATCTCAGGGTCCTGGGATCGAGCCCCACATTGGGCTCTCTACTCAGCAGGGAGCCTGCTTCCTCTCTCTCTCTCTCCACCTGCCTCTCTGTCTACTCTATCTCTATCAAATAAATAAATAAAATCTTTAAAAAAGAGAGAGAGAGAATCCTAAAAGTAGACAGAAAAAAAAAATCTAACATACAAAGAAACTAACATTAGTCTATTAGCTGATTCTGGAGCAGAATCCTCACAGGCCAAGAAAAAGTGAAACAACATATTCCGTGTTGAAAGAAAAAAAAAATGCCAGGCAATATGCTATCCAACAAAGTCACCCTTCAGATATGAAGGGAAATAGACTTCTTAGACAAAGCTTAGGGAGTTCACCTCTCTTGGAATAAATGCTAAAACTTCAAGATGAAATTAAAGGTGATAATTAGTAATATGAATGAATATGAAAGTATACAAGGATAAGGGTAACAGATATAGGAAGCTCTAACTATGAAATATGATGGCATGTAAAACATTTAAGTATAGAAGTTAAAGAAAAAGATGATTACAAATAAATATATCTATTTCAATTAATTAATTAATTAATACAATATATAAAAGTAGAGGAGGAAGGGACATGAAAAATAAAAATAAGATAAAATAAAATTTTTATCTTAAAAATAAGATAAAATGGTGAAACTATTGTATGTAATTGAGGTTAAATTGTTATGAACTTAAAATGGAATGTTTTTTACCATAATATATTTTATATAAGCCTTGTGATAACCACAAAGTAAAAACTTAGACTAGATTCACACTAGATAAGAAAGGGAAGACAGAAAAACGATTGGAAATTCACCAACTTACAAAGTTAGGCAGAATCGTAGGGAAAAAGGAAAAAAAGGAATACAAAACACCCAGAATAATTAATAAGATGGCATTAGTCCTTACATATCAATAATTACTATAATGTAAATGGTTTGAAATCAATAATCAAAAGCCATGGGGCGGCTGTCTGGAGAAAGAGAGAGAGAGAGAAGAGGAGCACCTGGGTGGCTCAGTGGCTTAAACATCTGTCTTCAGGTCAGGTCATGATCTCAGGATCCTAGGATCCAGCCCTGCATCTGGCACTCTGCTCAGCAGGGAACCTGCTTCCCTGCTTCTCTCTGCCTGCCTACTTGTGATCTCTCTGTCAAATAAATAAATAAAATCTTTTTAAAAAGAGAGAAGAAAGAAAGAGGAAGAAAGAGGGAAAGAGGGAGGGAAGGAGAGAGGTATGAAGGCAGGGAGGCAGGAAGGAAGGAACTATATGCTGCCTATAAGAGAAACACTTAAGTTGTAAAGATACACATAAACTGAAAGTGAGGAGGTGGAAAAAGATACTTCATGCAAGTAGAAAGCAAAAGAAACTAGGGATAGCTATTTTTAACCAGACAAACAGATTTTAAACCAAAAATGATAATGAAAAACAAGAAAGTTCGTTATATGACAACAAAGAGGTCAATTCATCAAAAAGATGTAACAATCATAAATATGCACACATGCAACATAGGAACACTGAAATATATTAAGCAAATACTAACAGGTTTGAAGGGAAAAATAAACAATGCATTCACAAGATACCAATATCAGACTTTCAGCAATTGATTGATCATCCAGACAGAAAATTAACAATAAAACATTAGATTTAAAATATATATTAGATCAAATAGATCTAACATTTAGAAAGCTTTTTATCTAACAGCAACAGAATATACACTCTTCTCAAGTACACACTGAACATTATGTTACATTATATCACAGGATAGCAAACAAGTTAGCAAATTGAAGAAGAACAAAATCATACTAACCATCTTTTCTGACTAAAACTGGTAGGAAACTAGAATTTAGCATGAAGAATCTGGACATTTTACAAGTTATGGAAAATAACAGTCCTAAACAATGAGTCAAGGAAAAATCAAAATGTAAATTTAAAAATTTCTTAAAACAAATTAAAATGGAAACATAATCTATTAAAGCCTATGGGATGCTGCAAAAGCTGTTCTGAAAGGAAAATTTATAGTGATAAATGCATCTATTAAAAAAAGTAGAAAGATCCCAAATAAGCAACCCAACTTACCACCTCAAGGAACTAGAAAAAAAAGAATAAGAAATGAAGCCCAAATTCAGCAGAAGAAATGTAATAAAGATCACAACAGAAAAAAAATTAAATACAGATGAGAAAAATCAATTTTAAAAAAATGAACAGCACTAAGAACTGATTTTAATATAAATGATAAACCTTTTTGATAAACTAAGAGAGAGAAGAGTCAAATAACTTCATAAATGAAAAAGATATTACATCTGATACTACAGAAATACATAAGATTATAAGAGATGCTGACCAATCACATGCAAAAAAAAGTGGATAATTTAAAAGAAACAGATAAATTTTCACAAACACACAATTTACTAAAACTGAACCATGGATGAAATAGAATGGTGGGGGGGCAAGATGGTGGAGGAGTGGGGGACTCCCTTTCAACCAGCCCTCTGAATTTAGCTGGATATCTAAGAAGCCATTCTGAAAAACCACAAAATCAGCTCAAGATGTAAGATTATATCTCTGGATCTCTATGGGGCCAGGGAATCTTCAGCCGAGAGGTACAAAAGACAGAATTGTGATTGCATAGTCAGATATTGAAGGTTAAACAGAAGGGGGAGAGGGCCACAAGATGCTACCCACTGAAAAGTAAAATAATACCCTAGGGAAAAAGCTTCCTGTACCTGGGAACAAGCAATAGCTTGCAGAGCAGTGGTGGTGGGATGGGAAGTGCCCAGTAAGAACACTCAAACAGAATCCAGGAGATTTAGGGGCAAACACCAGGACAAGGGCAGCTGCTTTTGTGGACCTGTGCCCATGAACCTGGGGGGCTGGCTATCACTGCAGCTGCCTACATTTGCCCAGACTGTGATTGCTTGTGGTTTTGGAGGCACAGGGCACAGAAACAAGGGGGGCCTGGGTTAACCACTGAGAGGATTGCTGGGGGTGTGTACCACCTGTGGGATGCTGTGGTTCTCAGCAGTACTTACAGAGGGGGAGACTGAGTGTTCCAGAGGGTTCAGAGAAGAGAAGAGTGTGGCTTCTCTCTTCTGGCAGGGAGGTCTTACTGAGGACATTTTCCTTGCCCCTGACCCTCCCAAAAGGTGTAAAAAGCCACCAGAGAACAAAAGCCCAAAGTTTCCATGAAGCCCAGTCCCTTGATAGGGGGCAGGGTTACTTCGCCCAAGCAGGGTTGTCTGAAAAACAATGTGGCAGGTTCCTTCCCCAGAAGAAAAGGTGGAAGAACAAGAGGAAGACAACTTGAGGGTTCCCATAAAACTGTAAAACCCCAACACCAGTGGTTGAATAGAATAATGAATTTCTGGGGCGCCTGGGTGGCTCAGTGGGTTAAAGCCTCTGCCTTCAGCTCGGGTCATGATCCCAGGGTCCTGGGATCGAGCCCCGCATTGGGCTCTCTGCTCAACAGGGAGCCTGCTTCCTCCTCTCTCTCTGCCTGCCTCTCTGCCTACTTGTGATCTCTGTCTGTCAAATAAATAAATAAAATCTTTAAAAAAAAAAAAGAATAATGAATTCCTGGTGTTTCCTCACACCCTGTGTATTTCTTAGATAAAACATTTTTATACTTCCAAATGTTTCTTCTCTGTTTTTTTTTTCTTTTAACCTACTTAGCATTTAAACTAGATGCTTAATACAACATATTCCATAGTAACTTTTTAATGTCTACTGTTTCACACATATACTTTTTTCATTTTTTCTTTTGTATACATAGATATAGGTATACATATAGATCTAAAGCCTCAATGTAGTCCTTCTTTCCCTATTCAATACTACCTTTATATATACATACCAGTTTTAATTTCCCTGTAACTCTGGAAAGTAGTGTTTTCCAACAAAGAGAAAAAAAATACACCCAAGAAGAATGAAACACTCTACCTTGCCTACATTAAAAGATTATAAGACTCCCCTTCACAACCCCCTTTACTCCAAAACTTTATAAATCTTATTCTAAGTTTTCATTTTGGTTGGGGTTCCTTGGTGGTGGCTTCCTATCACTCTGAACTTTCTCAGGGCACATGTTAGCTGGGTTGTGGTTGAGATTTTTGACTCTGTACATTTCTTCAACCACCCTCTCAACAGAATGACTAGGAAAAGGAACTCCCAACAAAGAAAAGAATCAGAGACAATGGTGTCTCCTGGAGGTTTAATGGATATGTATATAAGCAGTATGTCAGGGTAATAGTTATGAAAACCATAGCTAGGCTGGAGAAAACCATTAATGGCAACATAGATTCTCTAAGGCCAGAAAAAAAGAGCTAATCAGGTCAAACTTAAAAATGCAATGAATGAGATGTAAGATAAGCTACATGCTTCAGCAGCTAAGGTAAACAAGGCAGAAAAATGAATTTGCAATATAGAAGACAAAACTGATAGAAAAGAAGGAACAGGAGGAAGCCTGGACAAACACCTTAAAATCTGTGAAAACAGAATTAGAGAAATAAACAATGGCATTAAATGTTCCAATGTCAGAATTATTGGGATTTCTGATGGGGTGGGGAGAGAGAGAGAGAGAGGAATAGAAGATATATTTGAGAAAAACCTAGATAAGAAATTCCCTAATCCAAAGATCAAGGAGAATAGATCAACACCCTGGTATGTAATAGTAAAACTCACAAATCTTAGAACCAAGGAAACCATCTTAAGGGGGTTAGGGGGAAGAAATTCCTTATGTACAGAGGGAGGAACATCAGAATAACATCAGACCTATCCACAAAGACCTGGCAAGGCAGAAAGGGCTTGAAAGATGGATTCAGGGTACTAAATGAGAAGAAAATACAGGCAAGAATACTTTATCTGGCAATGTTCTCATTCAGAATAGATGGAGAGATAAAGAGCTTCAAGGACTGGAAGAAACAGAAAGAATACGTGACCACTAAGCTGGCCTTGGAAGAAATATTCAGGAGTTCTATAAAAGGAGAAAGACCCCAAGAGTGATATAGGAGAGAAATTTACAGAAAGAATCTATAGAAACAAGGACTTCACAGGCCACATGATGACAACAAACTCATATCTTTCAACAATCACTCTCAACATGAATGGCCTAGATGCTCTCATGAATCTACACAGAGTTGCAGATTGAATAGACAGGACCCCTCCACATGCTGTGTACAAGGGACTCATTTGAAACTATAGGTACATCCAGATTGAAAGTGAAGGGATGGAGAACAATCATTCGTGCCAACAGACCTCAAAAGAAAGCTGGAATAGCAATTTTCATGTGAGACAAATTAGATTTTAAGCTGAAGACTGTAGTTAGAAATGCAGAAGGACACTATATCATTCTTATAGGGTCTATCAAGCAAGACAACCTAACAGTTTAGTTGCTCCTCAACATGGGAGCAGCCAACTGCATAAGCCAACTATTAACCAAAATAAAGAGACATATTGATAATAGTATGTTAATAGTAAGAGACCTCAATACTCCACTCTCAGCAATAGACAGATAATCTAAGGAGAAAATCAACAAGTAAACAACAGCTTTGAATGGTATACTGGACCAGATGGACCTCATAGATATATAGAGAGCATTTCACCCTAAAACAACAGAATGTTCATTCTTCTCAAGCGCACATGAAACTTTCTCCAGAATAGACCACATACTGGGTCACAAAATAGGTCTCAACCAATACCAAAAGATTGAGACTATTCCCTGAATATTCTCAGACCACAATGCTTTGAATCTGGATCACAAGAAAAAAAATTGGAAGAAATTCAAATACTTGGAAGCTAAAGATCCTCCTGCTTAAGAATGTTTGGGCCAACCAGGAAATCAAAGAAGAACTGAAATAAATCATGTAAACCAACGAGAATGAGAACACATTTGTCCACAACTTATGAGACACTGAAGGGTGGTCCTAAGGGGGAAATCAATAACCATCTGAGCCTCACTCAAAAAAACAAAAAACAAACAAAAAACAAAACAAAACAAACAAACAAACAAATAAAAACAGAATAATCCCGAATACACAAATTAACATTACAACTTAAAGGACTGGAGAAAGAACAAATAAAGCCTAAGCCACACAAGAGAAGAGAAATAACTAAGATTAGAGCAGAGATCAATGAATTTTAAACCAGAAATAGAGTAGAATATATCAATGAAACTGGAAGGTGGTTCTTTGAAAGAATTAATAAGATCAATAAGCAAATGACCAGACATATAAGAGAGAGAGAGAGAGAGAGAGAAATAAATGACCCAAATTAATAAAATTATGAATGAATGGAGAGGGATCATGACTAACACCAAGAAAATAGAAACAATTATCAGACACTAATACCAACAGCTGTATGTCAATAAATTCAACAACCTCAAAGAAATGGATGACTTTCTGGAAACCTATAAACTACCAAGACTGAAACAGGAAGAAAGTGACAACCTGAATGACCAATAATCAATAAGGAGATTTAAGAAGTGATCAAACACCTCCCAAAATAACAAGAATCCAGGACCTGATGGATTCCCTGGGGAATTCTACCAAGCATAGCATTGAAAGAAGAAATAATACATATTCTCCTGAAGCTATTTCAAAAAATATAAACAGAAGGGAAAATTCCCGATTCATTCTATGAGGGCAGCATTACCTCGACCACAAAACCAGAAAATGGCCCTATCAAAAAGGAGAATTTCAGACCAGTATCCCTGATGAATATTGATGCCAAAATTCTGAACAGAATCCTAACTAATAGAATCCAGTACATTAAAAGAATTATCCACCATGACCATGAGGGATAAATCCCTGGGATGCAAAGGTGGTTCAACATTCACAAATCAATGTGATAGAACACATTAATAAGAGGAGAGAGAAAAAACATGGTCCTTTCAATTGATTCAGAAAAAGGGTTTGACAAAATACAGCATGCTTTACTGACTAAAACTCGTTAGAGTGCAGGGGTAGAAGGGACATTCCTCAGCTTTATGAAAACAGTCTATGAAAGTCCTCAGTGGTATCATTCTCAAAGGGAAAAAGCTGAGATCCTTTCCCTTAGGATCAGGAACACGACAAGGAAGCCCACTCTGACCACTATTGTTCGGCATAGTACTAGAAGTCCTGGCATCAGCAACCAGAAAACAAAAAGAAATAAAGAACATCTGAAGAGGCGAAAAAGAAGTCAAACTCTCTCTCTTCACAGATGACATTATACTTTATGTGGAAACCCAAAGGACTACAGCCCCAAATTACTAAACCTCATACAGCAATTCAGTAATGTGGGAGGATATAAAGTCAATGCACAGAAATCTCTCCAGTCCTTTCTCCAGTCCTAGTTGTTCTCCTATACACTAACAGTGTAATTGTAGAAAGAGAAATTAAGGAAGCAATTATATTTACAATAGCACCAAAACCCATAGATACTTAAGAATAAACCTACCCAAAGAGGTGAAGGATCTATACTCTAGAAACTACAGAACATTTATGAAAGAAATTGAAGAAAACACAAAGAAGATTATGGATTAGAAGAATAAATATTGTTAAAAATACTGTTAAAATGTTTATGCTGCCCAGCGCAATCTATACTTTCAATGCCAACCCAATCAAAATACAATAAACACTTTTTCAAAGTAATGGAACAATCAATCCTAAAAATTGTATGCAACCAGAAGACATTAACTTGCCAAGGAAATTTTGAAAAGGAAAAACAAAGCGGGAGCACCACATTGCCTAATTTCAAGATATATTAGAAAGCTGTGATCACCAAGACAGCATGATAATTGGCACAAAAACAGACACATAGACCAGTGGAACAGAGTAGATAGCCCAGATATGGACCCACCACTCTATGGTCAAATAATCTTTGACAAAGCAGGAAAAAGTATACAGTGGAAAAAAAAGACAGTCTCTTCAATAAATGGTGCTGGGGAAATTGGACAGCTGTGTATAGAAGAATGAAACTCAACCATTCACTTACACCATACACAAAGATAAACTGTAAATGGATAAAAGACCTCAGTATGAGACAGTAATCTTTCCAAATCCTGGAGGAGATGTCTTCGACATCAGCCACAGCAACTTCTTTCAAGACACATCTCCAAAAACAAGGGACACAAAAACAAAAATGAACTTTTGGGACTTCATCAAGTTAAAAAGTTTTTGCACAGCAAATGAAACAGTCAACAAAACAAAGAGGTAACCCACAGAATGGGAGAAGATATTCACAAATGACACTACAGACAAAGGACTGATATCCTAGATCTGTAAAGAACTCCTCAAAACTCAACATACACAAAACAAATAATCCAGTCAAGAAATTGGCAGAAGACATGAACAGACACTTCTCTGAAGAAGACATACAAAAGGCTAACAGACACATGAAAAAAAAATGTCATTAGACATCTGGGAAATTCAAATTAAAATCACATTGAGATACCACAGTATACTAGTTAGAATGGCAAAAACTGACAAGGCAAGAAACAACAAATGTTGGAGAGGTGTGGAGAAAGGGGAACCCTCTTACACTGTTGGTGGGAATGCAAGTTGGTGCAGCCACTTTGGAAATTAGTGTGGAGGTTCCTCAAGACGTTAAAAATAGAATTACCTTATGACCTGGCAATTGCACTACACCAAAGATACAAATGTGCAAAGATTGGGGCATTCACCCCAATGTTAATAGCAGCAATGTACACAATAGCCAAACTGTGGTAAGAGCCATGATGCCCTTCAACAGACAAATGGATAAAGAAGATGTGGTCCATATATACAATGTAATATTAGTCAGCCATCAGAAAGGATGAATACCCAGCTTTAGCATCAACATGGATGGGACTGGAGGAGATTATGTTGAGTGAAGTAAGTCAAGTAGAGAAACTCAATTATCATATGGTTTCACTTATTTGTGTAATATAAGGAATAACATGGAAGGCATTATGAGAAGGAAAGGAAAAATGAAAGAGGGAAAATTAGAGGGGGAGTGGAACCATGATAGACTCTGGACACTGGAAAACAAACTGATGGTTTAAGAGGGGAGGAGATGGGGACATGTGTGAACACAGTGATGGATATTAAGAAGGTCATGTATTGTATGGAGCACTGAGTGCTATACTCACAGAATGAATCATGGGACAGTACATCAAAAACTAATGCTGTACTATATAGTGACAAATAAACATTAAAAAAAACTGAGTCATGAAGAAATAGAAAATCTCAGCAGACTCACAGTAAGTCTGAATCATTAACCAAAACCTTCCCAACCTGGAAAAGGTCAGGACTAGATGGATTCACTGGTGAATTCTACAATTCATTTAAAAATATTTAATGCCAATTCTTCTCAAACATTTCCAAAAAATGGAAAAGGAGATACTTCTCGACTAACTCTATGAGGCCAGCATTACCCTGATACCAAAGCCATACAAGGACAGTATAAGAAAACTAAAAACCAATGTCCTTTATGAATATAGATGTAAATATTCTCAACAAAAGAAGCAAATTGATTTAAACAAGATGTTAAAAGGATTCTAAGTCATGACCAAGTGGGATTTATTCCTAGGATACAAGTACATTTCAATATATGAAAGCCAATAAATGTAATTCATCAAATTTACAGAATGAATAATAAAAATCATATGAATATCTCAATATATATAGCAATAATTAAAAAATACACAATTTTTCATAATAAAAATGCCCGATAAGCTAAGTATAGAAAGAACATACTTCAACATAATAAAGTACAAATAGGTCAAACCCACAGCTAACATTATTCATAATGGTGTAGATAAGAAGCTTTTTTTTTTTTTAAGATCAACAACAAGAGAAGGGGGTCACTTTCAGCATTCTACTGGAATGTAGCACAGGAAGCCCTAGCTAGAGCAATCAGGCAAGACATATAGTTATCATAATAATAAAAGACATTCATATTGGAAAGGAAAACAAAATTCTCAATATTTGTAGATAATACGATACCATACATGGAAAATCCTAAGCCTTTACCAAGAAACTGTTGGAACTAAGCAACAATTTCAATAAAGTTGTGGGACATAAATTCAACATGTGGAAATCAATTGCATTTCTATGAACTAAGAACAAAAGATTTGAAAAAGAAATAAAGGAAACTATTATTTTGCAATAGCATCAAAAACAATACAATTCTTGAGGTGCATGGATAGCTCTTGGTTTTGTTTCAGTTTAGTCATAATCTCAGGGTCCTGGGATTGAACCTCCATCCCAGTGGGAAGCCTGCTTGTCTCCCAGTCTCTCTGGCTCTCCCTCTGCTCATGTGGTCTCTCTCTCTCAAATAAACAAATGAATCTTTAAAAATTACAATTCTTAGAAACAAATTCAACCAAGAAATGGAAGTCTTATTCAATTAAAACCAAAAGTTAAGATGAATTTGATGAAATATATTACCAAAAAAATACACCTGGAAAGATATAGTCAACTAACACTTCACAAGAATATGAACATTCAATGTGGAAAAGACAACCTCTTCAACATATGGTGCAAAGAAACCTGAATTAACACATGCAGAAAAATGAAACTGGACCCCCATATTACACCACTGACAGAAATTAACTTGACATGGAATAAAAATTTTAACATAAAACCTGATACCATAAAATCCCTAGAAGAAAACACAGACAAGAAACACCTTGACATTGATCTTGCCAAAGAGTTTTTAGAAATGACACCCAAAGCACAAACAACAAAGGCAAAAATCAATCAGTTGGACTTTGTCACACTAAGAAACTTTTCTACATAAGAAAACAGAAAACCAGTACCATACAAAGGCAATCTACACAATGGGAAACAATATTTGCAAAATGTATATCTGATAAGGGATTAATACATGAAATATATAAAGAATTCATGCAATTCAATAACAAAAAAGAAACAATCTGATTTAAAAATGGGTGTATAGGGTGCCTAGGTGGCTCCTTAGGTTAAGCATCTGCCTTCAACTCAAGTCATGATCTCAGGGTCCTGGGATCAACTCCAGCATTGGGCTCCTTACTCAGTAGGGACCTTGCTTCTCCCTCTACCTGCTTCCCCTGCTTTTGCTCTCTCTCTCTTTCTGTCAAATAATAAATAAAATCCTTTTAAAAATGAGTGGATAATTTAAAAAATCATTTTTTCAAAGAAGAATCCAATGGCCAACAGGTCCATGAAAATGCTCATATTACTTATAATCAGAAGAAGGCAAAGCAATGGTATTTAAAAGGGAGAACATTGAAAGTATAGATTGCCCTGGGGCCACATAGACATTTCCACAATGTTTATTCTTTCAATCCATTAGAATGGTATATTTTCCCATCTTTTTCTGTCTTCCTCAATTTCTTTATGAATTGTTCTGTCATTTCTAGAGTACAGATCCTTTACCTCTTTGGTGAGGTTTATTCCTAGGTAGCTCATGGTTTTTGGTTTTGGAATCAATTCCCTAATTTTTTTTATATAGTTACATTGTTAGTGTGTAAAAAAGCAACTTATTTCTGTTCATTGATCATGTATCCTGCCACATTACTGAATTGCTGTATGAGTTCTGGTAATTTAGCGGTGGAGTCTTCTGGGTTTTCCACATAAAGTGCCATGAAATCTGCAAAGACAGAGTTTGACTTCTTTGCCCGTTCAGATGCCCTTTATTTCTTTTTTGTTTTCTGGTTGCTGATAATAGGACTTCAAGTACTATGTTGAACAATAGCAGTGAGTGTGGGCATCCTTGTCATGTTCCTAATCTTAAGGGAAAATCTTTCAGCTTTTCCCCACTGAGAACGATATTTGCTATGGGCTTTTCAGAGATGGTTTTCATGAAATTGAGGAATGTTCCTTCTATCCCTATACTCTGGAGAATTTTAATCATTAGTATGCTGTATTTTGCCAAACCCTTTTTCTGCATCAATTGATAGGATCATACGATTCTTGTCTTTTTTTTTATTATTAATGTGTTCTATCACATTGATTGATTTGTGAATGTTGAACCAGTCTTATACCCCAGGAATAAATATCACCTTGTCATGAGGTATAAACCTTTTAATGTACTGTTGGATCTTATTGGCTTGGATCTTGTTGAGTATGTTGGCATTCATACTGATCAGGGACATTGGACTGTAATTCCCCTTTTTGATGTTTTTTTCATCTGGTTTTGGGATCTAGGTAATGAGTCTGGAGGTTTTTTTCCTGTTTCTACTTTTTGAAACAGCTTAAGAAGAATGGGTATTATTTCTTCTTTAAATGTTTGTTAGAATTCCCCTGGGAATCAAACTTGCCCTGGACTCTTGTTTTTTGGAGGTTTTTGATTACTGCTTCAATTTCATTACTGGTTATTGGGTGCTTTTCAAAGGGCTGCAGCAAACAAACCTAAAATTTGTATGGAACCATAAAAGACCATTAATTGCCAAGGAAATGTTGGAAAAGAAAAATAAACCTGGGATCATTATGTTGCCTGATTTCATGTTATATTACAAAGCTCTTGTGGTCAGCACAACAGCATGGTATTGGCACAAAACAGACACATAGATCAATGGAATAAAATAGAGAGCCCACATATGGACCCTCAACAATATAGTCAACTAGTCTTTGACAAAGCAGGAAAAAATATCCAATAGAAAAAAAGACAGTCTTTTCAATAAATGGTGCTAGGAAAATTGGACAGCTATATACAGAAGAATGAAACTCTACCATTCACTTACACGACAGTGTAAAAATCAGCTCTAAATGGATGTAAGACTTCAGTGTGAGACAGGAATCCTTCAAAATCCCGGAGGAAAACATGGGCAGCAACCTCTTTGACATCAACCACAGCAACCCCTTTCATGACAGATCTCCACAGGCAAGGGGGAAAAAAGCAAAAATGAACTTTTGGGACTTCATCAGATAAAAACTTCTGCACAGCAAAGGAACCCATCAACACAACAAAGAGGCAATCCACGGAATGGGAGAAAATATTTTCAAATTACATTACAGATAAAGGGCTGGTATCTAAGGTCTATAAAGAACTTCTCAAACTCAATACCTAAGAAAAAATTAATCCAGTCGAGAAATGGGCAGAAGACATGAGCAGACACATCTCCAAGGAAGACATACAAATGGCTAAAAGACACATGAAATAATGTTCAACATCAATAACTATCAGTGAAATTCAAATCAAAACCAGTTAGTTCCATCCATGTTGTCGCAAATGGCAAGATTTCATGGATGGAACTAGAGCGTATCATGCTTAGCGAAATAAGTCAAGCAGAGAAAGACAACTATCATATGATCTCCCTGATATGAGGAAGTGGTGATGCAACATGGGGGCTTAAGTGGGTACGAGAAGAATAAATGAAAGAAGATGGGATTGGGAGGGAGACAAACCATAAGTGACTCTTAATCTCACAAAACAAACTGAGGGTTGCTGGGGGGAGGGGGTTTGGGAGAAGGGGGTGGTATTATGGACATTGGGGAGGGTGTGTGTTTTGGTGAGTGCTGTGAAGTGTGTAAACCTGGTGATTCACAGACCTGTACCCCTGGGGATAAAAATATATGTTTATAAAAAATAAAAAATTATATTAAAAAAAAAACCAGTTAGAATGGCAAAAAGTAAAAAGGCAGGAAACAATGAATGTTGGAGAAGATGTGGAGAAAGAGAAACCCTCTTACATTGTTGTTGGGAATGCAAGGTGGTACAGCCATTTTGGAAAAACGGTTTGGACGCTCCTCAAGACGTTAAAAATAAGCTGCCCTATGACCCAGAAATTGCTCTACTGGATTCTACTGGAATCCACACACAGAAGATGTGGTCCATATATTTAATGGAATATTACTCAGCCTTCACAGACCTGTATCCCTGGGGATAAAAATATATGTTTATAAAAATAAAAAAAATTAAAAAAAAAGAAATGATGAATAGCCAACTTTTGCACTGACATGGATGTAACTTGAGGAGATTGTGCTAAATGAAAGAAGTCAAGTAGAGAAAGTTAATTATAATATGGCTTAATTATTTCTGGAACATAAGGAATGGCATTGAGGACATTAAAAGAAGGAAGGGGAAAATGAAGGGGGCAATCGGAGGGGAAGATGAATCATGAGAGACTCCGGATTCTGGGAAACAAACAGAGGGTTTCAGAGGGGAGGGTAGGGAGGAAATGGGTTAGCCCGTGATGGGTATTTAGGCGGGCACATGGTGTAACAAGCACTGGGTGTTACACACAAACAATAAATCACGAAAAACTACATCAAAAATGAACTAGGTAATTGACTTTCTCTGTTTGACTTATTTAACTCAGCATAATCTCTTCCAGTCCTGTCCATGTTGACACAAAAGTTGGGTATTCATCCTTTCTGACAGAGGCATAATACTGCATAGTGTATATGGACTACATCTTCCTTATCTATTCGTCCATTGAAGGGCATCTTGGTTCTTTCCACAGTTTGGCGACCGTGGCCATTGCTGCTATAAATATTGGAGTACAGATGGCTCTTCTTTTCACTACATCTATATTTTTGGGGCAAATACCAAGTAGTGTAATTGCAGGGTCATAGGGAAACACTATTTTAATTTCTTTTTTTTTTTTAAGATTTTATTTATTTGACAGAGAAAGAGAGATCACAAGTAGGCAGAGAGACAGGCAGAGAGAGAGAGAGAGAGGGGAGGAAGCAGGCTCCCTGCGGAGCAGAAAACCCAACTCAAGGCTCAATCCCAGGACCCTGGGATCATGACCTGAGCCAAAGGCAGAGGCTTTAACCCACTGAGCCACCCAGGAGCCGCTCTATTTTAATTTCTTAAGGAATCTCCACACTGTTCTCCAAAGTGGCTGCAACTTGCATTCCTGCCAACAGTGTAAGAGGGTTCCCTTTTCTCCACATCCTCTCCAACACATGTTGTTTCCTGTCTTGCTAATTTTGGCCATTCTAACTGGTGTAAGGTGGTATCTCAATGTGGATTTCATTTGAATCTCCCTGATGGCTAGTGATGATGAACATATTTTCATGTGTCTGAGAGCCATTTGTATGTCTTCATTCCGAAAAGTGTCTATTCATATCTTCTGCCCATTTTTTTATATGATTATCTGTTTTGTGTGTGTTGAATTTGAGGAGTTGTTTATAGATCCTGGATATCAACCTTTTGTCTGTACTGTCATTTGCAAATATCTTCTCACATTCCGTGGGTTGCCTCTTTGTTTTGTTGACTGTTTCCTTTGCTGTGCAGAAGCTTTTGATTTTGATGAAGTCCCAAAAGTTTATTTTCGCTTTTGTTTCCTTTGCTTTTGGGGACATATCTTGAGAGAAGTTGCTGTGGCTGATATCGAAGAGGATACTGCCTATGTGCTCCTCTAGGATTCTGATGGATTCCTGTCTCATGTAGAGGTCTTTTATCCATTTCAAGTTAAACTTTGCGTATGGTGTAAGATAATGGTTGAGTTTCATTTTTCTACATATAGCTGTCCAGTTTTCCCAGCATCATTTATTGAAGATACTGTCTTTTTTCCACTGTATGTTTTTTTTTTTCCTGTTTTGTCGAAGATTATGTGGCCATAGAGTTGAGGGTCCATATCTGGGCTCTACTCTGTTCCACTGGTTTATGTGTCTGTTCTTATGCCAGTACCATGCTGTCTTGGTGATCACAGCTTTGTAGTAAAGCTTGAAATCAGGTAGCGTGATGCCCCCAGTTCTTTTGTTTTTCAACATTTCCTTAGCAATTCAGGGTATCTTCTGATTCCATACAAATTTTAGGATTATTTGCTCCAGCTTTTTGAAAATTACCGGTGGAATTTTGATTGGAATGACATTGAAAGTATAGATTTCTCTAGGCAGTATAGACATTTTAACAATGTTTATTCTTCTGATCCAAGAGCATGGAATGGTCTTCCATCTTTTTGTGTCTTCTTCAATAACTTTCATGAGTGTTCTGTAGTTCCTTGAGTACAGATCCTTTACCTCTTTGGTTAGGTTTATTCCCAGGTATCTTATGGTTCTTGGTGCTATAGTAAATGGAATCAATTCTCTAATTTCCCTTTCTGTATTTTCATTGTTAATGTATAAGAAAGCCACTGATTTCTGTACATTGACTTTGGATCCTGCCACGTTGCTGAATTGCTGTATGAGTTCTAGTAGTTTGGGGGTGGAGTCTTTTGGTTTTTCCATATAAAGAACCATGTCATCTGTGAAGAGAGGGAGTTTGACTTCTTCATTGCCAATTTGGATACCTTTTATTTCTTTTTTTTTTTTGGTCCATTGCTGTTGCTAGGATTTCTCACAAGAGTGGTGAGAGTGGGCATCCTTGTCATGTTCCTGATCTCAATGGGAAGGCTGCAAGCTTTTTCCCATTGAGGATGATATTTGCTGTGGGTCTTTCATGGATAGATTTTATGATGTTCTGCTGCATGAAATAAGTCAAGTGGAGAGAGTCAATTATCATATGGTTTCACTTATTTGTGGAGCATAACAAATAACATGGAGGACATAGGGAGATGGAGAGGAGAAGGGAGTTGAGGCAAATTGGAAGGATACGTAAACCATGGGAGACTATGAACTCTGAAAAACAACCTGAGGGTTTTGAAGGGGTGGGGGGGAGGTTGGGGGAGCCAGTGGTAGATAATAAGGAGGGCACATATTCCATGGAGCACTGGATATGGTGCAAAAACAATGAATTCTGTTACGCTGAAAAGAAATTATAAAAATGTAAAAAAATATGAACTAGGTACTATATGGTTACTAACAGAACATTTAAAAAAAAAAGAAAAAGAAACTGCTTTCAGCTTCACATATATCTCTCAGAAGCTGGGCTCCTAGGTTTTTTCAGGAGGATATCCATCTGTTTCATAGCTTCTCTTTAAACAGATCTCTTGAAAAGTCACATAAAACACTATTAGATATTTCCAGTCCCTATTAAAGGAATAAAATTTAGAAAATAAAAATGTCAATCAAAATCACAAGGTTTTATCTCTTAACTGGTAAAATGACTTTAATTCCACTAATGGATATAAATCTGAAAGAAATAAAAACAGGACATCAATGAGGTATAAGCATGCCCATGAGTGTTCTGTAGTTCCTCAAGTAAAGATCCTTTACCTCTTTGGTTAGGTTTATTCCCAGGTATCTTATGGTTCTTGGTGCTATAGTAAATGGAATCAATTCTCTAATTTCCCTTTCTGTATTTTCATTGTTAGTGTATAAGAAAGCCACTGATTTCTGCACATTGACTTTGTATCCTGCCACATTGCTGAATTGCTGTATGAGTTCTAGTAGTTTGGGAGTTGGGGTAAATTGGAAGGGGAGGTGAATCATGGGAGTTGGGGTAAATTGGAAGGGGAGGCGAATCATGAGAGGCTATGGACTCTGAAAAACAACCTTAGGGGTTTGAAGTGGCAGGGGGGTGGGAGTTGGGGTACCAGGTGGTGGGTATTATAGAGCGCATGGATTGCATGGAGCACTGGGTGTGGTGAAAAAATAATGAATACTGTTATGCTGAAAATAAATAAATTAATTAAAAAAAGAAATTGATTTCCTGCCTTTAAAGAAACAATAGAATTAACATCATCCAGGAAAGACGCAGCAATTCAATAATGTCTCGGACACAGGGATTTTTTTTTACTTATCTCAGAGTGTCCCAGAAAGAAAGGAATTTTAGGGAGATCCCTCTTGGAACAAAGAAGCTGGCAGGTGCCATTTGCCATCCCTGGTGTTCAGCATAAATACATGGCCACCTTGGGAACCAGCATATCACCAACACCTGATGCCTAACTTTCTTACACCATGCTCTACTCCTGAGTAGTTGAGTGAATCTACACTTTCCAATCACACTTGCATCAGTCCCGATGCTACGGGTCCCCTCCCCCTGAAAAATGGTGTAAACCCCATCAACCACTGGTCTCCCAACCAATAAATTCTGTAAGGCCCCTGTCCTGGCAGTGGTATTAGGTCACCTCCTGGAGAAGATGAATGTAACTTGTTAAAATTAAAGCCCACCACACATGCACACTTTGCAGAGTGGCTGCAGCTGGACCTGGGCTCCACAGCAGCTGTGCATCCACTGTGAAAGACAACCAGCTCAACCTTTTAAAAACTCCATGGCCTGGCCCACCTACTGCTTCCAAGAGCAGGAGATATAGTTGATTTTCTTAATACACAAACATAGACATAGAAAATTAGATAAAATGAGGAGAAGAAAGAATATGTTCAAATGAAAGAAAAGGACAAAACCACAGAGACTTCAGTGAAACAGATATACATAAAATGGTGGATAAAAATATAAAGTAATAATGATCATAAGTATATTCAGTGGGCTTGAGAAAAGACTGAGATCCTTAATAAAGAGGTAAAACATAACTAATCAAAGAAGAACACAATAAGTGAAATCCAACATACACTTCATGGAATAAATAGCAGGTTAGAGAAAGCAAAGGAATGGATCAATGACCTGGAAGGCAGAGTAATGGAAAGAAATTAAGAAGAGCAAGTGCATACTGAGAATAGATGTAGGGATATCAGTGACTTCTTCTGGCATAATAACATTCACATTATAAGGATCCCAGAAGATGAAGAACTATAAGGGGGAAGAAAATATATTTAAAGGAATAGTACTTGGAAACTTTCCTGATCTTGGAAAGGAAACAGATATCTAGATCAAGCAGGCACAGATATCCTCCTGACCAGATTAACTGAAGGAAGCCCACATCAAGACATATAGTATTTAAAATGGTAAAAAGTAATAATAATGAGAAAAACTAAAAGCAACAACAAAAAAAGAAGACACTTACAAACAAAGGAAACCCCATAAGGCTATAAACTGATTTATTTTTTCCACCAGAAACTTTAAAAGAAGTGAGTGACAGGATATATTAAAGCACAGAAAGGGAAAAGACTGCACTCAGAATATTCTATTCGCCAAGGATATCATTCAGAATAGAAATTTAGATACAGTCATTCTCAGACAAGTAAAAACTAAAGGAGTTCATGACCACTAAACCAGCCCTACAAGAAAGCTGAAAAGGGACTCTGATGAGTGGAAAACAAAGAACATGACTTAGAGTATATATTTAAAAAAACCACAGAAACAATAAAAATAAGCATATCTGTAAAAAGCAATCAACAAATTCACAAAATACAAGGGTGTAAAATAGGATACCATATGCTTGAAACATGAGGGGAGCGAAGAGTAAAAAATGGGTTCAGGCTTAACTGACCATCAACTTAATATAGACAGTTACATACAGTATATATTATATATAAACTGAATAGTAACCACAACTCAAAACCATGTCATAGATATGCAAAGATTAAAGAGAAAGTAATACAAGTATATCACTAAAGAAAGCCAACAATGAAAGGTAGCCAAAGAAAGAATCAGAGAAAAACTATGAAAACAACCCTAAAACAACTAATAAAATAGCAATAAATGCATACCTATCAATAATTACTTTGACTCAAAATGGTCTAAGTGCTCCAATCAGAAGACATAGGGTGGCAGAGTGGATGAAAAAGGAAGACCCATATGTATACTGCCTACAAGAGACTAATTTCAAAACTAAAGACACCTGCAGATTGAAAATGAGGGGAGGGAGAAACACATATATAAAAATGGATGTTAAAAGAAAGGTGGAATGACAATACTTATATTGAACAAAATATACTATAAAACAAAGTAGGTAACAAGAGACAAAGAACACTTTATAATCATTAAGGGCACAATCCAAAAAGAAATTATAACAATTGTAAATATTCATTCAACCAACATGGGAGCATTCAAATACATAAAAAATTAATAAAAATATAAAGGAACTAATTGATAGTAATACAATAATGGTAGGAGACTTTAATACCCCATTTGCAATGATGGACAGATCATCTAAACAGAAAATAATGAAGGAAACAGTGGTGTTGAATGACACACTGGAGCAAATGGATTTAACAGATGTATTCAGAAATTTCCATACTAAAACAGCAGACTACACATCTTTTTTCAAGTGCACATAGCACATTCTCCAGAGTAGATAACATATTGGGCCACAAAATGAGCATCAATAATTTAAAACATATTGAAGTCATACCATGCATCATTTCTGACCCCAATGCTATGAAACTAGAAATCAATCATGAGAAAAAAAAATTGAGAAGAGCACAAACACTTGGAGGTCAAATAACATGCTACTAACCAAGGAATGGAAAAACAAGGAAATAAAACAAGAAATTAAAAAAAGTACATGGAGAGGAAGAAAAATGAAAACACAACAGTACAAAACTTTTGAGAAGTAACAAAAGTGATTCTAAAAGGGAAGTTTAAAATAACACAGACCTACCTCATGAAGCAAGAAAAATCTCAAATAAACAACCTAATCTTAGACCTAAAGGACATAGAAAAAGAACAAAAAACAAAATCCAAAATCAGCAGAAGGAAAGAAATGATAAAGTTTGGAGCAGAAATAAATGATATAGAAACTAAAAACAAACAAACAAAAACAAATCACAGTGGAACAGATCAATGAAACAAGGATCTGGTTATTTGAAAAGGACAACAACATAGATAAATGTCTAGCAGCACTGATCCAAAATATATATGAGGGAGAGAGAGGACTCAAATAAACAAAATTATTTAAAAAAAAAAGGAGAAATAACAATTGACACCACAGAAATACAGAGGATTGTAAGAGAATATTATGAAAAGTTATATGCCAACAAATTGGAAAAAAAAAAAGAAGAAATGGTTAAAATCATAGAAAACCGTAACCTATCAAATGGAAGAAAATTTGATCATACCACCAATTACCAGCAATGAAATTCAATCAGCATTCAAAAAAGTCCCAAAACACAAAAGTCCAGAGCAGATGAGTTCAGAAGCAAATTCTACCAAACATTTGAAGAAGAGTTAATAGCTAGTCTTCTTAAACTACCCCCAAAAATAAAAGAGGAAGAAAAACTTTCAAATTCATCTTGTGATGCCAGCATTATCCTGATACCAAAGCCCGTTAGACACACAGAAAAATAAAACTACAGGCTAAAATCTCTGATGCATATAGGTGAAAAAATTATCAACAAAATATTAGAAAACAGAGTCCAAAAAAGAGTTTTAAAAATTCAGAGAACAGAACATGGGAAGATGGTGTATTAGGAGGTATTTGAGCTTACCACATTCCACTTTTACAAATAGATATCATCCACATCCAAGTCAGTAAACTAGAGAGCAAGCCAAAGCCTGACAGAATAAACTCTACATTTAAACAGAGAGAGAAGTAGCATCTGAAAGGTTAGGAATGTCAAAAAGGTGGAAGGAGATTATCTGCAGGAGGGAGAGTGTGACATGCAGGGAGAGGGGAGAAAAATGTACCCTTAAATCAGGGAGTTACTATGGGTAAAATAATCCCCATAACATCTAGCTTTAAACACCAAATGAGTTGAAATCCATGAGTTTGTATAGCCATGGGATTTGGAGCCTGGAACTTTAAAATTCAGCTGACTCAGTAATGAAGGAGTGTTACCACCCATATAGGGACATCAAGGTGAGTGGAAACACAATGTGAAAATAGCAGTTAAGGCAATGCTAGGGGCAAATAGGAGACAGACTTATTCATACTGGTTCCAGAGCATGTAGGGTATTTCCATGAAAATGGAGCTGGCAGGCACTGTTTCCTCCCCTGCCCTCCAACATAAACACAAGACCTTCAGCAGGAGATGGGGCTACATAGACAGTTGCTAACTAACCTGCTAACAATGCACAATGCCCAGGAGTTCCTCTGAAGATTTTCCCACTCCAAGCCTTCTAGACTTGGCCCCAGGATCAGAGCAAACTTTGTTAAAGCCATATGTACACCTTATCCAGCTAAGACAGCTATGACTGTGCATCACACCCAGCCACTGAACCATGTCTAGTCACATGCCCCCAGCCACCACAATTCACTGAGCCCACCAGTGCCTTTTAATATTCATGAAACTTTCCCATCCTCACACCACATGACAACCTGGCACACAGCCCTCAGCTGCCACAAGCTCCTGGGTATCTGGCATAGGACTAGAGGTTCAGTGCAAATTTTACTAACACTACCTCCCAGCAACCATGCTCCCCTGCAGGTGTGACCCTGAAGCCTGGTATGTTTGAGTCCCTCTAACAACACAGAGAGCAGGCACTGTTCACAACATGCAGAGTCAGGGAAGACCACTGCATTGACAGCAAAAGTGACACACTTCGTAATAGCTAAAGGACCCAATAAGCAAAATGAAAAACATGCTTGATGGAATGAACTTCAGGCCAGAAGAAGGAGAGAAATGAATTACCTAAAAGATAGATTAATGGGAAGTTATCATGTTGAGCAAAAAAAATAAATAATTGAAGTAGAATTATGGAAAACAAGCTGGACTTAGGAAACTCAGTAATTCCTTCAAGCACAGTAACATTTATATTATAGGAGTCACAGAAGCAGAAGACAGTAAAAAGGGGAGAAAAAATTATTTGAAGAAATAATAGCTGAAAACTTACCTAATCTGAGGAAGGAAACAGATATTCTGATCAAGGAGGCACAGAGAAATGTCATCAAAATTAACAAAGGCAGATCCACACCAAGACATATTGTAATTCAATTGGCAAATTATAGTTATAAAGGAAAAAATATAAAAGCAGAAAGATTAAAAAAATAACGTATGACAGAAAATCCATAGGTGTAACAGGATATTTTTCACAGAAATCTGCCAGGAAAGAAGAGAGTGCCATGATATATTCAAAGTATTGGCTGGGAAAAATCTGCAGCCAAGAATACTTTATTCAACAAGGTTATCTTTCAAAATAGAAGCAGAGATAAGGAGATTCCTAAATGAACACAGCTAGAGGAGTTCATGGCCATGAACTGCTGGACCTGCAAGAAATATTAAAGGAGGTACACTGAGTGGAAAAGAGAGACCCAACGTGACAGTATAGAGGTAAGAAAACCAAAAATAATAAAATTAATATTTATGTAAAAAAATCAGTCAAGGAACTCACATGATAAAAGGATGCAAAATATGAAAGCACATGCTTCAAAAGTGCAGAGGAGAGGAGTGAAATACATTCAAATTTAAAGAACCATCAACTCAATATAGGGTGCCATATGCAGAAGAGTTCATAAACCAAACCAATTATAACCATTTATCAAAAACCACTGATAAATATGAAAACAATAAAATTTTAAAAATCAAATATATCACTAAGGAAAATAAGAAACAGAAAGAAAAGAAAGGACCAGAGAGGACATTAGGAGAAGGAAAGGAAAAGTGAACTGGGGTAAAATGGAGGGGGAGATGAAGCATGAGAGACTGTGGACTCTGAGAAACAAAATGGGGGTTTTGGAAGGGAGGAGGGTGGGGGGAATGGGTTAGCCTGGTGATGGGTATTAAGGAGGGCACGTATTGCATGGAGCACTGGGTGTGGTGTATAAACAGTGAATCTTGGAATACTGAAAAAATTAAAAAATAAAAATTAAAAAAAAAAAGAAAGGGCCAGAGAAAATCTTCAGAAACAACCACAAAAAATAGAAATGAAAATACTTTTTCTTCACATTCCAGTTAGCAAACATACAGTGCAATTTTGTTTCAGGTGTACAATATAGTCCATTCAACACTTCCATACAACACCTAGTATTTATCACAACAAATGCACTCTTTAATCCCCATCACCTCTTTCACCCATTCCCCCTACCACTTTCCCCTCTGGTAACCATCAATTGGGTTATTATAGTTAAGGATTTGTTTCATAGTTTATCCCCCCCCCCTCTTTTTTGTCCCCATACCTCATTTGTTTTATTACTTAATTCCACATATGAGTGAAATAATATGTTATGTGTCTCTCTTGGACTTGCTCATTTCATTTAGCATACTATTTTGTAGCTCCATCCATTTCTTTGCAAATGAGAAGATTTCACTCTTTTTATATTCTATTGTACATATGTATATACCATGTCTTTATCCATTCCTCATTCAATGGATGCTTGGGTTATTTCCATAATTTGGCATTTGGAAATAATGCTGTTATAAACATCAGGATGCATGTATGCTTTTGAATTAGTAATTTTGTATTCTTTGTGTAAATACTGAGTAGGGCCATTGCTGGATTGTAGGGAAGTTCTATTTTTAATTTTTTCAGGAACCTCCAAATAATTTTCCAGAGTGGCTACACCATTTTACATTCCCACCAACAATGCACAAGTGTAACCCTTTCTGAACATCCTTGCCAACACCTGTTGTCTCTTTCATTTTTGATTTAGCAATTCTGACAGGTATAAGGTGACATCCTGTTGTAGTTCAGATATACATTTCCCTGATGATGAGTGATGTTGAGCATCTTTTCATGTGTCTGTTAGCTATCTGTATGTCTTCTTTGGAAAACGTGTCTATTCATATCTAATGTCCATTTTTTAATTGCATTATTCTTTTTTGTGTTGAATTTTATAAGCTTCTTAAATATTTTGGATACTAACCCTTTATAAGATATGTAATTTTCAGAAATGTCCTCCAATCCATAGGTTGCATTTTAATTTTGTTGATAGTTTCTGTCGCTATGCAGAAGTCTTTACTTTTCTATTTTTCAGTAACCCTAATAATTTATTTTTGCATTTGTTTCCCTTGCTTAAACAGACCTATCCAGAACGAAGTTGCTATGGCCAATGTCAAAGAGGTTACTGCATGTGTCCTTTAGAATTTTGATGGTTTTCTGTCTCATGTTTAGGTTTTAAATCCATTTGAATTTATTTTTTGTGTATGATGCAATAAAGTGGTGCGATTTCTTTATTTTGTATATTGCTGTCCAGTTTTCTCAACACCACATATTGAAGAAACTATCATTTTCCCATTGGACCATCTTTCCTGGTTTGCCAAAGATTAATTGGCCATATAATTGTGGATATATTTCTGAGCTTTCTGTTTTGTTCCATTCATCTGTCTATTTTTGTGCGCATACCATACTGTTTTGAATAGTACAGCTTTGTAATATAACTTGAAGTCTGGAATTGTGATACCTCTAATTTTATTGGTCTTTTTTAAAAGTTATTTTGTCTATTTAGGGAGTTTTGTGATTCCATACAACTTTGAGGAGTCTTTGTTCTATTGTTATTTTGATAGGAATTGCATTAAATGGGGGATTGCTTTGGATACTATAGACATTTTAACCATATTTCTCCTTCCAATCCATGAGTATGGAATGTCTTTCAATTTCCTTGTGCCTTCTTCAATTTCTTTCATCAGTGTTTCATAATTTTCAGAATACAGGTCTTTCACCTCCTTGGTTATGTTCATTTCTAGGTACCTTATTATTACTCATGTAGGTGTAAATGGGACTGATTTTTAGTTTCATTTTCTGCTGCTTCACTATTGATGTATAGAGATACAACAGATTTCTGTAGATTGAGTTTGTATCCTGAGATTTTAATGAATTCATTTATCAGTTCTAGTAGTTTCTTGGTGGAATCTTTCTGGCTTTCTATATGGAATATTGTGTCATCTGCAAATAGTGAAATTTTTACTTCTTCCTTTCAGTATGGATGCCTTTTATTCTTTTGGCTGTCTGATTACTGTAGCAAGGATTTTCAGTACTATATTCAATAAAAAGGTTGAAAGTAGGCAACATTTTCTATTCCTGAACTTAGGTGAAAGACTCTCAGTTCCCTCTAATCCTACTTTGTTAAGCGTTTTTATCATGAATGGGTCTTGGGCTTTGTCATATACCTTTTCTGCATCTAGCAAAATGATCATATAATTCTTATCCTTTTTCTTATTAATATGATGTATCACATTGATTAATTTGCAATTAATAAACCATTCTTGTGACTTAGGAATAAACCTACTTCACTGTGGTGAATGATTCATTTAATGTTTTTTTTTTTTTTAATTTGGCGTGCTAGTATTTTGAGTATTTTTGCATCTATGTTCATTAAGACATTGACCTGTAATTTTCTTTTATTGTGCTACCTTTATCTGGTTTTGTTATCAGGGTAATGCTGGACTTAGAAAGAATTTGGAAGTTTTCCTTCCTTTTCTATTTTTTGGAATAATTTGAGAAGTACAGATATTAACTCTCCTTTAAATGATTGGTAGAATTCTCCTGTGAAGCCATCCTGTCCTGGTCTTTACTTGTTGGTAGCCTTTTGATCACTGATTCAATTTCTTTTTGGTAATTAATCTGTTCAAATGTTCTATTTATTCTCTTAGTTTTGGTAGTTTATATATTTCTAGGAATTTATCCATTTATTCAGGGTTGTTCAATTTGTTGGTGTATGGTTTTTCATAATTCTCCTTCAACTTTGTATGTACTTCTGTGCTGTTGGTTGTTATTTTTCTTCTTTTATTAGTGATTTTACTTGTTTCAGTTCTTTCTCTTATTTCCTTGGTAACTCTGGGTAGGGGTTGTCAGTTTTTGAATATTTTCAGGAATGGTTTCACTGATCTCTTCTTTCTCCTCCTCCTCCTCCTCCTTCTTCTTCTATATCCTTTATTTCTGTTATATTCTTTATCATATAATTCTTTCTGGTGGTTTTTCATTGTGTTTGTTTTCTTTTTCCCCCCATAGCTCCTTTAGGTTATAAAGTTGGGTTGTTTATTTGAGATAGTCTTTTGGCTTCTTGAGGTAGGCCTGTATTGCTATAAATAGCTCTTTTAGAACAATTTTTGCTGCATCCCAAATGCTTTGGACTATTGTATTTTCATTTTTCACTTGTTCTCATGTACTTACTTATTTCTTCTTTTATTTCCTGTTGTTCCATTAATTGTTTAATAGCACATTTTTTAACCTTCATATATTGGTGGTCTTTCTAGCTTTTTTCTTCTGGCTGGTTTCTAGTTTCATAGTGTTGCATTGGAAAAAATATATGGTATGACTTTGATATATTTGAATTTATTGGCACTTCTTTTGTGGGCTAATATGTGATCTATTCTGGAGAATGTTTCAGGTACACTTGAAAATAATGTTATTCTGTTATTTTAGGATGCAATATTCTAAATATACTGCTAAACCCACCGGGTCCTGAAAGACCCCTGCCCTGAAAAGTCCCCTCCCCTGGAAGATAGGATAACTAACCGCTTGTTTGCTTTTCTGTGAACCGCTGGCTTTTAGGCGTAGATTAGGTTATTAATTGCGTGATTAATTGCTCTTTTGCCCTTCTGTAACTGTTTGGCTTATAGAAATAATAGAAGACGCCATGATGGCATTCCTACCTTCCCCCTTCTTGTTCCCCCTCCCTGCCTCTCTCCTCCAGCGCACGGGCCCTCAGAACCAATCAGCTTGTTCCCCCTTCCCGCCTCTCTCTTCCCCGCGAGCGGGTCCCCAAAGCCAATCAGCAAATTCCACATATGCCTTTTTCAAAAGTTCAAACTGTCCACCAATCAGTTGCGCCCCACCCAAAACTTGTTTGCACCTGTCTATAAAAATCCTGCACCACCCCAGCCAGGTGTGCTCAGCTAGCAGGAGCTGCTGACCACCCGCAGGCGCGCGCTGACCACCCGCAGGCGCCTGCGTAACAATAAAGAACCTCTTGCTGATTGCATCCAGTGGCAGTGTTGGATTCTTGGGTAAGGGGATCCGCGGGTCTTTCATTTGGAGGTTCCACCGAGATCATCGGACTCCTGCCCAAGGATCCAACCGACTCCCACTGGGAGGTAAGCTGGCCAGCATTTAAATTTTAATAATTATGTGTTTTTGTCTCCTGTCTCGTGCTCTTGTTTGTCTCTCGTCTTGTGAGGCCTCTGTTCTGCCTGTTCTGCGGGTAGCAGAATAGGACTGTACAACAGCGCGCGTTGTTGCTCTGTATTCTGTAGGCAGCTTGAGAAGGAGTTGACGAACTCGGACTTCTCCCCTGCCACCCTGGGGGACGCCCCAGGGATCTGTCCGCCACAGAGGAGCCTTTTGCTTCCCCTGGGCTGGTTCTGTCCGCCGCAGAGGAGCCTTTTGGTTCCCCTGGGCTGGTTCTGTCCGCCGCAGAGGAGCCTCGTGGTTCCCCTGGGCTGGTTCTGTCCGCCGCAGAGGAGCCTCTTGGTTCCCCTGGGCTGGTTCTGTCCGCCACAGGGAGACCTCGTGGTTCCCCTGGGCTGGTTCTGTCCGCCAAAGGGAGACCTCGTGGTTCCCCTGGGCCGGTTGAATTTGTATTTTCGGTTTTGTACCGAACGCGCAGCGTCCTTCTTGTTAATTGTTTTGTGTGTCTTGCTTATTGTCCTTGGTGTTTTCTTTGACTCCGAATGGAGGCCAACAATGTATGTCTTCATGCATGTCTCCATGTTATGTCTTTAAATGTGGATATATGTTCCTTGTACTGGTCATGAAGGTTACATTCTGTTTAAGGGGACTCTGGCTTTATTTCTCTCTGTTTCTCCTAATAGATGTGGGGGGCTTCTCCCTCACTCACTTCCCATGTAAATGGCTATTACTGGAGCCAACTGGGGTTGGTCTAACTCGAGACAGAGACTATAAGGAATATTCCCAAGCAGCTGCCGAAACTCTCTTTGTTTCGGGGAAGTTTCCTTGTGTTCTCTGGCCTGACTTGGACTGCCTAACCCCTCCCCCCTTGCTGGTGGGAAAGCATGGCCTCTGCTCCTCTGTTGGGGCTTATGAGCTCTAAAACTGGTAATCTTTTCTCTGCCTCCTGGTAGCACTTTGTTTCTTCTGTTTCCCCCTTACGTGTTTCTGTACCAATGTGTGTGCAGCCTGCATGACTGGCCTCTAGATCATGCACCACGGCTCCTTCTCCACTGTAAAGGAGCAAGAAGAGCACCCCTGGATCTAACACTCCCCACTCCAGATCTTCCCACGCATGTCTCAGGTAAACATTCAAAGTGGAGTGGGCCCAGGTGGAACATAAATCACTATTGGAACTAAGTTAAGTTTGTTGGTTTAATTAAGACCTGTCTTTTAAGTTATCAGCAGTAAATGTGAAACTTCAAAATTTACTGAAGGTCAAATAAGCTTGTGTTACTTGTTAAAATTTGTTAGCAAAGAAATGACTAAACTGATGGTTAATTGTCTATCTCAAAGTTCTAATGGGTAATTGCTGAAGTAGCTTTCAAAGTCTTTGGTAACCTGAAAGTTTAAGTTTTGCTTGGATGACAAATGGAATTAAATTGTGGACATCTAGGTCTTAACCAAACAGGATAAAATGCTAAGTCATAAATTACTGGATGTAGGTTTGTGCTTTTGACTTCTTACTGCAAAGAAACTAAGAGTATTTAAATCTGCTGGTAAGCTTGTTTTCCACCTAACTGATTCATAAATTGCCACCTGAAGAATTCTGTTGTAGCAGTTCACAATTGGTTAATAACTAAAGGTGTTTCTAAGAATACAAAGTTCTGCTTAGTGTAACTAAGACTGATGGAAATAAAGGGAAACTCTGTATGTAGGAAAATAGGAGATATGTAAGAAAGATTTAAGGAATGGGAATACATTTTGTTGAAGGTAAAGGAAGGTAATTTTGTCCTAAATGAGATGGTTGTTTGGAAGGAAATGGCTTGGGACAAAACCTGAATGCAAAGGAAAGTTGTAGAAGGTTTGTGAAGGGAAATCTTCAGAAAAGAAATTTTAGCTATGGTCAAGAATGGATTAAGATTGAAATAAATGGTTTTTAAAGGTACATTGGTACAAGACTGAAATTGTCTCTGTTCAAAAGGACAATGTTTTCTTAGATCAATTGATCTGCTGTTAAGAAAATGTAAATGGTTTTCTCTTTGCCTGTCCAGAAAAACGAGTTTCTATGTTCAGTTTTATCAGGTGTTTAACATCCCTAATTATATTTAGGCATGTGCTTTAAAACTTTCTAAGATTTTAGCAAATGTTGACAAGATTTAAATCATAAATCTCTTTAACTCAGGCTTTTCCTTGGTATGTGAAGTTGCTCATGAAGTACTACTGAACCAATGATAAACCTTGGGTTACATTTGGGAAAATGCTATAACTATTCTAGAGATTCTACGCACTTCCTAAAGTTTTAACGTTTTGAGAGATCATCGCTTGATACTGCAATTATGGAAATGTTATGTATCACAGAAATAACCTGATTTCCTTGCAGCTAAATTGTAAACTCCCGTGTCTCTTTAGCTCTAACCATATCCATTCTGAGTTTTTGTCATTTATAATTGTTTTAATTCTCTGGTAAAATGAGTTTTATCTTCAAGGAGATTCCTATAAAGGACTTTCAGGACAAATAGATATTTGATATACTTGAAAATCCTAAAACTGAAATGGGTAAGAATTTCCAAAACGGACTAAACGCATTCACCAGATTTAGTAACATGGGACTAAAAGATTATAGTGTTGTGTCCCTTAATGTTTTGTCTTTAAACATTGCTGGTTCTCTCTACTGTTTGCTCTTACAGACTAGGGATACTCCCTCCTAGTTATCTGTAACTTATAGAGATGTAAAAGTGCTCATTTGTAAAAGTGCTCAAGGCATTCAAATTTTCTCTCTATCTGAACCCTCTGAAACCAAAAGGTCTTAGTATTCTTTCTTCATGACAATCAGTCATTTGCATAAGTTCAATAAGAATCTGTTCTCCTTGTAACAGGAAAGAATTGGAAACTGGTTATTTTACCAAGGCTTTGACTGGGATGTCATATTTGAAAAGACTCAGATATGACCAGACAGCTTTAAGGAACTAAGGTTGACTTTATGAAACCTGGAGCCATAAAGCCCCTTGGGACTGTTGGCCTGATACCTTGCTTACAGAGTTCCCAGCAGCCTCACCAGGTGAGTAAAGAATGTCACTCCTTGGTAGGTGCAGTCTCGGGAAGAGGAATTCGCCCAAAGGCATTGCAGGCATGCCTGATGGCAAGTACAGGGCTTGGCTTCTGGCCCGGAGAGGCTACTAAAAGTTCAACCTAGAGATTCCTTATACAAAGTTCCAGCAAAGCAGATTCTAAAAGATCTATTGATCACAGTCACTGTTCTTGCTGAGCTTATGTAAATAATTAGGCCAAGTTTGTTAAAACTGGACTTGTTTCACAAGTGAATTAGTCCTGATTTGGCTATCTCTGGAAATGAGGGTTATTTTAGAGAGAAAAATTGTTTTAGTAACACACCTTTATGAATGTTAAATTCTAGATTTGATTGTCTTTAAATGTTTACCTAAGCTAAACAATTTGAGATAAACTTCAGAGAAGTTGTACAATCGCTTCTTTAGTCGATCTTATTATTTTGTGGGGTATTAGCAGACCCCACAGCACATGATTAAACAACTGGAAAATGGGATTGACTCCCCTACAATTGTATAACTTAACTAACACCTTATGTGTGGCTGGGATAATGAAATTGCCTAAAAGCCAACCTATCACACTCCATAGGATTAACTATGGACTTGTGGAAATAATGGATGACCCCACTTTCTTTATGAATGGATTGAATGATCCATGGGGGACTCCCCTTATCTCTTGACAAGTTTTCTCACTTGCCAGTGATCCTCTGTAATCAGGATATTGTTAAGGCTGGACCACTCAAAGGTCGTCTTATTGGTTTCATCCCTTAGTCATATTTATCTTAGAAGTCACCTCTGTTGAGGTGCAATTGCAAACAGATGCTTTAGCTAAGCATGGAACAGCCCTCCTCATAAAAAGAGCCTCAAAGCTCACTAGAAAACAGTCCTTGACTGTAATGACTTCACATCAGGTCCAGATTTGTCTTAGAAGCCAAAGGCCACCAATGGATGATGGAGGCCAACTTATTAAATACTGGGCTACACTAACAGATATGCCAGAAATAATACTTAAAACTTGTCATACTTTAAACCTAGTTACCTGTATGCCTGAACCTGACCACTGTACTTCTTTCTCTATAGAGCAAAAATGTTCAAAAGTTATTGATCTTGCTTACTCTATTTGTCCAGATTTAAGATGCCCCTGTTAAAAATACGAATGACAGTTGATTTTCTGATGTCAATAGTTTTCATAGAAAGAATAAGAAAAGCTAGGTGTGCCATAGTGCTCACTAGCACTTTGCAATTGCCAAAGCCTAAGAATTAACATTTATACTGACTCCAAATATGCTTTCCTGGTACTACATGCCCATGGAGCTATTTGGAAGGAAAGGGGATTGCTATCAAGCCATAACTCCCCAATCCAATATGGGCCGAAGTTCCAAAACCCTCCTCATCGCTATACTAAGGATGGCATATATCAAATCTGGGATACACATCTGTGTCTTACACCCATGATTGGACAGCTCAGTCAGAAGGCAGTTTTATGCTGGGAACAAGAATCATACGTAGGATACTTGGACAAATAACACATGATGTCTAGGATGGCTCACTAGAAATGTGTTCCCAAGTAATAGTACTCCAGGCTACTGACCGGTTTGCTACTGATTGGGCAAGGTGACCTGGCATCAGATGGCCAGCTCCAAACGGAACCCACTGGAGATGTGGAACCAACCTGCGGCCCTGGCTTCCTCCCGGGTGGATAGGTCGCTGTACTTTAGGATTTGCCTGGATCTATGGGCGCATTACTAAAACCATTACAACTCCAGCTAATCTCCCCAACTTGAAACAAAGATGGACACAATCTGTTTTTAGATAAGCTACCTAGCTGATCTCCGGCTAGCTGAAGCAGTCTCAGCTTGCTACTTCTCCGCCATCTTGACTCCTCCCCACAATCTGTTTTTAAATGGTATGATCACTTAGCATCCATCTTTGTTCCATCTGCGGGACTAGAGAATGTCATGTGGCATGCAGAAGCCCTTAATAAATATACTACAGAGGCACTCAGTGATTCACTAAATGGCATCTCCCTACTTAATACCGAAGTGTCACAGACATGCAGGGAAGTCCTACAAAATAGGATGGCTTTAGATGTCCTTCCAGCAGCCCAGGGTGGCACATGTGCAATCATCAAAACAGAATGTTGCGTATACATCCCAGACTATCACAAAAATGTCACAGGAATAATAAAGGATATGAACACCCAGATTAAGGCCCTACAAGATCCTTCTCTCTCAGTAAATGGTTAAGTTCCTAATTTGAAGGAGGACTATGGCCGAATCTCTTTTTCGGGCTTTTCATTCCTATCGCGTTATTAATCTTAATATGTTGCTTTGTTCCATGTTTCTCTACTTGGTGCCGAGACTCCATTGCTACAATGACTTCGCCACGACAGACGATCCTTGTCGCGCGCAAGGACGCCTCTTCACTGTCAGCACTGGATTCAGCTGCCTCCACCTTTGTAACTCCCCTATATATTCTCCACTGATCAATATTGACCCGAGCAGGTAGGGACAGCTCTACGCCCCTATTCAGCACGAAGAAGTTACAGAAGATGAGACCTTCCACCTTCAACCCCCTTAAAGATTTCAGGGTCAAGATTGTTCAGGGGGAAATGACGGAGCAGGAGGCTGGCTGAGGAGAAAGCAAAAGCTGGCGCCTTGCACCCCACTTAGAGCAGGAACAAGACGAATGGATATAAGATTCTATCCATGATAAAGAAAAAGGGGGGAATGAAAGACCCCTGCCCTGAAAAGTCCCCTCCCCTGGAAGATAGGATAACTAACCGCTTGTTTGCTTTTCTGTGAACCGCTGGCTTTTAGGCGTAGATTAGGTTATTAATTGCGTGATTAATTGCTCTTTTGCCCTTCTGTAACTGTTTGGCTTATAGAAATAATAGAAGACGCCATGATGGCATTCCTACCTTCCCCCTTCTTGTTCCCCCTCCCTGCCTCTCTCCTCCCGCGCACGGGCCCTCAGAACCAATCAGCTTGTTCCCCCTTCCCGCCTCTCTCTTCCCCGCGAGCAGGTCCCCAAAGCCAATCAGCAAACTCCACATATGCCTTTTTCAAAAGTTCAAACTGTCCACCAATCAGTTGCGCCCCACCCAAAACTTGTTTGCACCTGTCTATAAAAATCCTGCACCACCCCAGCCAGGTGTGCTCAGCTAGCAGGAGCTGCTGACCACCCGCAGGCGCCTGCGTAACAATAAAGAACCTCTTGCTGATTGCATCCAGTGGCAGTGTTGGATTCTTGGGTAAGGGGATCCGCGGGTCTTTCACTATGTAAGAATATGTATCGGGATCTCTACAAGCAGAAAAGTGACTGCATTTGGCAAGGTAGGAAGGACAGAGTCATGAATCTGCTGGGTGATATCAGAAGATAAACTGAAGGAGGAGGGAACTGCCATAAGCTGGTGCCTGGAAAGTGATGTAACACCAGAAAACAAATTCAGAGTCCTGGGAAATATGCTCTAGTAAGAGACACCCCCCCCCACCACCCAGGGAGGTTCTGGAAATGAAAATGAAAATGAAAATTCTAGGTAGGAGATTGTGGCCTCAGGGTACGGGGAACCACAGAGCAAAAAGAGATTCTTGAAATGGTGGAGGTCCTGCCTGAGCATTGGAGCCAGAAAGCAGGTAGTGGTCAGCAAGAGTGGGAAGGGAATCAGAACTAGGATCGCCAGAAACCATGAACCAGGTGGGTCCATAGCCACTCTTTCCTTCAACAGCCAGAAAAAAAAAAAAAAAATCTGGAAACAGCACCCGCAAAAAGGCAAAAACTTGCAGAAAAGTAGTGTCTGGGAAGGGGCTTTAGGGTGGAACTGGACCAGATTCTGCAGCTGGGGTGCACGCCAGCCCACAGGCACTTGTGGTTTTAAAAGCACAAAGGACAAAGATAATCCCACGCCTCTGAAAACACTTCTGAGAGTAGCTGTTGGTGTGCCCGTTAGGAAGCTGTGGTTTTCAGCAGCACAAAGAGAAGTGGAGACTATTTATTCTGCAGAGTATGTTAAAACGGACAGACACTGAATTTCCTGCTTTGAGCCAGAGGTTTGGCTGAAGCCATTTTTGCTTTGATCCCCTGAAGATGCGCGCAAATACCCTAAACAACAAAAGCCAAATAAAGGTCTGATATTCACTAAGCCCATCCCCTTGCACTGCAGGAGGCTGCAGTATTCAGCAGTGCAAGCAGAACTGGAGACGCTGTCCTACACAGTTTATTAAAGAAGGCAAGCTGCGACTTTTCTGCTCTGGACCAGAAAGTCCAGGTTTGGCTGAGGCCACTTACGCTCTGATCTGCTGAAGAGACATGGAAAAGCCCCAGGGTACAAAAGACACCCAGAATTCTTGTTTCCACTGAGCCCATCCCCAAGATAGGGGTGGGGCAACTCAGGATTACCTGAGAAACAGAGCAACAGGCCCCTCCCCGGGAAGACAGACTGAAAAAACAGGCAGATGACAATCCTTTGGATATTATAAGACTGCAAAATCCCTTCACAAAGAGAAAATTGTATATTGAGCTCCAGGTGTGGCCTCACGACTTGTTTACTTTTCAGTAATTTCAGTAATTTTCCTTTCCCATTCTCCTTTTTCTCTTTTTTCTTTCTTTTTTTCTTCTTTCTTTCTTTCTTTCTTTCTTTCCTTCTTTCTTGTTTTTTTCCCTTTTCTCACTCCATTTTCCCCTGCTGTATTATTTATATTTTCTCCTCATTTCAACTAGATATCTATTATGCCAACTCATTTTTTCATGGGCATTTTTATTTAAATTTCTTTTTAGTGTTCCAGAATCCATTGTTTATGCACCACACCCAGTGCTCCATGCAAAATTGTGCCCTCCATAATACCCACCACCAGACTCACCCAATCTCCCACCCCCCTCCCCTCCCAAACCCTCAGTTTGTTTCTCAGAGTTCACAGTCTCTCATGGTTCATCTCCCCTTCCAATTTCCCCCAACTCACTTCCCTCCATCTCCACATGTTCTCCATGTTATACCTTATGCTCCACAAACAAAACCATATGATAATTGACTCTCCCTGCTTGACTTTTTTCACTCAGTCTAATCTCTTCCAGTCCCATCCATGTTGATACAAAAGTTGGGTATTCATCCTTCGTGATGGAGGCATAATACTCCATAATATATATGGAACATATCTTCTTCTTTTTTTTTAAATCACATTTTTAATCTATTTGTTTGTTGATGGATACTTAGGTCGTTTTCATGTCCTGGCTGTAGTGAATAATGTTGCAATGAATATGGGAGTACAGATATGCTTTCCTGATATTTGTTCCATTTCCTTCAGTTATATACCCAGAAGTGGTATCTTCTTTATCCATTCATCTGTTGAAGGGCATGTTGGTTCTTTCAACAGTTTGGCAACTGTTGTCATTGCTTATATGAACATTGTGGTACAGATGGCCCTTCTTTTCACTACATCTGTATCTTTAGGGTAAATACCCAGTAGTACAATTGCAGGGTCATAGGGAAGTCCTATTTTTAATTTCTCGAGGAATCTCCACACTGTTCTCCAAAGAGGCTGCGCCAACTTGCATTCCCACCAACAATGTAAGAGGGTCCCCCTTTCTCCACATCCTCTCCATCACATGTTGTTTCCTGTCTTGCTGATTTTGGCCATTCTAACTGGTGTAAGGTGGTATCTTAATGTGATTTTGATTTGAATCCCCCTGATGGCTAGTGATGACGAACATATTTTCATGTGTCTGTTAGCCATTTGTATGTCTTCTTTGGAGAAATGTCTGTTCACATCTTCTGCCCATTTTTTGACATGATTGTCTATTTTGTGTGTGTTGAGTTTGAGAAGTTCTTTATAGATCTTGGATATCAGCCCTTTGTCTGTAGTGTCATTGCAAATATCTTCTCCCATTCTGTGGGTTGCCTCTTTGTTTTATTGACTGTTTCCTTTGTTGTGCAGAACCTTTTGATCTTGATGAAGTCCCAAAAGTTCATTTTCACTTTTGTTTCCTTTGCCTTTGGAGACATACCTTGAAAGAACTCGCTTAAAGAAAAGATTCCATTTGCTATAGCACCAGGAACCTGGGAATAAACCTAACCAAAGAGGTAAAGGATCTGTACTCAAGGAACTACAGAACACTTATAAAAGATATTGAAGAAGACACAAAAAGATGGATGACCATTCTCTCCTCATGGATCAGAACAATAAACATTGCCTAGAGTAATCTATACTTTCAATGCCATTCCAATCAAAATTCCATGGGCATTTTTCAAAGAGCTGGAGCAAACAATCCTAAAATTTTATGGAACTAGAAGACACCCTGAATTGCTAAGGAAATATCAAAAAAAGAAAAACAAAACTGGGGGCATCATATTGCCTGATTTCAAGCTTTACTACAAAGCTGTGATACCAAGACAGCATGGTACTGGCACAGAAACAGACACATAGACCAGTGGAACAGAGTAGAGAGCCCAGATATGGACCCTCAGTTTTACAGTCAAATAATCTTCAAGAAAGCAGGAAAAAACATACAGTGGAAAAAAGACAGTCTCTTCAATAAATTGGACAGCTATGTGTAGAAGAATGAAACTCAACCATTCTCTTAGACTATACACAAAGATAAACTCAAAATAGATAAAAGACCTCAACATGAGGCAGAAATCCATCAGAATCCTAGAGGAGAGCTTAAGCATCAACTTCTCAAGATATGTCTCCAAAGGCGTTGTCAATTTTTATCTTATATTTTTATACACCTATATTTTTGTAGATATATGCTTTATTTTAGCCTAGTTTACCCTTTACTCAGTTTTTCCTCTTTATGCATACAAGTTTTACTTTCCTAGTGATTTTGGGATGTAGTGTCTTCTATCACACAGACCAAAATACACCCAAGAACAACTGAAACTACCAGTTTTATCTACACTGAGAGATAATAGCCCCCATTTCCCAACTCCTTCATTTTTCCTTTATTTCCTTTATTTCCTTCATTTGGTATGTATGTATTATATTTTTTAATTTTTCTTTTTTTCAAGTTTTGAATTTTATTCTTGTGTTTAATTTTGCCTTTTTTTTTTGTTTGTTTGTTTGTTTTCAGTGGTGACACGTTTCCATCCCGGATTTTGCTAGGGTGCATCTGGCTTAGGATGTGGTTAGTATTTTGTACTAAGCCTATTTATTCAACCATTCATCGACATAGTGACTAGGAGGAAGAACTGCCAACAACAACAACAACAACAACAAAAATAACCAGAGACTGTCTTCTGCCACAGAACTTATGGAAAAGGATATATGCAAGATGCCAGAGATGTGCTTCAAGATAACTATCATGAAGTCAATAACCAGGCTTGAAAAAAGCATTAGTGACAATATAGAATCTCTAAGGGCAAAAATGAGATCTAATCAGGCTGAAATAAAAAAACATGCTATGTATAAGATGCAGTCTAAACTGGATACTCTAACAGCCAGAGCAAATGAAGCAGAGGAGTGAATTAGTAACCTAGGAGATAAGGTGATAGAAAAGAAGGAAAATGAAGAGGAAAAGGATAATCAGTTAGTGTTACATGAGTTTATATTTAGAGAGAGATGAAGTCATAAAACATTTCAATGTCAGAATTATTGGGATCCCCCAGGCGGTGGAGAGAGAGGACTAAAAGCTATATTTCAGCAAATCATAGTTGAGAAATCCCTAATGTGGAGAAGGAAACAAGGATTTGAGTCCAAGAGGCAGAGAGGACATCTTCCAAAATCAATAAATATAGATCAACACCCTGATATGTAATAGTGAAGTTTGAAAATCTAAGAATCAAGGAAGCTATCCTTAGAGTAGCTATGGGGAAGAGATTTCTTATGTACAGAGGGAGGAACAACAGAATAACATCAGACCCATCTACAGAGACCTGACAAGCCAGAAAGTGTTGGTAGGACATATTTAGGGTACTAAATGAGAAGAGCATGCACACAAGAATATTTTGTCCAGCAAGGCTGTCATTTAAAACTAATTGAGAGGCAAAGAGTTTTCAGGAGAGGCAGAAAATGAAAGAATATGTGACCACCAAGGCAGCCCTACAAGAAATATTAAAGGGGGGGATGCCTGAGTGGCTCATTCAGTTAAGCATCTGCCTTAAGCTCAGGTCATGATCTCACGGTCCTGAGATCATGTTCAACATCAGTCTCTTTGATCAGCAGGGAACTTGATTCTCCCTCAGTATGCTCTGCCTTCCACTCCCCCCTGGTTGTGCTCTCTCTCTCACAAATAAATAAACAAAATTTTTAAAAAAGAAAGATATTAAAGGGGATTTTGTAAACGAAGAGTGTCGTGGCTGGCACAACAAACCGACCAGGAACGTGAGGGTAAGAGGATGGTGAAAAGAAATTAAGAGACAAAGAGATGGGGAGAGGAGGAGCACCAAGGAGGATGTCCCATAGTGCCAAAGTTTATTTTGCAAAGTTCTGATTTATACCACACAGTAAGAGAATCGCCTTCTGTACATCTAGTTTCTATTTTGGCCTGAGAGTAGCTGGCCATGCAGAGATATCAGACAGCCTTGACCTTTGTGGTTTGGACACTTAGGCCACAGCTCAATATTATTAAAACACAAGAGCCATATTAACTTAATCTTGAGACAGCAGCTGCAATGGCAACAAACCAAACCTTACAATGTTCTCATAACAATCCAGGGAAACATGGTGGCACTCTAGCTCGCCACCCAAGAAAGTCCTCAGTTGAAGAGGTTCCCAAGAACTGTTGCTCTATTGGGCTAACCCCTTCTAGGCACGAGGCTCCCAACAGAAGAGAAACCCCAAGAGTCACCAAGACCAGAAAGAAACAGAAAATCTACAGAACAAGAACATTACAAGCACTAAAATGGCACTAAATTCATATCTTTCCATTGTTACTCTCAACGTGAACAGGCTGAATGCTCCCATCAAAAGACACAGAGTGCCAGATTGGATAAAGAAAGCAGGACCCATCCATATGCTATCTACAAGAGACTCATTTTGAACCTAAAGACACCGCCAGATTGAATGTAAGGGGATAGAGGAACATTTACCGTGACAATGAACCTCAAAATAAAGCTAAGGTAGCAATTTTCATATCAGAAAAAATAGATTTTTAAACCAAGACTGTAGTAAGAGACGTAAAGAGACACTATATCATGCTTAAAGAATCCATCCAACAAGAAGAGCTAACAATTGTAAAAATCTCCCCAACATGGGAGCAGCCAATTATATAAACCAATTAATGAAGAAAAAAAGAGAAATATATACATAGTGATGGATCAATAGTAGGAGACCTCAACACTCCACCCATAGCAATGGGCAGATCATACAAGTAGAAGATCAACAGAGAAAAAAGAGCTTTGAATGACACATTGTACCAGATGGACTTCATAGGTATATAAAGATCACTCCATTCTGAAACAACAAAACAATCACTCCTCTTGAGTGCACATGGAATTTTTCTCCAGAATAGACCACATACTGGGTTACAGATTAGGTCTCAACCAATACCAAAAGACTGGAACTATCCTTTGCATATTATCAAACCATAGTGCTTTGAAACTGTAACTAAACCACAAGAAGAAATTTGGAAGGAACTCAAACTTTTGGAAGTTAAAGAACATCCTGCTAAAGAATGATTGGATCAGCCAGAAAATTAAAGAACTTAATTCATTGAAACTAATGAGAATGAAAACACTTTGGTCCAAAACTTTTGAGATACTGCAAAGGTGGTCCTAAGGAGGAAATACATAGCCATCCAAGCCCGTCTCAAAAAATTAGAAAAACCCTAAATGCGCAAGTTATCTTACACCTAAAGGACCTGGAGAAAAAACAGCAAATACCGCACCAAGCACAGAAGAGATATAATGACGATTAGAGCAGAGATCAATGAAATATAAACCAGAAAAGCAGTAGAACAGACCAACAAAACTTGAAGCTGGTTATTTGAAAGAATTAATAAGATTGATAAGCAGCTTCCAGACTTATTCAAAAGAAAAGGAGAAGACCCAAATTAATAAAATCATAAATGAAAGTGGAAAGATCACAACTAACACCAAGGAAATAGAAACAATTATTCAAAATTATTACAAGCAAGAATATGCCAACAAATTAAGCAATCTAGAAGAAATGGGTGCATTCTTGGAAATTTAAATACTACCAAGACTGAAACAAGAAGAAATAGACAATCGGAATAGACAAACAACCAGTTATGTAATTGAAGCAGTAATCAATACTTCCTAAAAAACAAGAGTTTTTCCCAAAAAACAAGAGATTTCTGGGGGAATTCTATCAAACATTGAAAGAAGAAATAATAATTACTGAATAATACCTATCCTACTGAAGCTCTTTCAAAAAATATAAATGGAAGGAAAACTTCCAAACTCACTCTGTGAGGCCAGCATTACCCTGATTCCAAAACGAACGACCCCATCAAAAAGGAGAATCACATACCAGTATCTCTGGTGAACATGGATGCTGAAATACTCAACAAGATCCTAGCCAATAGGATCCAACAGTGCATTAAAAGGATTATTTGCCATGAACAGGTGGGATTTATTCCAGGTATGCAAGGGTAGTTCAACATTCACAAATCAGGGCGCCTGGGTGGCTCAGTGGGTTAAGCCGCTGCCTTCGGATCAGGTCATGATCTCAGGGTCCTGGGATCGAGTCCCGCATCGGGAGCCTGCTTCCTCCTCTCTCTCTCTCTGCCTGCCTCTCTGCCTACTTGTGATCTCTCTCTCTGTCAAATAAATAAATAAATATTCTTTAAAAAAAAAAAAACATTCACAAATCAATCAGCCTGATAGAGCAGAGTAATAAAAAAAAAGAAAAGACACTTGTGATCTTCCCAATCGATGCAGAAAAAGCATTTGAAAAAAATACAATATCTGCTCCTGATTTAAACTCCTCAGACTATAGGGATAGAGAGAATATTCCTCAATATCAAAGAAACCATTTATGAAAAGCCCATAGAAAATATCATTATCAATGGGGAAAAGTTGAGTGCTTTTTCCATTAAGGTCAGGAACACAGCAGGAATGCTCCCTCTCACCACTATTTTTTCTACATAACTGTGTAAGTCCTAGCATCAGCAATGAAACAACAAAAAGAAATAAAAGGCATCCACACTGGCAAAGAAGAAATCAAACCCTCTCTCTTTTCACAGATGACATAGTACTTTATTTGAAAAATGCAAAAGATTCCACCCCCAAATTACAAGAACTCATACAGCAATTCAGCAATGTGGCAGGATGCAAAATCAATACACAGAAATCAGTTGTTTTTCTATACACTAACAATGTAACTGTAGAAAGAGAAATTAAGGAATCAATTCTATTTACAATAGCAACAGCAACAACAACAAAAACATAAGATACCTAGGGAAGAAAACAAACAGAAAAGGTAAAAGATCTATATTATAGAAACTACAGAAAACTTGAGAAATTGAGGAAGATACAAAAAGATAGAAAAACATTCCATGCTCATGGATTGGAAGAATAAACATCATTAAAATGTCTATGCTGCCCAGAGTAGTTTATACTTTCAGTGCAATCCTTATCAAAATACCACCGACATTTTTCACAGAGCTGGAACAAACATTCTTAAAATTTGTATGGAATAATAAAAGATACCGAATCAAATGCAGAAAAAGAAAAAACAAAGCTTGGATCACCACATTGCCTGACTTCAAACTATATTACAAAGCCATTGTCATGGAGGGGGACAAGATGGCAGGGGAGTAGGAGGAGGCACCTTTTTAGCCAGTACCCCAAAGTGAGCTGATCACCCATGAAATCAGCCTGAGATCAGAATTATACACATCTGGATCTCTACAGGGGCAGAAGACGCCAGTGGGCAGGTAAAGCGGAGTGGGAACGGTGGAATGATATCGGAAGATAAACAAAAGGGGGAGGGAGCCACCAGAGGCGACCTGTTGGAAAGTAATACCCCAATACGAGCAAGAGTGCCCTGCGTCTGGGGACCAGCATTAACTTGGAGACTGGTTGAAAGCACTCCAAAAGAGCAAAGGATTGCGGGGTGAAATTGTGGGAATCGGGGAGGCTAGGGACAGGGGCTTAAGTCCCCGGTCCCAGGACAGCCTCCCCTGTGCTGAGGCAGAGAGAATGTGGCGGAGAAACCAGCTCTTGGTCCCTAAGCCGCCAGCAAGCCCGAGAATGCTTGGGTTCTAGTTCCTGTGAGGGGATGGGAGCCACGTGGGAATGTGCAAGCACTACCACAAAGCTTGAGATATGCTAACGTCCCTCATGCTCCCCTGAGTTACAAAGGCCCAGCCAGCGCTCTTTGACCTGCGCCATTGTTTCAAAGCCTAAGCCGGGCGCCCCAAACTCTCCCCTGACAGAGGTGCGCAAAAGCCCAGCCTGGTGCTTACGGACCAGTGACCCGTTCTCAGTGCCCGAGACCTGTGCTGCCTCTGAAAGAGGTGCGTGCAAGCCGGGCACTCCCAGCCAGGGCCAGCAGCAAAATCTCAGTGTGCGATTGCTGCTTGGAACCTCTCTGGTGGTTGGGAGTTCCCAGGCAGCTGCCACTGCCTTGGCTTTAGGTACAAGCAAAATATCCTGCGCCCCCAGGGTATGCAACTTGGAACCTGCTCTGCCAGGGGCCAAGGGGGAACTTATTTAGGCTCTGCACTCAGACTGAGGCTTCTCTCTCAGAAGGAGATCAGGGTGAGGTTTGCTTTCCTCTAAAACTACAAAAACCATCAAAGGCCGGTCAAGGTGAGAGGGAAAAAAAAGTGAACAAGCATAAAAGCCACCAGAGAACAAAAGCCTGGCAAAAACCAGTTTCCTCAGAGCCCACCCCCTTGAGGGGCACAGGAGGACTTAACTCAGGAAACATCATTGACTGACAACCCACGTGGCAGGCCCCTCCCCCAGAAAACAAACAAAGAAAGAAAAAAAAAAAGAGGAAAAAAAAGGAAAAAAAAAGGACTACAAGAGAACAACCACTACTTCATAGGAAAACTTGTATTGTTCACTTGTTCCCCCTATTCCGGTTCATTTTTTTTTTCACACATAGGTAATTTTTTTTAACCTATTTACCATCATAGCAAGTTGTACAGTACATCAAATTCCATAATACCTTTCTAACCTGAACTTTTTGATACATACACCTAAGTTTTTCTTTTGCATTTTTATTTTATGAATTCCTTTTTTAAAATTTTAGTTTAGTTTAGTCTAGTTTAATCCTTTTTATCTCTATCCTCTAATATTCATATAGAGTTAAACTTCAAAGTAATCCCTTATCCCCAATCAATACTACCCCTATAGGTAAACCAATTTTTAATACCCTTTATCTTAGGAAAGTTGAGTCCTTTAACAAAGATATCAAGATACATCCAGGAAGAATCAAAACAACCTTCCTCGCACACACTGAGAATTTATAAGAACTCTCCCATCTTCTTCCACCAGTGTTTCTGTGTTTTTTGTGTTTGTCCTGATAGCATATAAATTTTACACTTGTGGTTCTTTTTTACGAGGTTCTTTCTTTATTTGCATATATATATATGTTTTTTTCTTGTCATATACTTGTATCAGTCTTTCTATCTCTTTTTGTTTGTCTACTTCATAAATCTTACCTTGGGGCCCATCTGGGCTGAACCTTCTTTTTCATCTTCCCTTTCTTTCCGGTCTCTCTCTCTCTCTTTTTTTTTCTCTCTTCTTTTCTTTTTTTTTTCTTTTTCTTTTCTTTTGTCTCTCGTTTGGGTGGGGAAACCTGATTGCTCAGAAGTGTTCCAGAGTGCACCTTGACTGCACCACAGTTGATACATTCAGCTACATCTGTTCAGTCATCTCCCACCAAAATGACTAGGAGGAGGAATGCCCAACAGAAGAAAAATACAATGGATGGACCTTCTGCAACAGAGCTAACAGATATCAACATAGACAATATGTCGGAAAGAGAATTCAGGCTAACAATTATCGAGGCAATAGCTAGGTTGGAGAAAGCCATGGATGACCAAACAGAATTGATTAAGGCCGAACTGAAAGCGACCAGAAAGGATGTTCACAATGTTAGGGCGGAGCTGAAAGCTACCAGGGAGGAGGTTCACAAGGCTCTCAATGAGTTCCAATCTAATCTAAACTCTCTCAAAGCTAGGGTAACTGAGACAGAAGATAGAATTAGTAATCTGGAAGACAAACAGATAGAGAGAAAGGATCAGGAGGATGCCTGGAACAAACAGCTTAGAAACCACAAAAACAGAATCAGGGAAATAAATGATGCCATGAAGCATTCCAGCGTCAGAATTATTGGAATCCGTGAAGGGAAGGAGAAAGAAATAAGTCTAGAAGATATAGTAGAACAAGTCCTTCATGAAAATTTTCCCAATCTCGTGAATGGAACCAGCGTTCATATACTAGAGGCTGAATGGTCTCCACCCAAGATTATACATTCCAAAAAAACATCATGGCACCTGATAGTCAAATTGAGGAATTAAAATTGTATAGGTATAATCTCTTGAAATACGCCAGGGCAAAGAGGCTCCTTACTTACAGAGGGAAGCCATTCAGAATAACGTCAGAGCTGTCCACAGAGACCTGGCTGGCAAGATAAATTCAGGG
>NC_139040.1:59794845-59969434 GCF_964662115.1 Mustela nivalis | reverse complement strand
TGTGTGGAGCTTGGTTTGATTTGTTGTTGATTCTCCAGTTCTTTAAGGTGTAGAGACCACTGGTGTATTCTGGATTTTTTCAATTTTTTGAGGGAGGCTTGGATGACTACATATATCCCCCTTAGGGCTGCCTTTGCTGTATCCCATTGGTTTTGGACTGAAGTGTCTTCATTCTCATTGGTTTCCATGAATTGTTTCAGTTCTTCTTTGATCTCCTAGTCGATCCAAGCATTCTTAAGCAAGGTGGTCTTTAGCTTCCAGGTGTTTGAGTTCCTTCTGAACTTATCCTTGTGATTGAGATCCAATTTCAAAGCATTGCGATCTGAGAATATGCAGGGAATAATCTCAGTCTTTTGGTATCGGTTGAGTCCTGATTTGTGACCCAGTATGTGGTCTATTCTGGAGAAAGTTCCATGTGCAGTCGAAAAGAATGAGTATTCTGTTGTTTTAGGGTGGAATGTTCTGTATATATCTAGGATGTCCATCTGGTCCAAAGTGTCATTCAACGCTCTTGTTTCTTTATTGATTTTCTGCTTCGATGATCTGTCTATTTTTGAGAGAGGCGTGTTACGATCTCCTACTATTAATGTATTCATATCAATATGATTAACAGTTTTCTTATGTAATTGGCTGCTCCCATATTAGGGGCATAGATATTTACAATTGTTAAATCATCTTGTGGATAGTCCCTTTATGAATGATGTAGTGTCCTCCTGTGTCTCTGACTACAGTCTTTAGTTTAAAATCTAATTTATCTGATATGAGAATCGCTACCCGGGCCTTCTTTTGAGGCCCATTGACATGAAAGATGCTTTTCCATCCCTTCACTTTCAGTCTGGGGGTATCTTTAGATTCAAAATGGGTCTCTTATAGACAACATATGGATGGGTCCTGTCATGTTACCCAATCTGCAACCCTGTGTCATTTTGTTGGCGCATTTGGGCCATTCACATTGAGAGTGATTATTGATAGATATGTTGTTATTGACATCATGTTACCTTTGGTGTCTTTCTTTCTGTAGATTGTCTCTATATTTCTGTTTAATGCTATTCTTAGGATTTTTCCTCTTTTATATAACCCCCCTTAATATTTCCTGCTGTGTCGGCTTAGTGGTTGCATAGTCTCTTAAGCCTTCCTGGTCTTGGAAACTCTTTATCTCTCCATCCGATTTGAATGCCAGTCTTGCTGGATAAAGTATTCTTGGCTGCATGTTCTTTTCATTTAGTGACCTGAATATATCTTGCCAGCCCTTTCTGGCTTGCCAGTTCTCTGTGGACAAGTCTGATGTTATTCTGATGAGCTTTTCTCTGTAAGTAAGGAGCCTCTTTGTCATAGCGGCTTTCAAGAGGTTGTATCTACAATTATGATTCCTCAATTTGACTATCAGGTGCCTTGATGTTTTTTTGGAATCTATAATCTTGGTTGGTATGTTTGGCCTCTAGTATATGAATGCTGGTTCTTTTTGTGAGATTGGGAAAATTTTCATGAAGAACTTGTTCCACTATATCTTTTAGACTTCTTTCTTTCTCCTCCCCTTCAGGGATTCCAATAATTCTGATGTTGGAACATTTCATGGCATCATTTATTTCCCTGATTCTGTTTTCGTGGCTTCTAAGCTGTTTGTTTCCATGCTTCCTCTTGATCCTTTCTCTCTATCTGTTTGTCCTCCAGATCACTAATTATATCTTCTTTCTCAGCTACCCTAGCTTTTAGAGAATTTAAGTTAGATTGGAACTCATTGAGAGCATTGTGAACCTCATCCCTGGTAGCTTTTAACTCCTCCCTAACATTGTGAAAATCATCCCTGGTCGCTTTCAGTTTTGCTCTAATCATTTCTGTTTGGTCATCCATGGCTTTCTCCAACCTAGCTATTGCCTGGATAATTGTTAGCCTGAATTCTCTTTCTGACATATTGTCTATGTTGATAGCTGTTAGCTCTGTTGTAGAAGGCCCATCCTCTGTGTTTTTCTTCTGTTGGGCTTTCCTCCTCCTAGTCATTTTGGTGAGAGGTGACTGAACAGATGTAGCTGGATGTATCAATTATGACGCAGTCAAGGTGCACCTTGGAACACTTCTGAGCAATCAGGATTCCCCACCCAAACAAGAAAAAAAAAGAAAAGAAAAAGAAAAAGGAGAGATAAAGAGAGGAAAAAAATGGGCGGATAAAAGAGAAGGTTTAGCCCAAATGGGCCCCAAGGTAAGATTTATGAAGTATACAAACAAAAACAGACAAACAAAAAGACTGATAAAAGTATATGACAAGAGGGAAAATAATATATATGTATATGTATATGCAAATAAAGGAAGAACCTTGTCAAGAAGAATCCCAAGTATAAGATTTATATACTATCAGGACAAACTCAAAAATACAGAAACACTGGCAGAAGAAAAAGATGGGAAAGTGGTTATAAATTCTCAGTATGAGTGAGGAAGTTTGTTTTGATTCTTCCTGGATGTATCTTGATACCTTTGTTAAAGGACTCAACTTTCCTAAGATAAAGGGGGATTAAAAATTGGTTTACCTATAGGGGTAACATTGACTGGAGAAAGGGGATTACCTTGAAGTTTAACTTTATATGAATATTAGAAAATAAAAATAAAAAAATAAACTGGACTAAACTAAACTAAAATTTACAAAAAAATTAAAAAATCAAAATGCAAAAGAAAAACACAGGTGTATGTATCAAAATGTCCAGGTTAGAAGGTTATTATGGAATTTGATGTACTGGACATCTCACTGTGATGGTAAATAGGTTAAAAAATTATCTATATAAAAAAAATGAACCACAATAGTGGGAACGAGTTAAAAATAAAAGTTGTCCTATGAAGTAGTGGTGGTTGATCTCTTGTAGTTTTTTTTTTTTTTTTTTTCTTTCCTGTTTGGTTTTCTTGGGGAGGGGCCTGTCTCCTGGGTTTTCAGTCAATAATATTCCCTGACTTAAGTTCTCCTGCTTCCCTCAAGGGGTGGGCTCTGAGGAAACCGTTTATTTCAGGATTTTGTTCTCTCAGGTTTTTATGTTTGTTCACTTTTTTTTTCTCTCTCTCACCTTGACCACTTTTGATGGTTTTTGTAGGTTTAGAAGAAAGCAAAATGCACCCTGACTTCCCTCTCAGAAAGAAGCCTCAGTATGGTCCCCTGCGGGTGCTGCAGAGCCCATTAAAATTCCCCCTTGGCCGCTGGCAGAGCAGATTCCGAGTCATGGTCCCTTGGGACACAGGATCTTCTGCTTGTACCCAAATCACGGCAGTGGTAGCTGTCTGGGAAACTCCAGACCACCAGAGAGGTTCCAAGTAGTGATCACACACAGATTTTCCTGCTGGCCCAGGCTGGGAGTGCCTGGTCTTTCTGGGTCTAAGAGTGCCGGGCTTGCACACACCTCTCTCAGGGCAGGGTGTGGGTCACGCGTGTGTCTCAGGCTCTGAGAGCAGGGCGCGTGTCCAAGAGCACCAGGCTGTGCCTTCGCGCACCTCTCTCCTGGGAGGGTGTGGGTCACACGTGTGTCTCAAGCTCTGGTAGCAGGGCTCAGGTCCAAGAGCACCAGGCTGTGCCTTCACGCACCGCTCTCAGGGGAGAGTGAGGGGCACACGTGTCTCAGGCTCTGTAGCACGGCTCAGCGTTCTGCCATCTGGCGAGGCTCCCAGCCCCTCATAGGAGCTGGACCCCATGCATTCTCCGGTGCACTGGCAGCTCAGGGACCAAGACCTGGTTTCTCCACAGCACTCTCTCTGGCTCAGCGCTAGGGGAGGCTGTCCTGGGTCCAGGGACTTAAGCCCGTTTCCCTAGCCACCCCGATTCCCACAATTCCCCCACCCCCACGATCCTTTGCTCTTTTTGAGTGCTTTCAACCAGTCTCCAAGTTAATGCTGGTCCCCAGATGCAGGGCACTCTCATATTAGGGGTATTACTCTAATTGGTCACCTCTGGTGGTTTCCTACCCCTTTTGTTTATCTTCCGATATCAGTCCCACATTCCCACTCCACTTTACCTGCCCACTGGCATCTTCTGCCCCTGTAGAGATCCAGACGTGTATAATTCTGATCTCAGGCTGATTTCATGGGTGATTGGAGCTCTTTGGTAGGTAATAAGCTCACTTTAGGGTACAGGTTGAAATGGTGCCTCCGCCTACTTTCCCACCATCTTCTCTCCCTTGACAGTAGTTCTTATTGATGTTCATGCTCTTCTTCTTGATGGTCATAGTCCAAATAACAATGGTGACTATTAAACTGCATTGAAACTCACTGATGAGCCCACAGAATGGCATAATCCAGACCTCTTTTGTTTAGCAACTTTAGTTTGCTAGTTGGTTAACTGCTTGGACCATTTGATCCCAGTCTTATTTAACTAATTAGGTAACACATAGTTATTCTCAGCTGAATAGTTTGGAACATGATTTATATTGGCTTTAGTCTGGGGATACATTCATAGTGTTCTCTGGAATGTTCACATGGGCCCCACTGGTCAGCTAAATCTTCAGACTAGTTATTTTTCTTTCTTTTTTCTTTTAGACTAATTATTTTTCCTATGAAAAATAGATTATTTTTGTCCAGAATTCTCTATGTTGCCATGGTCCTTTGAAAATAAAGTATTTAATTTCACTTATAATGTTATCACTTCACCAATAATAGGGGACAATATTAGCACTACAGATAAGTCGGTGGTCTGAAAATGTCGTATTTACTTTTTTTGTGTTTGCTTCCTGAAGTCATAGGCAGCATTATAGGTGTCAAGATTATGCTATGGACCCACCATCAGCTGGATATACTTAGCAGTTGTTTTCCCAGGAAATTCTAGAAAGCGTGATCAGGGACATGCTTTTTATATGTGTGTGAAAGTAATTGGACAAAGATTCATCTACCAACTGAGCCCGCACACCTTAAATAAATAGTCATATAAACAACTTTTGAATTATTAAACAACATTTAGTAATATGCACTTCTTTGTAAAGATTCTTAAAAGTTCCTTTAAAAAAACAAAGAAAAAAGTTGAAATCATCATATGTTTGTGTAAGGCCACTTGAAATTCTTTACCTTGAAGAGACTGAGGGCTTTCTTTTGAGTGGCTGTTTGTTTTTAGTGTATAAAACAAACAAACAAACAAAAATGCTTATTTTTACATTATATTACATTAATAAACCATGCTATTTAGTTAGACAAAGCTTTTATTATTTGGAAAGCTGACCCTAAGATCTAAAAATTTGGCAGAATTATTTGTGAAAGTTACCCAGTTAGGTAATGTGTACAAAAATTTGATATCTCCTGTTATGTGTTTGATAGAATGGTAATTTTTAAATGTAAATAAATTGAATTTGAATAAGTTGAATTGGTACCTTTTGTGCCATGCCCATGAATTTGATCAACATTCAAAAGGATTATGGTCTTTTCCTGCATTTGATGTTTTGCTTCATGGTGGGCAATTGAGATTCTCTCCCTATTTGACTAATGTCATTAGTAATAGGTCAAACCTTCCCAAATCATTACGTTTTATTCCCCTTCTTTCTGTTGCCACCACAATACCACTCTTAATTGAGAAAACCATTGCCTTAAAATATTTTTTATTGTACTGAGACAGAATTTGGTTATAGCAATAATATGTTTTACTGGGTTAAAAATATAATATGACATATGTAAAAACAGTTTCTTTTCCCTTTGAAAAAATAAAGGGAAGTAGAGATATCATTTTCTTTCAACCAAGAATTATTAGGAATTGCATTCTGAGAATGTGCATGTGTCTTTTTATTTGAGAGTATAACTGGTCTTTCGAGAATAGTTTGGAGGACTTTGAGAGATTAAGTCAATGACTTCGTTACTCATTGTTTTACTGTATTTTTGGTCTTACCCTTTTTTTTTTTTTTAAAGATTTTATTTATTTACTTGAGAGAGAATGAGTGAAAGAGAGCATGAGAGAGGAGGTCAGAGGGAGAAGCAGACTCCCCAAGGAGCTGGGAGCCCGATGCGGGACTCAATCCTGGAAGTCCGGGATCATGACCTGAGCCAAAGACAGTCGCTCAACCAACTGAGCCACCCAGGTGCCCTGGTCTTACCCTTTTAACAGTAACAAATGTTAGTGGATTTTTATGGTGAACACTAGCTAAGTGTTGTGAGTATAGAGTTTGTTAACTTTAGAATATTTTTTTCTACTGCTTCAGATATATCTCAGTTGGGAGAGGTAATTATTTTGCATTTGGAGCAGTTTAACAGATGCCAGATAAAGCAACCAATTTAAGAAAAAGACTGGTTTTATGATTTGACAGGATTTTTTTTTTTTAAGTAAGCTCTATGCTCAATGTGGGGCTTGAACTCATGACCCTAAGTTCAGGAGTCACATGCTCTACCAACTGAGCCAGCCAACATACTTCTGGCCATATATACATATTTTTTAAAATATATCCTTAAAAGATCTTATATATGTATTTATTTGAGAGAGAGAGAAGAGAGGGACAAGCAGACTCCACGTTGAGCACAAAGTCCAATGTAGGGCTCTATCCCATGACCCTGAGATCATGACCTTAGCTGAAATCAAGAGTTGGAGGCTTAACATGCTAAGTCACCCAGGCGCCCCCTTGGCAGGATGTTTTTAATGGAAATTGACTCTAGGTCTCAAGAAATGTATTGCTTGACAATACCTAACTGCCAGCCAACTTTCTATTAGATTCTCTTACATTAGAAGTGCTTTTCTATAGAATATTATCAGGATACAATTTCTTACTTTGGTCAACAATTTCTAAGCACAACACCTTCAGAATCTTACTGTAACATGGTAAAGAATTTCATCTTTTTAAGGTTTCTTAAGAGGAATTTTACAGTCTCTGAGTGGTCCCTCAAACATTTGGTTGGTGTGCTTGACAGCCCATCTTGTTTCTCAGAGCCCCAGAAATTGAGAGAGAGAGAAGTCATTAGACTATGTTAATGTTCCAGCATCAGTCCAGCACTTTACAAACCACTTGCCCTATTGTGACTACCTAGGGACTGCACTGCTTGCTTTAAACACCACTTTATCATCCTTATGTGCAATTTCCATTGATACTGATAGCTGCTTATCAAAAAGTTACATTGAATTGTGCAGATACAATATTTTTAAGTTTGGTTCCAGTGCCTGGCCCTTCATATGCCTACCTTCACTATCATACTGTTCTGGAAAGACTGTCCTGTATTATGATTGATGCACTATGGTGTAATTCATTGTTTTTAATAACTTGAGAACAGGGGTTCTTTATGCATATTTAAAATAGTAGCTACCATTCCTGGAGAGCTTATTATAGAATAATAAGCTATAGAAATAATAAGAATAATAAGCTATAGAATAATAAGCTATAGAAAATAATTGAGCTTATTTATAGAAGACCTGCTATATGGGGAACCTGATGGATCAGTCCTATATACATTTAACATTTTTAATTTCAAGGTTTGTAGATATCACCTTAAAAACAGAAAATTTTTAAATTACAAAAAGTATTAAACAGAGGTGCCTGGGTGGCTCAGTACATTAAGCATCTGCCTTTGCCTCAGGTCACGATCCTGGGGTCCTGGGATAGAGCCCTGCATCAGGCTTCCTACTCAGTGGGGAGTTTGCTTCTTCTTCTCTCCGCTCCTCCCATCACTTCTGTGTACTCTTTCTCTCTCTTTCAAATAAATAAATGAATGAATAAAATCTTTTAAAAAGGAACACCTGCTTTTTTTTTAAACACCTGTAATAGTTAAGATATGATAATGGGCACTGGATAAATCATCAGCAAGATAGATATTGTTCCAGCCATGAAAGAGCATATAATTTACAATTTAGCCTGCTTTGTGGGAGGCAGTGTAAGAGGTACATTGCTTCTCTTACCTAAAATTTTGTCTGTAATCATTTTGGGAGGTGAGTGCTATTACTCTCAACTAATAAATGAGGAACTTGAGACTCAGCATGGTTAATTAATTTGCTCATCACAGAGATAATAAGTGGAGGATATAGATTCAAACCCAAGTCAGTCGTGTTCTGTATTAATTTTCAATGCTGTGTAACAAATTACTATGAATTTAGTGGTTTAAAACAATAGACATTTATTATATCACAGAGTTTGTGGGTCAGGAAATCTGGTATACATTAGCTGGGTTCTCTACAAGGCTGTAAGCAAGGTGCCAACCAGGACTGGCTTGCCATTGAGAGGATCCACTATCGAAGAATCCATTTTCAAGCTCATGTGGTTATTAGCAGATTTCATTTCCTTGAGGCTGTTACACTCATGGCAGTTTTTTTTTTTTTCATTTCCAACAAAGGAGAGAGAAAATCTAATGTGGATCAGCTAGAAAGATAGTTTTACAACTTCATCACTAGAGATGCATCCCGTCACCTTTGCCATGTTCTATTAATTGGAAACAAATAACAGGTTATTTCCACACTCCAGGGGAAGGTATTATACAAGGGCATGAATACCAGGAGGTGAGGGTCATGTGGGGGGGGGCCCATGATAATATGTTTGCCACGGGTTCCATAATCTTTTCACTATACTATGCTGCTTCTATTAAGAACCCAATATACATAAATTGATTTTTGAAATATTATTAAAAATTGTGTAAAACAATATAACACCACTAAAGAAGTTTGATGAGTAAGCACTGGGTAGCTCTTCAATTAAACATCTGACATTGGGTTTTCACTTAGGTCATGATCTCAGGATTGTGAGATCAAGTTCCATCTTGGCTCCATGCTGGGAGTAGAGCTGCTTAAGATTCTCTCTTTCTCTCTCCCTCTTCCTCTCCTCCCCCATTGCATATGCAAGCTCTCTCTCTCTCTTGAAAAATGTCAATGGGGGAATCCCCATAGTCTCATGATCCCGGCACTACTCAGTCAGTCTCCTGAGCAAGGTGCTAAGAGATAACATTCCTACTATCTATATAACCACTCATAATAATTGTGTTTGAATTCCTGTCCAATCTTCAAAAAAGTTTTCCTTTTCATAAATTGGATTCATAGCAAATACATGATTCTCTAGATTTCCTTTTCCATTATTTTTACCATAAAGTTTTTCCTTGTTGCTACATAATCATACAGTTGTCAGTTTCAATTGGAGTCAACAATCTTTTGAATGACCATACCATGGTTTATTTAACTAAGTCCAATTATTTTGATGCAGACAACTTTTAATATTCCACTGCTAAAAGGTCAAACAAATAAATGACAACAATAAAAACACAACAAAACATTGTATAACATCTTTAGGCACAATTTCTAGCCTCTTTTGGATTATTTACTTAAACCAGAAATCTAGAAGTGAAATTACTGCATCAAGAAACTTGAATATTTCCACGACTCTTGACGCACACTCTCAAAATCCTTCTAATTTTATTTGACTTTGAATGAATTAACCAGGCTTCAAAATTTCAGAAGCATATGATAATGCTAATTGAAATTCTATGACCACAGGAAAGAAAGACAGTAACTTAACTGTTCTTAATGTGGGGGTTTTGGTAGTGATAAGTAGGAGAAATTATCTTCTCTTTATGGTCATGGACCAGGTCTCAGGATGTTGTTCTATCCTGGATTTCAGGTGAGGAAAAGGATCCCCTCAGGTCATATACTTAATACCAAAGGATGTTACTTACACAGATATTTTTCATAATCATAGAGTAAGACACTGTCTTCCCTACAATGGGGCAGAAACTATTCACATGAGATACTTCAGAAATTTATATTTTCTTCTGTACAGGGGCAGATTTGACTAATTTATTTCTTCAGATGCCATACCCTGTTGTTGACTGCTCCATGTTAGCAGCAGGTAGCCTTTCCTAGAATTGAAAAGGAAAAGAAGAAAAGGGAATAGCTGATATAATGCATGGTAGATTGGCTCGTATTTGTCATCTGGTTAACACTAATAAGAGCAGATCAATTGCTTACTTTTCTTATGATCCAAGAACTGATAGTTTGGAGTTGGTGGTTACAGCACCCCCCTCCCTTTTTTAAAGTATCTGTTGTGAGCTGGAGAATTTAGCTACCATATTTGGTTTTCATATGCCTGCCCTGTGACCTTACATTAGCCTGTTGGAGGATTCCTGTGTTTTTGCTTATCCTTATATGGGAAGGCTGCCTCGAGAATCTGTCTGACCAGAATTAGAAACCTGTAGCATTTGCAGAAAGCACAGCATTAGGAAGAAGTCTCAGTTTGTGTAATTAAGTTTCTATACTGCCATAATTTGTTTCTTACAGAGATACTGAGTTGGAGAATATCCTTGCTAACTCTAAAATCACCAGCATTTTATACCTCTTAATATACCAAATTTCCTTTATTCTATTATAAGAAAGTTCTAAAGAGGATTGAAATCTGTATAGAAACTCATTGTACTGAGTTGATAATGATTCTTTTAAAGATTTTATTTATTTGCCAGAGAAAGAGCAAAGCATGGAGAGCTGCAGGCAGAACATGCAGAGCAGGCAGAGGGAGAAGCAGCTCCATACTGAGCAAGGAGTCAAATGCAAGACTTGATACTAGAACCCTGGGATCATGACCTGAGCCAGAGGCAGCCGCTTTAACCAACTGAGCCACCCAGGTGTCCCTGAATTGATAATGATTTAAGTGTTTAGATCAGGGAGGTGAAAGCTGGAATAAATTAATTTGTTTATTTTTAAATTCTTAGTGCAAACTTAGCCTGAATTTTGCTGGAACATAAGATCCACACATATGTTAAACTAGCACTTGTCACAAATATTTAGCTTTGATATTTGATTATAACACCATGATTTGCTTCAAGGACAGTTTTTGCTTTAAGGGCATTCCCAAAGCAGCTGGAACAGCCAAAAATACTTGTTGCCCTATTTCTCCATTTGCGCTAATTTCCTGTAGCTACCTATGGCCACAAGTGACTAACACTTACGTGGAAGCACTAAGAAATGTTCTTAACTTCACACTTTATTTGTCCAAATATATGACAGTTTTAAATGGAGAATTTTTTTAATATATAAAAACAGGGAGATTCATACGAATGACTGCTTCTTCACTGTAACTTTTTCTTACCAAGTTTTAAAGTGCCAGAAGGCTTTTATTACTTGTGGTATGTTTGTTTCATTATCATAGAACTTCAGAATAGGAAAAGACTAAAGGGGTTATGTAGAAAAATCCACCCTGTGTATAAAACCTTTGAAACAACCAATGGGTTTTCTCACTCTTACTTTAGGCCAAAGTTTGGAGTTAAGAATGATACAAAAGAATTGACCCATATTTGCACTCAAAGAGCCATCATTAAGTTGACAGTACAATTTAGTATGAGATAACACACATGGTGGTACACCATGGTGATGCATGGTGGTGCATTATTCATTATACTTAGTGTTTAAGTGGTGTTTTCACTCTGACAGATGTTGAGCAGGTGTGTGCTTTGAAGGAAGTTTCTTATTCATTTGAGCATTAGTTTCTTCATCTATGAGTCTGGAATGAAAATAATAGTAGCTGCCTTAGCTGCCTCCAGCCCTTATGGAAACTAAAGATAAGTACGTGGCAGAAAAAAGATAAGCACATAAGGGGAGGAGTCAAGATGGCGGAGAAGTAGCAAGCTGAGACTGCTTCAGCTAGCCGGAGATCAGCTAGATAGCTTATCGAAAGATTGCAAACACCTGAAAATCCATCGGCAGACCGAAGAGAAGAAGAACAGCAATTCTGGAAACAGAAAAACAACCACTTTCTGAAAGGTAGGACCGGCGGAGAAGTGAATCCAAAGCGACGGGAAGATAGACCCCGGGGGGAGGGGCCGGCTCCCGGCAAGCGGCGGAGCAACCGCGCACAAAATCAGGACTTTTAAAAGTCTGTTCCGCTGAGGGACATCGCTCCAGAGGCTAAACCGGGGCGAAGCCCACGCGGGGTCAGCGTGGCCTCAGGTCCCGCAGGGTCACAGAAGGATCGGGGGTGTCTGAGTGTCGCAGAGCTTGCGGGTATTGGAACGGGAAAGCCGGCTACAGAAACAGAGCCGACAGTAAGCTCGCAGCTCGGTGTTACCTTGAACCGATCGCAGGCTCGGTGAGCTCGGAGCGCGGCCGGAGGTCAGGCAGACGGGAATAACTGGGCGCTGTTCTCTGAGGGCGCACTGAGGAGTGGGGCCCTGGGATCTCAGCTCCTCCGGGCCGGAGACCAGGAGGCCGCCATTTGTGTTCCCGTCCTCCGGAACTCTACGGAAAGCGCTCAGGGAACAAAAGCTCCTGAAAGCAAACCCGAGCGGATTACTCACCCCGGCCCCGGGTAAGGGCGGTGTAATTCCGCCTGGGGCAAAGACACTTGAGAATCACTACAACAGGCCCCTCCCCCAGAAGATCAACAAGAAATCCAGCCGAGACCAAGTTCACCTACCAAGGAGTGCGGTTTCAATACCAAGGAGAGCAGCAAAATTCCAGAGGAGGAGAAAGCCAAGCACGGAACTCATGGCTTTTTTCCTGTGATTTTTTTTTAGTCTTGCAGTTAATTTAATTTTTTCTTTTTCTTTTTTTTTTTTTTTTCTTTTTCTTCTCGCCTTCGGGTAAAATTTTTTTTTTAACTGTTACCTTTTTCTTTTTTAACGATTTTTTACTAGTTTATCTAATATATATATTTTTTCTTTTTTACATTTTTCTCAGGTGTTTTCTTTTTTTAAAAAATTTTTTTTTCTTTTCTTTTTTTTTCTTTCTTTCTTTTTGAACTTCTTTTTATCCCCTTTCTCCCCACTCACGATTTTGGATCTCTTCTAATTTAGTTAAAGCATATTTTCCTGGGGTTGTTGCCACCCTTTTAGTATTTTACTTGCCCCTTCATTTACTCTTATCTGGCCAAAATGACAAGACGTAAAAATTCAACGCAAAAAAAAGAACAAGAGGCAGTACCGAAGGCTAGGGACCTAATCAATACAGACATCGGTAATATGTCAGATCTAGAGTTCAGAATGACAATTCTCAAGGTTCTAGCCGGGCTCGAAAAAGGCATGGAAGATATTAGAGAAACCCTCTCGAGAGATATAAAAGCCCTTTCTGGAGAAATAAAAGAACTAAAATCTAACCAAGTTGAAATCAAAAAAGCTATTAATGAGGTGCAATCAAAAATGGAGGCTCTAACTGCTAGGATAAATGAGGCAGAAGAATTAGTGATATAGAAGACCAAATGACAGAGAATAAAGAAGCTGAGCAAAAGATGGACAAACAGCTACTGGACCACGAGGGGAGAATTCGAGAATTAAGTGACACCATAAGACGAAACAACATTAGAATAATTGGGATTCCAGAAGAAGAAGAAAGAGAGAGGGGAGCAGAAGGTATACTGGAGAGAATTATTGGGGAGAATTTCCCCAATATGGCAAAGGGAACGAGCTCAAAATTCAGGAGGTTCAGAGAACGCCCCTCAAAATCAATAAGAATAGGCCCACACCCCGTCACCTAATAGTAAAATTTACAAGTCTCAGTGACAAAGAGAAAATCCTGAAAGCAGCCCGGGAAAAGAAGTCTGTAACATACAATGGTAAAAATATTAGATTGGCAGCGGACTTATCCACAGAGACCTGGCAGGCCAGAAAGAGCTGGCATGATATTTTCAGAGCACTAAACGAGAAAAACATGCAGCCAAGAATACTATATCCAGCTAGGCTATCATTGGAAATAGAAGGAGAGATTAAAAGCTTCCAGGACAAACAACAACTGAAAGAATTTGCAAATACCAAACCAGCTCTACAGGAAATATTGAAAGGGGTCCTCTAAGCAAAGAGAGAGCCTACAAGTGGTAGATCAGAAAGGAACAGAGACCATATACAATAACAGTCACCTTACAAGCAATACAATGGCACTAAATTCATATCTCTCAATAGTTACCCTGAATGTGAATGGGCTAAATGCCCCTGTCAAAAGACACAGGGTATCAGAATGGATAAAAAAACAAAACCCATCTATATGTTGCCTCCAAGAAACTCATTTTAAGCCCGAAGACACCTCCAGATTTAAAGTGAGGGGGTGGAAAAGAATTTACCATGCTAATGGACATCAGAAGAAAGCAGGAGTGGCAATCCTTATATCAGATCAATTAGATTTTAAGCCAAAGACTATAATAAGAGATGAGGAAGGACACTATATCATACTCAAAGGGTCTGTCCAACAAGAAGATTTAACAATTTTAAATATCTATGCCCCCAACGTAGGAGCAGCCAACTATATAAACCAATTAATAACAAAATCAAAGAAACACATCAACAACAATACAATAATAGTAGAGGACTTTAACACTCCCCTCACTGAAATGGACAGGTCATCCAAGCAAAAGATAAACAAGGAAATAAAGGCCTTAAACGACACACTGGACCAGATGGACATCACAGATATATTCAGAACATTTCATCCCAAAGCAACAGAATACACATTCTTCTCTAGTGCACATGGAACATTCTCCAGAATAGATCACATCCTCGGTCCTAAATCAGGACTCAACCGGTATCAAAAGATTGGGATCATTCCCTGCATAATTTCAGACCACAATGCTCTAAAGCTAGAACTCAACCACAAAAGGAAGTTTGGAAAGAACCCAAATACATGGAGAGTAAACAGTATCCTTCTAAAGAATGAATGGGTCAACCGGGAAATTAAAGAAGAATTGAAAAAAATCATGGAAACAAATGATAATGAAAATACAACGGTTCAAAATCTGTAGGACACAACAAAGGCAGTCCTGAGAGGAAAATATATAGTGGTACAAGCCTTTCTCAAGAAACAAGAAAGGTCTCAGGTACACAACCTAACCCTACACCTAAAGGAGCTGGAGAAAGAACAAGAAAGAAACCCTAAGCCCAGCAGGAGAAGAGAAATCATAAAGATCAGAGCAGAAATCAATGAAATAGAAACCAAAAAAACAATAGAAAAAATCAACGAAAGTAGGAGCTGGTTCTTTGAAAGAATTAATAAAATTGATAAACCCCTGGCCCGACTTATCAAAAAGAAAAGAGAAAGGACCCAAATAAATAAAATCATGAATGAAAGAGGAGAGATCACAACTAACACCAAAGAAATACAAACTATTATAAGAACATACTATGAGCAACTCTACGGCAATAAATTTGACAATCTGGAAGAAATGGATGCATTCCTAGAAACATATAAACTACCACAACTGAACCAGGAAGAAATAGAAAGCATGAACAGACCCATAACCAGTAAGGAGATTGAAACAGTCATTAAAAATCTCCAAACAAACAAAAGCCCAGGGCCAGATGGCTTCCCGGGGGAATACTACCAAACATTTAAAGAAGAACTAATTCCTATTCTCCTGAAACTGTTCCAAAAAATAGAAATGGAAGGAAAACTTCCAAACTCATTTTATGAGGCCAGCATCACCTTGATCCCAAAACCAGGCAAGGATCCCACCAAAAAAGAGAGCTATAGACCGATATCCTTGATGAACACAGATGCGAAAATACTCAACAAAATACTAGCCAATAGGATTCAACAGTACATTAAAAAGATTATTCACCACGACCAAGTGGGATTTATTCCAGGGCTGCAAGGTTGGTTCAACATCCGCAAATCAGTCAATGTGATACAACACATCAATAAAAGAAAGAACAAGAACCATATGATACTTTCAATAGATGCTGAAAAAGCATTTGACAAAGTACAGCATCCCTTCCTGATCAAAACTCTTCAAAGTGTAGGGATAGAGGGCACATACCTCAATATCATCAAAGCCATCTATGAAAAACCCACTGCAAATATCATTCTCAATGGAGAAAAACTGAAACCTTTTCCACTAAGGTCAGGAACACGGCAGGGATGTCCATTATCACCACTGCTATTCAACATAGTACTAGAGGTCCTAGCCTCAGCAATCAGACAACAAAAGGAAATTAAAGGCATCCAAATCGGCAAAGAAGAAGTCAAATTATCACTCTTCGCAGATGATATGATACTATATGTGGAAAACCCAAAAGACTCCACTCCAAAACTGCTAGAACTTATACAGGAATTCAGTAAAGTGTCAGGATATAAAATCAATGCACAGGAATCAGTTGCATTTCTCTACACCAACAGCAAGACCGAAGAAAGAGAAAATAAGGAGTCAATCCCATTTACAATTGCATCCAAAACCATAAGATACCTAGGAATAAACCTAACCAAAGAGACACAGAATCTATACTCAGAAAACTATAAAGTACTCATGAAAGAAATTGAGGAAGACACAAAGAAATGGAAAAATGTTCCATGCTCCTGGATTGGAAGAATAAATATTGTGAAAATGTCTATGCTACCTAAAGCAATCTACACATTTAATGCAATTCCTATCAAAGTACCATCCATCTTTTTCAAAGAAATGGAACAAATAATGCTAAAATTTATATGGAACCAGAAAAGACCTCGAATAGCCAAAGGGATATTGAAAAAGAAAGCCAACGTTGGTGGCATCACAATTCCGGACTTCAAGCTCTATTACAAAGCTGTCATCATCAAGACAGCATGGTACTGGCACAAAAACAGACACATAGATCAATGGAACAGAATAGAGAGCCCAGAAATAGACCCTCAACTCTATGGTCAACTCATCTTCGACAAAGCAGGAAAGAATGTCCAATGGAAAAAAGACAGCCTCTTCAATAAATGGTGCTGGGAAAATTGGACAGCCACATGTAGAAAAATGAAATTGGACCATTTCCTTACACCACACACAAAAATAGACTCAAAATGGATGAAGGACCTCAATGTGCGAAAGGAATCCATCAAAATCCTTGAGGAGAACACAGGCAGCAACCTCTTCGACCTCAGCCGCAGCAACATCTTCCTAGGAACAACACAAAAGGCAAGGGAAGCAAGGGCAAAAATGAACTATTGGGATTTCATCAAGATCAAAAGCTTTTGCACAGCAAAGGAAACAGTTAACAAAATCAAAAGACAACTGACAGAATGGGAGAAGATATTTGCAAACGACATATCAGATAAAGGACTAGTGTCCAGAATCTATAAAGAACTTAGCAAACTCAACACCCAAAGAAAAATAATCCAATCAAGAAATGGGCAGAGGACATGAACAGACATTTCTGCAAAGAAGACATCCAGATGGCCAACAGACACATGAAAAAGTGCTCCATATCACTCGGCATCAGGGAAATACAAATCAAAACCACAATGAGATATCACCTCACACCAGTCAGAATGGCTAAAATCAACAAGTCAGGAAATGACAGATGCTGGTGAGGATGCGGAGAAAGGGGAACCCTCCTACACTGTTGGTGGGAATGCAAGCTGGTGCAGCCACTCTGGAAAACAGCATGGAGGTTCCTCAGAATGTTGAAAATAGAACTGCCCTATGACCCAGCAATTGCACTATTGGGTATTTACCCTAAAGATACAAATGTAGTGATCCAAAGGGGCACATGCACCCGAATGTTTATAGCAGCAATGTCCACAATAGCCAAACTATGGAAAGAACCTAGATGTCCATCCACAGATGAATGGATCAAGAAGATGTGGTATATATACACAATGGAATACTATGCAGCCATCAAAAGAAATGAAATCTTGCCATTTGCGACAACATGGATGGAACTAGAGCGTATCATGCTTAGCGAAATAAGTCAAGCAGAGAAAGACAACTATCATATGATCTCCCTGATATGAGGAAGTGGTGATGCAACATGGAGGCTTAAGTGGGTAGGAGAAGAATCAATGAAACAAGATGGGATTGGGAGGGAGACAAACCATAAGTGACTCTTAATCTCACAAAACAAACTGAGGGTTGCTGGGGGGAGGGGGTTTGGGAGAAGGGGTTGGGATTATGGACATTGGTGAGGGTATGTGCTTTGGTGAGTGCTGTGAAGTGTGTAAACCTGGTGATTCACAGACCTGTACCCCTGGGGATAAAAATATATGTTTATAAAAAATAAAAAATTAAAAAAAAAGACACCTATTCAAATAAAACATTCATTAAATTAAAAAAAAACGATAAGCACATAAAGGACTTAGTATAATGCCTGGTCCATAAAAAAATCCTTAATAAATAATAATTACTAAATTGAACTTTAGAGTTAGATTACATTTTGTGCAATGCAGACAGGGACCTGGTTCATATAAAATTGTGCAGCACATTATTAGCATACCCTAACTTGGAGTCTGTGTTCTATTGTTTCTCGTAATTACCCCAGCCCTAATCCACCCACTACCATGCAGCAGAAAGAGGCCAGACTTTGATTAAGGGCCTAGATTCCATTGCTTAAATTATCTGCTAGTATGGAATTTATAATCCTATAATTATAATTTATAAATTCCTTGAGACTATAAGTAATATCTATTTTATTTTATTTTTACTTATATCAGGGTAAGAACAAGGGCCTGGAGGCTCAGTGTTTACTTAGAAACTATATTATTTTTATAATATTTTAATTTGATTGTAGCTCACATACAATGTTACGTTATTTTCAGGTGTACAACTTACTGGTTCAACTTCTCTATACATTATGCTATGCTTGGCACAGTGTAGCTACCCTTATTGATTGAATGGTAGCACTTAATATTACCAAGGCAGGAGTCCAGCACTAATCCTTTTCTAGCAGCAAAGGATCCTAGAGTTGGAGTTGAGTAGTCTAGTCACTTTTTTTCATAATGATGTGAGATTGATTAAATTGTATGTACATTTGGATGATAATGGAACCAAAATTATAGTCTGGTAAGTAGAATATAGTATGAAATTATATAGAAAGAACACATCAAAAGGTGTTATTGCTCTTTGTAAGAGATTGCCAATCTTACATATTTTAAAAAAATTATATAAGATAATCATGAAGCTGGGTAGGGAATTATCATTGAATGAACTTAAGCTTTGGAGATAGAGATAACTAGGTTTAAATGTCAGCCCTGCCACTCACTAACTTTGTAACTTTGGGTAAATTTACTTAACCTTTTTTAGCTTCACTATTCTGATCTGTAAAGTGGAGGTAATAATATATACCTTATAGAGCTATTATAAATATTAAATGAAATAGCATTTATAAAACACTTACCTTGCCAACTGTCACTTAATTGGCTTTCTATGAATCGTAGTTGTGATTGATTGGTATAAATAATAAAGAAAATATCTGTCTCCCAATCTTGTTTGAATGCAACCACAATTTGAAATTACTGTGAATTTGGGAATATTTACTGGTCACCTTCTAATACCTCAAAATGTCCCTCTATGGTAGATGAAACCATAGTTTCTGTGAGCCCACATACTCTAAATCTTGTGAAGCTTATGAGCTTCATCCCTTCTGATTCTGGGGGAAAAATACATACAGAAAAAAAGTGCTAAATAATAAACAGCTGGGTTAATGAGGTTCTTCAGAACTGATTATTTAATTTAGTCAAGAAAAGCCTTTTTAACCTAGAAAATAAATGTGATTGTACTTTCCTTACTGTGACTATCTTAAGAAATAGCTATTTCTGAGAAAATACCTTAAATATCTACTCTTTCTTCTTCTCACACTAGGGTCTATTTTTTTTAATTTAATTTCTTTTCAGTGTAACAGAATTCATTTTTTATGCACCACACACAGTGCTCCATGCAATATGTGCCCCCCATAATACCCACCACCAGGCTCCCCCAACCTCCCACACCCCACCCCTTCAAACCCTCAGATAAACTACTTGGGCCTTAGTATCTGTGTAGACATGAGGTGGTAAAAGTAAAACTAGGGCCTCGGTGGGTTAAAGCCACTGCCTTCAGCTCAGGTCATGATCCCAGAGTCCTGGGATTGAGCACCCCCATCGGGCTCTCTACTCCACAGGGAGCCTTCTTCCTCCTCTCTCAGTGTTAACAGTGGTAACATGGCACTTGTCCAGTGTCAAACAAACTAAGTGGTAATTCAGATTTGATTCTCCTTTTGGATTTTTTTTGTAACATATTTAAATGTTATTTGTTTACTCCTCCTTCACTTCACTGTTAAATCTTTAGGTACAGGCTAGGCAAATAGAGGCTTATTTTCCTACAAAGAGGTGTGATCCTTCTTAAGGAAGCATTTAAAATTAGCAGAACCAATTGGATTAAATGTATATATCTGCATTCTGCTTTGCAAAAGTTGACTGGATCACAAATTTTAACCTCTTTAAAAAAGACAAAATACACATCCACACAATGGTTTATTCATTTGTAGAGTTTAATTATGGATAAACGTTTAGTCATAGAAATTGTGAAGTATCCATTTAGAAACTTCCAAGTTTATTGTTCTAGTGCAATATGCTATAACATTTGTGTGCTTAGTTTTCACTGCAGGCCAGTTTATTAAACTTTATTAAGTACAGTATCTTTTCACTAAAATTACAGATTTCATGCAGTAGACACAGATGTAGCATATTATTAAGGTTAGTCTAAGTGACATCAATAATAGCTGTAGGCACTTGCTCTCTTTTCTGAGGTCCTTGCACTCATTGGCTTTGTCATTCACTTGGCACCTCTCACCACACTGTATATTTGATTGTCTTAGCTTCATATTGAAGTATCATGTTGTATAATATTTTCCATTAGATTGTAATCTTGGAATGGAATCTGCTATCTTTCTTTAGATATTTTAGAGGACTTAATGAAGTTAGAAATAAATTTTATATATAAATTTAAACTCACATATATGATTAAATTAGGGGGGAAATGTACCTATCCTGATGATTCAAAGCTGAACATTTGACAAGGCAAAACCTACCTAGTGTTATTATGGCCCATCCTGTTCAACCTTATAGAGATGTAAACACTTGGGAAGCATGTATAGTTATTGTCAGGTAGTTCCAGTGGATGGGAAAAATATTTTGGGTGTGCAGCTGATGGTTGAAAGACATTAATATATGCTATAATGCCCAGTGATACTAGGCCTAACCACCATCTTAACTCAGCACAGTATACATTGTTTTTAGCATAGCATTCAATAAGGAGGGAAGACTTCAAAGATTAATCTTACATGTTCTGTGCCTTTTGTGTTTCACACAGACAGAAAAAATGACATTTGCTCAGTGCCATGTGTAGTGCTTAGCATGTGACCTATAACATTAACTCTTTGTTTATCTAAAAATATCTGTTGGGGTGCCTGGTTGGCTCCATTGGTTAAGTGTCCGACTCTTGATTTCAGCTCAGGTCATGATCTCAGGGTGCTGGGATTGAGTTCCATGTTTGGCTTTGTGCTCAGTGGAGAGTCTACTTGAGATTCTCTCTCTCTTCCTATAACCCTCCCAGCACTCATGCTTTCACTTGCACCCACTCTTTCTTTTTAAAATAAAGTAAATAAATCTTTAAAAAATTATATGTTTTAATGTGATAAGTTCCTGAAAATACCATATTTATGTATCATTTTTATATAAAACTTATTTGTAAATATGCACATAATTAACAAATTACTTGACACACTTCACATTAACTGAACACCTGTTGTTTTCAATAGATTTAAAACCACTGATTTAATTGAATTTTCCATTAATGCATTAGTCTACTAGATACTCCTGATTATTTACTGATTTTTACATTGATTTTCCTCAAAATTCATAAAAGTCTATACGTTATACTTAAGAGTAAAAATTTGACCTTATTAGCTAATAAGGAAATAGGATTCTTGTTATCAAAAGTATCTTGTAAATTTTTATGGATTGTAATGCATCTTTAAAGAAGAGAATTATTTTTCCTGAGGTTATGTGATGAGAGAGAAAATTGGTTACTCACAATCACAAGCAAGTTAGAAGGACAAAATACAGCCTTTGTGTATGTATGCACATATATGTATGTATGCATGTATGTATATGTGGGGTACAAATTCAGAGGGGAGGGGTTTTGACCATAGAGCTTTGTTGGTTTTTTTTCTTTTTTTTCTTTTTGTTTTGCATTTTTATATCTTTTGGGATAACTGCTCCTATTGATTTTGTATTTCTGATGCCTCTGCTCCATGTAACTTTTCAGTGTGACTCCATTGAGAAATTTATTGATTGAGCCCTGCAGCTCAGAAATGTTAAGTAATAGTTTTAAGTTTGGGCAAATTACCATAGATGTGTGAATTAAAGTTTAAAAAAAATCAGTGGTGAAAAAACCTAACTAAAAATATTAATTTTACTATCTTAAAGCTTTCTCTCCTAGGATGATTAGGAGACAAAATAAGTGTATTATCTCTATCTGGTAATCTAAAGAGCTAACACAGAAATCAAATGTAGACTTTGTATTTTTTTTAAGATTTTATTTATTTATCTGACAGAGAGAGACAGAACAGGGAGGGAACACAAGAAGGGGAAGTTGGAAAGGGAGAAGCAGGCTTCCTGCTGAGCTGAGAGCCTGAGGTGGGGCTCAATCCCATGACCCTGGGATCAGGACCTGAGCTAAAGGCAGACACTTAATGAATGAACCACCCAGGTGCCGCTAAAGTTTGTTTTTTAATGGATTAATTTATAACCCCCCCCCCAAATATTGTTAAAGCATCAGGTACAAATGCTGTTTGTTTGTTTGTTTTTTTCTTATTGGCTTCATCAGTTTTATGCTTGATCAGTGTTGGAAAAGAAAAAAAAACAAGAAAGAGTTTGAGGACAGAAAATATGATTGAAACATGACCATACTTGTTCCATTGTCACAGGGTGGGAATATAAGGTTTCAAATCTTCTATGAAAGAAGTAGCACAAACACATGAAACATAACCTTAACAGCACATGTTAGTGGCTCATGAGTGGTACAAACCTCATATACAGGCATGTTTAGCTCATAAATTCTTATCCAATTTATGTTCTAAACAATGAAAATTGAATGTAGAGTAACTCTGACTTGTAACATGGTCAAGGAAAGATTCATTTCTGTTTGTTTTAGGATGCTTATTAGAACAGAGAGTATAAAGAGAAAGGAATCAAATTATATTACCAAAGAAAACCATCAAACAATGAAAGAGACCAAGAGAAGAAAGGATAAGAGAAAATGATAGAAACAACCACAAAACAAGTAACAAAATGGTAATAAATACATATCTATCAATGATTACTTTGAATGTAAGTGGGATAAACACTCCAATCAAAAGACATAGGATGAGAGAATTAAAAAAAAAATCAAAAACAAAAGAAGATCCACCTATATGCTGCCTATAATAGACTCGTTTCAGACCTAAAGACACTTGCAGATTGAAAGTGAGATGATGGAGAAACATCTATAGTTCAAATGGATGTCAAAAGAAAGCCAGGGCAAACAGACTTTAAAACAAAGACTGTAACAAGAGACAAAGAAAGATACTATAAAGGGGATAATTCAACAAGAAGATGTAACAATTGTAAATATGTATGCACCCAATATAGAAGCACCCAAATACATAAAATAGTGAATAACAAACAGAAAGAAGATAATCAAAGTGATACAATATAGTAGGGGAATTTAACACCCCATTTACATAAATGGGTAAATCAACCAAACAGAAAATCAACAAGGAAACAGTGGCTTTGTATGACACACTGGACTAGATGGATTTAACAGATATATTCAGAACATTGCATTCTAAAAGAGCAGAATACACATTCTATTCAAATGCACATGGAACATTCTCTAGAATACAGATAATAATAGACTATAGAATAGCCATAAATCAGGTCTCAAAAAATTAAAAAAAAAAAAAAGATTGAAATGATACCATGTGCCTTTTCCGGCCACAAAATTAAGAAACTAGAAATCAATCACAAGGAAAAATCTGAAAAGACCAAAAATTCATGGAGGTTAAATAAAATGCTATTAAACAATGAATGTGTCAACCCAGAAATTAAAGAAGAATTAAACAAAATTAGGGGCATCTGGGTGACTCAGTGGGTTAAGCCTCTGCTTTTGGCTCAGGTCATGATCTCAGGGTCCTGGGATTGAGCCCTGTGTCAGGCTCTCTGCTCAGTGGGGAGTCTGCTTTCCCCTCTCTCTGCCTGCCTCTCTGTCTACTTGTGATCTCTCTCTCTCTGTCAAATAAATAATATCTTAAAAAAATTATGTGGAAACAAATGAAAATGAAAATAAACATAAACATAATAATCCAAACCATTGTGATGCAGCAAAGATTTATACCAATAAAAGTGTACTTCAAGGAGCAACAAAAATCTCAAACAACCTAACCTTACACCTAAAGGAGCTAGAAAAAGGAGAAAAAACGAAACCTAAAACCAGGGTGCCTTGGTGGCTTAGTCAGTTAAGCGTCTGCCTTCAGCTCATGTCCTGGGATCAAATACTGCATCAAGCTCCTACTCAATGACGATTCTACTTCTCCTTTTGCCCCTCCCCCAACTTGTGCATGCTCTCTCTCTCGTAAAAATAAATAAATAAAATCTTTAAAAAATACTAAAACCAGCAGATGGGAGGAAATAATAAATATTAGAACAGAAATAAATGATATAGAAAATAAAATGAAAAATAAAACAATGGAAAAAATCAACAAAATCAGAAGGTTTTTTTTTTTTTTCAGAAAAACAACAAAATTGATAAACCTCTGGCCAGAGTAACCAAGAAAAAAGGAAAAAGGACTCAAATAAACAAAACCACAATTGAGAGAGGAGAAAAAACAACCCAAACCACATAAATACAAACAAATTTAAGAGAATACTATTTTAAAAAAGTCAACTAACTGCACAAACTAGAAGAAATGGATAAATTCCTAGAAACATATAAACTACCAAAACTGAAGCAGAAAGAAATAGAAAATTTGAACAGACTCATTATTAGCAAGGAAATTGAATTAGTAATCAAATAACTCCTGACAAACAAAAATCCAGGACGAGATGGATTAACAGGCAAATTCTACCAAATATTTAAAAAGTTAGTGCCTATTCTTCTCAAACTATTAAAAAAAAAAAAAAACAGAAGAGGAAGGAAAACTTTCAAATGCCTTCTACGAGGCCAAAATTACCCTAATATCAAAACCAGATAAAGACACCAAAAGAAAGAAAAGAAGAGAAAGAAAGAAAGAAAGAAAAGAAGGAAGGAAGAAAACTACAGGGCAATATCTCTGATGAACATAGATGCAAAAAACATGAGTGAAATACTAACAGATTCCAACAACACATTTAAAAAATTATTCACCACAATCAATTGGGTATTTTTTCCTAGGATGCAATGGTGGTACAATATTCGCAAATCAATCAATGTGATAAAACACATTAATAAAAGAAAATATGAAATCCATATGATCATTTTAATAGATACATAAAAAGCATTTGTCAAAGTAAAACATGCATTCATGATAAAAGCCCTTAACACACTAGGTTTAGAGGGAACATACCTCAACATACTAAAGTCCTTATATGAAAAATCCTCGGTGAACATCATACTCAATGATGAAAAACTCAGAACTCTTCCTCTAAGATCAGGAACAGGACAAGGATGTCCACTCTCACCACTTTTATTCAACATAAAACTGGAAGTCCAAGCAACAACAGATAACGAAAAGAAATAAAACCAATTCAAATTGGCAAGGAAGATGCAAAACTTTCACTCTTTTCAGATGCCTACTATATATAGAAAACCCTAAAGACTCCACCAAAATGATATTAGATTTCCTAAATCAATTCAATAGTCACAAGTTACAAAATCAACATACAAAAATCTGTTCTATTTCTATACACTAATAATAAAACAGCAGAAAGTGAAATTAAGGAATCAATCCCAATTATAATTGCACCAAAAACAATAAAATACCTAGGAATAAATCTAAACAAAGAGGTGAAAAACCTGTTTTCTGAAAACTATAAAACATTGGTGAAAGTAATTGAAGAAGATACAAGGAAATGGAAAGACAATCCATGCTCATTGATTAGAAGACCAAATATTGTGAAAATGTCTATACTACCCAAAGCAACCTACACATTTAATACAATCCCTATCAAAATGCCAACAACCTTTTTCTCAGAGCTAGAAAAAAATTATCCAAAACTTGTATGGAACCACAAAAGATCTTGAATAGCCAATGCAATCTTGAAAAAGAAATGCAAAGTTGGAGGCATCACAATTCTGGGCTTCAAGTTATGTTAACAAAAGTGTAGTGATCATAACAGTAGGGGACCACCATAGAAATAGATATGTATATCCGTAGAACAGAATAGAAAATCCAAAAGTAAACCCACAATTATATCAGGAATTATTTTTTGACAAAGTAGCAAAAAAGATCTCATGGGATAGAGTCTCCTCAACAGTGTTATGAAAACTTGTCAGCTACATGTAAAATAGTGAAACTGGACCACTTTCTTATACCACACACAATAATAAATTCAAAATGAATTAAAGACCTAAATGTGAGGGACGCCTGGGTGGCTTAGTGGGTTAAGCCTCTGCCTTCGGCTCAGGTCATTATCTCAGGGTCCTGGGATCGAGCCCCACATCGGGCTCTCTGCTAGGCAGTGAGCCTGCTTCCCCCTCTCTCTGCCAGCCTCTCTGCCTACTTGTGATCTCTCTCTCTCTCTCTCTCTGTGTCAAATGGACAAATAAAATCTTAAAAAAAAATACCTAAATGTGAGAGCTGAAACCATAAAAATCCTAGAAGAGAGCACAGGCTACTGTATTTGACCTTGGACATAGCAACATTTTTCTGGATATATATCCTGAGGTAAGGGAAACAAAGGCAAAAACAGACTATTGGGACCACATCAAAATAAAAGGCTTCTATGCAGTAAAGAAAACAATCAAGAAAACTAAAAGACATCCTACTAAATGGGGGCAGATATTTACAAATGGCATATCTGATAAAGGGTTAGTGTCTAAAATATATTTTTAAAAAACTAATGCAACTCAATAGTCCCCCAAAAACAAATAATCAAAGTAAAACATGGGCAGAAGACATGAACAGACATTTCTCCAAAGAAGACATATAGATGGAGGATGATGGAAGAGTAGGGGGACCCTGCACTTGCACTGTCCTTTGAACACAGCTAGATGAGTATAAAATCATTTTGAACACACAAAAATTCAATCTGGGGACAGAGAGAGCAATACTGCAAAGCTGGAGGTAGAAAAGTAACCAACCATATCATGGAAGTTAGGAGCTGAAGAGAGTTGATTTGGGAGAGAAAAAAACGGAAGGTTTTGCAAAGGGGAGAGAGCCCTGATCACAGAGAGAGGAGATGGCGGGGCGGGGTGGGGGGGTGTAGGTGGGAGGCAGGAGAGAGACAAAGATTGAAGGCATGATTACACAGGAAGAACTTTTCCCCAAAACCATTGATTGGGAAATAAGAGGGGCTGGCTACTGCAAGTTTTTATGAGCTGCAGAGTGCAAAGTCTGAAAATTTGGAGGTTTGTGCCATTGCCAGGGTGGCCCCAAGGAGGCTTGGCAGTGCTCCATTGGGGAAGGAGGGCAGAGATCCAGGAGTGGGCAACATCATCTGAGGATCCCCTTGACTGCCTGGGGAGAAATCTTTCCCCTCCATTTGGGAGAAGTAGCACAGCCTCTCCATGGGCAAAAGATCCAGCAGATACCAACATGTAGCCCTATTCACTGACAAAGGAACAGAGAGACCATCTGAGGACAGCAAACCTTGGTGGTGGGTTCTGACTATGCTTTACCATAAACTCCAAACTGCTGCATAGTTATGTGACCAATTTCCAGGACAAACTGAGACCAGACTCAGTGCTGCGATGCCCTCCCCCAGAGCAGTGCCAGTCGGTAGCCGGCAGTTCTCCAAAATTTGGAGTTTTGAAACCCACCTGTGTGCCTGAGATGAAAAGAAGGAGTACCACGTGGCCTGGCAGACAGATTGGACGTAGGCAGGGAGAAGGCAAGAATCTGATGAAGCCAGGGACACAAATGGGGTGATTCTTTGCTCTTCTGTGAGGGCTTCCTGAAAAGTGATGGGCACTGCTTTCCCACTCTGAGGAGTTAGAGTGGGATAACATCATATTCCCATCCCCCCATCATCACTGACCCACCTCAGTGTACAAAACAGCGCCACCCAGTGGAAGCTGCTGTCCCTTTACACTAAGCCCCACCCTCGTGTGTCTCACAGATGCCTCTCTAAATAGGGCAAGTCCACCTGAGAATCAGAACAGCAGGCTCTTCCCCCAGAAGATGCTCACAAACCCCTCACACACAAGTCTACTGATTATAGAGGGCTGCAAAGCTTCAACTCTAGGGAAAATAGGATCTAGCTTCTTTTAATAAGCAGACCAAAACAGCAGACCCAGGATTTACCTTTTTAAAATCATTTATTTATTTATTTATTTATTTATTTATTTATTTTTACCTCTTCTTAGTATAACCATTACTCTTAAGAGGAAGAACACGACAATCTTTCCAATAATCACAGAATAAACAGTGATCCCGAAAAAATGACAAGATGAAAAATTCGCCCCAAAGAAAGAGCAGGAGAAAGTCCCAGCTAGGATTTAATCAATACACATAAAAGAAGTCTGAATCAGATTTTAAAACAATAATCATCAGGAAATCAGTGGGGCTTGAGAAAAGCATAGAAGACCTAGAAAATCCCTTTCTACAGACATAAAAGAATTAAGGACTAGTCAGGCTGAAATTAAAAAACAAAAACCAAAAAGAACTGCTATAACTGAAATGCAAAACAGAATGGATGCAATGACAATGAGAATAGATGAAGCAAAGGAACAAATCAGTGATAAAGAAGATAAAAATTATGGAAAATAATGAAGCTAAAAACAAGAAGAAAAGATATTGCATCAGGAATACAGACTAAAGGAATTCAGTGACTCCTTAAAGTGTAATAATGACATTCATATTATAGGAATCTTAGAAGAAGACGACTAAGAAATCGAGCAGAAGGTTTGTTTTAGCAAATTATAGCTAAAATGTTCCCTAGTCTAGAGGATACAGACCTCAAATCCAAGAACCATAGAGAACTCCCAACAAATTCAATAAAAAATGGTCATCACCAAGAAATAACATAATCAAAATCACAAAATACACAGACAAGGAAAGAACCCTGAAAACATCAAGGAAAAAAGTCCTTAACCTACAAGGAAGGCAAATAAATTTAACAGCATATCTGTCCCCAGAAATTTGGCAGGCCAGAAGAGAATGGAATGATACATTCTGCGTGCTGAATGGGAAAAATATGCAACTAAGAATACTTTATCCAGCAAGGCTGTCCTTCAGAATAGGAAAAATAAAGAGTTTCCAAAAAAAACAAAAACTAAAGGAGTTTATGACTACTAAAACAACCTTGCAAGAAATTTTGAAGGAGACTCTATGAACGGTGAAAAAATACCATAGGCAGCAAATACTAGAAAGGAACAGAGAGCATCAACAGAAACACCAACTTTACAGATAATGCAATGACACTAAATTCATATATATCAATAATCACTCTGAATATAAGTAGACTAAATGTTTCAATCAAAAGTCATAGTGTGGGACGCCTGGGTGGCTCAATTCGTTAAGCGGCTGCCTTCAGCTCAGGTCATGATCCCAGCATCCTGGGATCAAGTCCCACATTGGGCTCCTTGTTCTGTAGGGAGCCTGCTTCTCCCTCTGCCACTCTGTCTGCCTGTGCTTGCTCACTCTGTCTCTCTCTCTCTGACAAATAAACAAATAAAATCTTTAAAAGAAAAAAGGTCAGAGTGTATAAGAATGGATTTTTTAAAAAAGACCCATCTATATAATGCTCACAAGAGATTCATTTTAGACCTAAAGATGCCTGCAAATTGAAAGTGAGGGGATGAAGAATGATCAGTCATGCTAGTGGATGCCAAAAGAAAGCTGAAGTACCCATACTTAAATCTAGACAAACTAGATTTTAAAGCAAAGCCTGTAACTAGAGATGAAGGGAACTATATCATAATAATGGCGAATATCCAACTAGATGATTTAACAACTGTAAATATGTCCCCAACTTGAGAGCACACAAAATATACATTGATTAATAATAAACATAAAAATACTCTTTGTAATAATGCAGTAATAGTAGGGAGACTTTAACATCCCACTTACATCAATAGATCAACTAAGCAAAGAATCATTAAGAAATAATGGATCCGCATGACAAACTAGACCAGATGAACTTTTTTTTACTTTTTTATTTATTTCATAATTTTACTTTATTTTTTATTTAAATTAAATTAATTAACATATAGTGTATTATTACTTTTAGAAATAGATTTGTCATTCATCAGTTGGATATAACACCCAGTGCTCATTACATCAATTGCCCTCCTTAGTGCTCATCACCCAGTTACCACATCCAACCACCCACCTCCTCTCCAGCAAACATGTCTGTTTCCTATAGTTAAGAGTCTCTTATGGTTTGTCTCCCTCATTGATTTTAGACCAGATGAACTTAACAGATATATTCAAAAAATTTCATCCTAAAACAGGAAATTACACATTCTTTTCAATGGCACATGGAACATTCTCCAGAATAAATCATATAGTGGGTCCAGAAATCAGCTCTCAACCATTACAAAAAGAGTAAGGCCTTACCATGCTTATTTTAAGACCACAACACAATGGAAATTGAAGTTAACCCCAAAATGGGGGGAAAGAAAGAAATTGGAAAGACCCACAAATACATTGATATTAAAGAACATCCTACTAAAGAATGAATGTGTTAACCAGGAACTTAAAAAATATATATTTTTTAAAAATGGAAGCAAATGAAAATGAAAATATGATAGTCCAAATCAGTTGGGATACAGCAAAGGTGGTACTAAGAGGGAAGAATATTACTTTACAGTCCTACCTCAAGAAGCAAACAAGTTTCAAAGATAAAACCTAACCTTACACCTACTAAAAGGATCTAGAAAAGGAACAGCAAATAAAGCCTAAAGTCAAAAGAAGGGAAGTAATAAAGATCAGAGCAGAGATAAACAATATAGAAACAAACAAAAAACAGTAGAACAGATCAACTGAACTAAGAGTTGATTCTTTGAAAGAGTTAACAAAATTGATAAACCCTTAGCCAGACTTACCAAAAACAAAATAGAAAGGACCAAAATAAATAATATTGTGAGTGAAAGGGAGAGATTACAACAAAAAAACACATAAATACAAACAATTATAGGAGAATATTATGAAAAATTATATGCCAACAAACTGGGCAACCTGAAAGAAATGGACACAGTCCTACAAACCTGAAAACTACCAATACTGAAGCAGGAAGAAATAGAAAATCAGAACAGAGCCATAACCAGCAAAGAAATTAAACCTGTAATCAAAAATCTCCCAGCAAACAAAAGTCCAGGGTCAGATGGCTTCCCAGGGGAATTCTACCAGACATTTAAAAAAGAATTCATAACTATTCTTCTCAAAATATTCCAAACAATAGAAATGGGAGGAAAACTTCCAAACTCATTCTATGAAGCCAGCATTACCTTGGTTCCAAACCCAAAGACCCCACTAAAAAGGAGAATGTCAGAACAATACCCTGATGAACATGAATGAAAAAAAAAAAATCTTAACAAGATATGAGCAAATGGAATCTAACTGTATATGAAGAGAATTACTTATCATATATCATAATCAAGTCAGATTTATTCCTGGGCTGCAAGGATGGTTCAATGTTTGTAAATCAATCAATGCAATACGCCACATTAATAAAAGAAAGGATAAGAACTATATATGATCATCACAATAGATGCAGAAAAACCATTTGGCCACATACAACATCCATTCTTGATAAAAACCCTCAAAAGAACCGTTATAGATGGAACATCATAAAGGCCATATGCAAAAGACCCACAGCTAATATCATACCCAATGGGGGAAAACTGGGAGGTTTTCCTCTATGGTCAGAAACAAGACAGGGATGTCTACTCTCACCATTACTATTCAACATAGTACTAGAAGTCTTAGCTTCAGCAATTAGACAAGAAATACAAGGCATCCAAATCAGCAAGAATGAAGCCAAACTTTCAGTCTTTGCAGAAGACATGATACGCTCTATAGAAAATCCAAACAGTTCTACCAAAGACTTTCTAGAAAAGATACAGGAATTGTGTAATGTTACACATTAAAAAAAAAAATCAAAGTACAGATCTCTGTTGCCATCTGTACACCAATAACGAAGCAGCAGAAAAAGAAATTGATCCCATTTATAACTGGGTCAAAACAACAAGATACCTAGGAATAAACCTAACCAGATAGATAAAAGATGTGTAGTCTTAAAACTATAAAACACTTATGAAAGAAATTGAGAAAGACACAAAGAAATGGAAAAAAATATTCCATGCTCATGGGTTGGGATAATATTGTTAAAATATTTGCTTTACCCAAAGCAACCTGCACATTTAATGCTATCCCTATCAGAGTACCACCAGAATCTCTCACAGAGCTAAAAAAAAAAATCCTAATATTTGTATGGAACCACAAAAGATGCCAAATAGTCAAAGCAATCCTGGAAAAGCAAAGCAAAGCAAAGCTGGAGGAACCATTATTCTGAACTTTAAGCTATATTACAAAGTTGTAGTCTTCAAGGCATTATGGCACTAGCACAAAAACAGACACATAAACCAATGGAACACTGTAGAAAACCAAGAAATGGATCCATAACTATATGGTCAACTAATCTTCAACAGAGCAGAAAAGAATACCCAATGGAAAGAAGGCAGTCTCTTCAACAAATGGTGTTGGGAAAACTGGACAGTAACATGCAGAAGAATGAAACAGTACCACTTTCTTACACCAGACACAAAAATAAATTCAAAATGGAAAAGCTTCCACACATGAAAAGAAACAACAACAACAAAAAAAAAACTAAAAGACATGGAATGGGAGAAGATATTTGCAAACAGTATATTAGATCAGAGGGTAGTATCTATAAAGAACTTAACAAAGTCAACAGCCCAAAAATTAAAAAAAAAAAAAACAAATCAGTTAATAACTGGACTGAAGACATAAACAGATATTTCTCCAAAGAAGAAATACAAATGGCTAAAAGACATGAAAAAATGCTTAAGATCTCTCTCATCATCAGAGAAATACAAATCAAAACCACAGTGAGATACTGTCTCATACTAGTCAGAATAGCTAAAATTAACAACTCAGGAAGAAACAGATGTTGGCAAGTATGTGGAGAAAGGAGAACCGTCTTACACTGTTGGTGGGAAGGCAAACTGGGGTAGCTACTCTGTGAAACAGTTCCCTAAAAAGTAAAATAAACAAATAAATAAATAATAAAATAAAAATAGAACTACCCTATGACCCATCAATTGCATTACTATGTACTTATCCAAAGGATACAAAAATTCAAAGAGGCACATGCAACCCAATGTTTATAGCAGCACTATCTGTGGTAGCCAAGAACTTGGAAAATGCCGAGATGTCCATCAACTGATCAATGCATAAAGAAGTGATACACACACTATGGAATATTATTCTGCCATCAAAAAGAATGGAATCTTGCTATTTGCAATAGCATGGATGGAACTAGAGTTTATTATGCTAGGTGAAATAAGTCAGTCATAGAGACAAATACTATATGATTTCACTCATGTGGAATTTAAGAAACAAAATGGATAAATATAGGGAGAAGGAAGGAAAAGAAAAGAAAATAAAGATAGGGAGGCAAAGCATAAGAGACCCTTAAATATGGGGAACAAACTGAGGGTTGCAGGAGAGGAAATAGGTGGGGGGATGGGGTAATTGGATAATGCACATTATGTATGGTGCTTGAATTAATGAGCGCTGGATGTTATATGCAACTGATCAATCATTAAATTCTGCCCCTGAAACTAGTACTACACTATATGTGAACTAACTTGTATTCATTTTTTAAAAGTATTTATTTTGCTGAGAGAGAGAGAGTGCACAGTGGGGAGGGACAAAGGGAGAGATAGAGTCTTAAACCAACTCTGTGCTGAGTGTGGAGCCTGATGCAGGGCTTGATCTCATGACTCTGAGATCATGACCTGAGCCGAAACCAAGAGTCAGATGCTTAATCAACTGTACCACCCAGGTACCCCTGAACTAAATCAAATTTAAATAGAATATTGAAAGAAAAAAAATGGTAGACCCAAATGAGAGATAGGAAGCCACCAAAATCCTAGAGGAGAACAGTAACCTCTTTGACATTGGCCATAGCAACTTCTTACTAGACATGTTACTGGAGGCAAGGGAAACAAAGCAAAAATTAACTCTTGGGACTTCATCAAAATAAAAAGCTTCTACATGGTGAAGGAGACAATCAACAAACTAAAAGCAGCTTACCAAATGGGAGAAGATATGTGCAAGTGACATATCTAATAAAGGCTTAGTATCCAAAAACCTATAAAGAACTTAATAAGTTCAACATCCAAAAAACAAATCATCTATTTTAAAAATGGGCAGAAGACATGAATAGTCATTTTTCCAATGAAAACATCCAGATGGCAAAGAGATACATGACATGATGCTCAACATCACTCATCATCAGAGAAATATAAATCAAAACCACAATGAGATACCATGTCACCCGTGTCAGAATGACTAAAATAAACAGTCCAGGAAGCAACATATTTTAGCAAGGATGCAGCGAAAGGGGGACCCTCTTTTCACTCCCGGTGGAATGCAAACTGGTGCAGCTATTTTGTAAACTTTATGAAAGTTTCTCAAAAAGTTAAAAATAAAATAAAAATAAAAATAAAAGTACGCTATGACCCAGCAATTGTACTACTAGGTGGTTAACCAAAGGATACAAAAGTACATATTTCAAGGGGTACATGCACCTGATGTTTATATCAGCATTCTCAATAATAGCTGAAATATGGAGAAAGCTCTAGCGTCCATTAACTGATGAATGGATAATGAAGATGTGGTGTGTGTGTGTGTGTATGTATATATATATATATATATATAATGGAATATTACTCAGCCATCAAAAGGAATTAGATCCTGCCATTTGCAATGATTCAGCTGAATCAATCTAGTACAAGGTTAAGAAAATAAGTCAGTCAGAAAAAGACAATTATGATTTCACTCATATCTGAAACTTAGGAAACAAAATAGATGGATATATGGAAAGGGGGAAAGAAGAGAGGGAAGCAAACCATAAAAGACTCTAAAGGACAGAGAACAAACTGAGGGTTGGTGAAGGGAGGTGGGTAGGGTATGGGCTAAATGAATGATGGGTATTAAGGATGGCGCTTGTTATAATAAATACTGGGTGTTATATGTTAAGTGATGAATCAATGAATTCTACTCCTGAAACCAATATTACACTATATATTAACTAATATATTTATATATATTTAACTATATATTAATTAAAAATTGAAATAAAAGATATATAGATGGCCAATAGACACATGAGAAAATGCTGCACATTACTTATCATCAGAAAAGTACAATTTATTTTATTTTTTAAAATATTTTATTTATTTGAGAGAGAGAGAGAGAGAGAGTGACACAGAAAGAGAGAGAAGAGTGTATGAGTAGGGGGAAGGAGTAGAGGGAGAGGGAGAAGCAGACTCCCTGCTATGCAGGGAGCCAGATGGGCTTGATCCCAGACCCCGAGATCATGAACAAAGCTAAAAGCAGTTTTAACCAACTCACTCAGAAACTCTGAAAAATGCAATTTAAAAACACATCGAGATATCATTTTATACCTATCAGATTGTCTAAACAAGAAACGAGTGTTGGTAAGGATATGGAGGAAAGGAAACTCTTGTAGCATTGGTAGGAATGCAAATATGTGCACCCCCTGCAGAAAATAGTGTGGAGTTTCCTCAAAATTTTATAAATAGAACTACCTTATGATCCAGTAATTGCACTACTGAGTATTTACTTCAAAAATACACGAATTCAAAAAAACACTCATTCAAAAGGATACATGCACCCCATGTTTATTATACCATTATATACAATAGCCAAATTATGAAAGCAGCCCAAGTGTGCAGTTAGATAAATGGATAAAAGTGTGATTCTATAAATAAATGAACATTACTCAGCTATTAAAAAAACAAAAAACAAAAATTCCTTGACATTTGCAAGGACATAGATGATAACATAATAAAAAAAATGAAAAATAAAAACAAAATCTGTATGTTCAACATAGGTTCTTTGTCCTTTGGGTTATAGATTAAGAAGAAACAGCAAGACGTGCTTGGTTTTTTAGAAGCTAACAAAATAGGATTTGAAGAAAAAGACATTGCAGCCAATGAAGAGAATCGGAAGTGGATGAGAGAAAATGTACCTGAAAACAATCGACCAGCCACAGGATACCCTCTGCCACCTCAGATTTTCAATGAAAGCCAGTACCGTGGGGTAAGTAACCAATTTAAACTCTTGTTTTATCAAATGGATCACCTTAAATCCATCCTATCCCTTTCACCCCACCTCCAATTTTGCATAGAGCCATTTCTCCTGTTCATCTCTTCATCCATCCTAGGCAGCTGGGTTATTTCTACTAGGAAGCAAATGGAGTCATTCCCCCCAAAATGTCCTGTAAATGCATAAATACAGACCTTGAATATATAGTTACCTTTCCATTTCTTTTTTTTACGATTTTATTTTTAAGCCATGTCTACAACCAACCTGTGGATTGAATTCATAACCCCAAGATCAAAAGTTGCATGCTTTATGAACTAAGCCAGCCAGGCAATCTGCCTTTCCATTTCCTCATCTTATTTCTATCTAGAGCAATGGTGTTGTTTCTGTTATGTCCATGAACAAGCTTCTGAGAAGTCAGCTGCTTATTTGGATTAAAAATAACTTAAAAAGAGTAATATCTTACTTCCTACTTGAAGCCAGTAATACTTTTATTTTGGTATTATTAATGAAGTTTTAGAAAATGTTATGTTAGGTAGTTAAACTCATTGAGAAACAAGGGAAACAAAAATAGGCTTTTGCTTTGTGACTGGTGCTTTCAAGTATGCCATCTTTAGTCTTTATTTAAGCCATAGAGTAGTTTCCTTTAATCTTCTGTTAATGTATATTTAACATTTAACACTTTATATTTAGCAGCTTATGGCCTTTCTGGGTTCCATGGCAAGTACAAGTATAAATATATATATATTTTTTCTCTTAAGGAGCTGGTTGGAAGTGAGGTTTGGAAAAGTCACACACACCTCAAACAATTGGAGTGTGGTTATGAATCCATAGCTATGTGGTGAGAGAATACAGAAAGCATTTGTAAGGCTTACAGGAATTTCCAGTAAAGAACTGTTTGCATTGTTATGTCCTCAGAATTAGCATGACTGGAGAATAAATGTATTATAGCCAGCAATCCAAATATTCTAGTTTATAGGTTTCCATGGAAGTAAAAGGATTCCTTTGGTGGGGATCTTTCTTTGTGTGCCAATTCTGAAAATTAAAGGGAGGGAACATGGCAAAAATGAGAATTTTACTGACACAAAATATTTTCTCTGTGAATTGAATTTTTTTTTAGTTCTGAGGAGGGTCCTGAAGATTTCATCTGTTGTTACTAACAGTACCAACGTGTAATGATGTACTCTGCAGATAAGAAAAAGGCAATTAGGCTATTCATTTAGATAGTGAAACCTCAATGCCTCTATAATTGAAATTTTTGTAAATGCTGTATCCCGGGAGCTGGAAGAGGCCTCAGAGGCCATCCAGTCCAATATAAGTCAGCATATATTCTTAACTTTTTTTTTTTTGAAGTAGATATTTTAATTCATTTGGCGTTAAAACCAAACACATTTTAGGTTATAAGGGTAACATTTCAAAAAACCCCATTGACCTGGTTTATTTCTCCTTCAGAAGCCACACTGTAAGGAAACGGAGTGTATTACACAAATCAGGTATCCCTGAGAAATAGGGAGCTGGAAAGGAAGGGGCAGGAGATGAGACTCAACCAAATAAATATTTGTTAATGGAAGAAGAATCCAATTTTTATAGAATGCCTGCTGTGTATCAAGCACTAAGCTAAGAGTTTAATAACAATAAAAATTAAGATTTTTCTCTATACAGACTCTTAGAGAGAAGGGTATATAATAACCATCATAGAAAGCGTATGATGTGTCAGTTATTATACTACATACTTTATGTGTATTTTATTAGTTAGTTCCCATACTAATCCCATGAGGTAGGTGTTGTTATTCCTGTATTATGGATGAAAAAATTGAGGCCTAGAAGGTTAACTGACTAGCTAAATCTGTTTTATTCTCAAGCTTACTTTTTCTGTTATATTACTGTATATGTCATTTTCCTATTTATACAAAGATTTCATTTTCATTATTTTCTTCCTACATTCTGTATTATGGTGGGGGATACTGATCTCAGTAAATTATATTTCCCAGTCTCTATTGCTGACTGGCAACCTATTAGGTTTGGCCAATTAACAGAATTGGTTGGAAGAATGGAGGACAGAAGAGAGGAAAAGCCAAGGTATTCACTTCCTTCCTGCTTCTGGAGGTGGCCATGGCAGTGGCTGTGTCTCCTTTGTGGTACCAGGTATCCCAGCTCCTGGTTTCTGTAAGATCATCTTCTGCAATTCTTCCTTTAGCCCTATAACTGTGGTAACATCTTCTTGCTATTGCTAATCTTGGTGGTTGCCTTGCTATTTCCCATTTGTCTTTCATCAGTTCCTTGGTAAATAAATTCTTCACATCAAATTCCCTTGTTTAAAACATCTCAAGGTCTCTCAACCTTGGCACAACTGACATATTGGGTTGGATAATTCTTGTTGTTGGGGGCTACCCTGTGCATTGTAGGACATTTAGCAGCATCTTGGCTTCCATCTATGAGCACCAGTAACACCCTCACAGTTGTGAAAAACCAAAAGTATCTCCAGACTTTGCCAGATGTCCCAGGGTGTAGGGTGGTGGATTACTTCCTACCACTGAACTCTGGCTTAGGTTATTATTTATAGACTGGAAATAACCAATCTACAACATAGATGAAGCTCTGTTATAGTAGGTAAAACATTTATAAGGATAATCTTGGTTCTGAAAAAGCTTCTGATATGTATATGGAGAACTGGAGCATTTTTTCATGATTAGTAACTAATATGATACCAATATATAGTAGAATACATTATGTATTAATCTTATTGAAATCCCAGAGGTGTAAACAAAATATCTTTTATTTTTTCCTCACGTGAATTCCTATAGAAGAAGCAGATGATGTCACAATTGGTTTTGTATACTCCTTGTAAATATTTTAAATTTGAATTCCGTAGGATTGAGCCATGTATAGATATGAAGATCTTCATGTTTTGTTTATCTTGTATTCTTAGCACCAAAAATGATTGCTATGTAATAGGTTCTCAGTACATATTTGCAGAATAAATTAATTAATCTGGCTTAATTGAGAAATGGATCATGTTCTTTTCTCTCAGAGTTACAAACCTAAGTCCAGGGCCAAAAAATGATAATATACATTGATCCCAAAACACTTGAAACAGACAACTAGATTAGCACTTTATGATCAGATTTCAGTATAGCTGAAACCTACTTTCTTTCACATGAATTTAAAGACTGGCATGGGTTATTTCTGTTACTTTGAACAAGCGGTAAGAAATACCTCTTCTGTGAATGTTGAACTCTTACAACTAGCATTTTGAGGTTCTTTTCAAGTGGTTGAGTGTAGAAATGATGTATATTGTCTGTTTACTTTGAGTAGTTTATAAGTCTCATGTGTCTCGGTATGAAATTATTGTCAAGATTCAATTAGTTTCACTTTTTGAAGAGTAAACTCATAGGAGGCTGTTCATAAATGTCTGCTGTTTAGGGTTTATTCCTTTGCCAACATGGAGGGAACACAGTAAGATGCTTTGAATCAATCCTTAGGGAGATTCAAGTAGCTCTGAACAATTCTGACTTTTTAAAAATAATCCCTAAATAAGAGAGATACTGATGTGAGGTTCCAATTTAGGGTCATCAGTGGCTTGAGAAATCCTCCAAGTACCAGAAATCCTGCATCTATCTAAACTTTATATCTCCAGATCCTCCAAGTGCCAGGACGTGACCCTGTAATTGATTATTTATTGGTGAGGGAATCTCTAGAGAAACCAGCAAATTATGAATGCTTTTTACCTCCAATAAATTAGCCAAAATGTCAATCTTAATTCTATGTGTTTTAAATTAAACAAAGTAAGGCCAGCTAGAGGCAATGGCTGTGTTTTATAAGTAGACTTGCTATTGATTACATTTTATAGTTAAATTTAGGCAATTCTTTGTGTTATTTCTAAAGCATGCTTGGTGACTTAGAGGATGACAGTGGAAGCCCAACCAAATTCAGTCATGTGGGTTTTTTTCTTGGATCCCTGAACTGAAACATCTTACTGGTTTGTTTGCTCTTCTGGTCATATTTCATGAAAATCTCATTCCTTTCCTCCAAAGACAGCATAGCTTTATTACTCTCATGGCCTAGCTAATATCTGGTATACTGTAGGTTCTGAGGATATCTCTACCTTAATCAATAACGAAAGGGAAATAATGCAAAACAGGAACAACACCCCCCTACCAAAAATAACCAACCTTTTACTGGTAAATTATGGTTGCTTTGGGCTGTGGAGAAAGCTACTTGTCCTCAGACAGATTTGAATGCTATATGATATGGAATAAGCCATTTTGCAGTTTCTGCCCAGCAGAACAGCACTTATTCTAACCCGCGTTAAATGGGATCTAATATGCCTTGCGTTTTCACTTCTCTTTCTAAAATTCTAGCATTTTGGAAGTTAGGTAGTCTGTATGCCCCACCCAAAAGGTTGACCAATGAGTTCATTTTGAATAAATTTATTCTTTTATTTACCTTGCTGGTTGTTTATTGCTAACTCTTCTTGCCTTCTTTTCATTAAGGACTATGATGCCTTCTTTGAAGCCAGAGAAAATAATGCAGTGTATGCCTTTTTAGGATTGACAGCCCCACCTGGTTCAAAGGTATGCTTCTTTTTTTTTCTCCCTACTTTATAAGCCATTTTATTGCTGCTGGGTTTTTTAGTCAGTGAGAGTTCTACCTTTATTAAGTACTCAGGTTAAACTAGAGGCAGTGTAACATGGCTGAAAGGAAATATTCCTTCTCTGCATGCACTTAATCCCAGGTATGGCAAACAGATGTGCATAATCAAATATGTAAAGTATAGGAGTAGGAGGTAGGTGGAGTGATTTCCTCATTGGGTTATCCAAAGCAACAAATTTATCATTGACCCATTCATAAGTGACTACCAATTTTAAAGACTCCATTATTTCAGCTGTCATGCATGGTTTTGTATCAGCAGAACTGATCTTAGTTTATAGTTCTCTTCTTGGCAGCATCTATTGTCTTTGTGTGAAAGCAAATGCTTTAATTAAAAGCATTTGAGTTTCAAAATTGGTCACTAAATTGCTGGCTAAATTTGGGGCTTTCTCCCTGCCAACAACAAATTAATTTTTCAAGTGGTAATGTTTCCAGGGGAGACCATATAAAGAAAAGAATAAAAAAATTAGATTATCTATTTAATGAAATGTCTTAAAGCTATGGTCATTAAATATTTCTTTGCCTTTCACCATAGGTCTATTCTATACAGGCTGGCTTAACCAGAACGTATGTCCCTGTTCTATCACTTTATGTTTTGTTCTTAGCAACTAATTTTATGTTAAACAGATTCTTTGAACTCCAACTTCTTCAATTTTCAGAGTCTGTTATTGCTCATGTTTTCAGCAGAGAACATTTACTAGCATTGTTTTTTGAGTCACTGTGAAATTCTGTTTCCTTGATGAAATTTCTTTTCCCATGGATAAAATGTCTTATTTTAGGCTTTGTATAATTTGAGTTGTAAGAAATGTTAAGTAAAATATTTTTGTTTTAATCAAGTTAGGAAAATCCAATTTAAATCATTGATATCAGTACAGATAAGAGGAAGTATGAAAGGAGAGATAATCTATTTTCTGTGGCTCATTACTCCCTCTCCTTCAATTAAAATTATGAGTAATTCATTTACTTACTCTTTCAGCAAGTATTGACTGCCAAGCACTAACTTGACATTAATAGTGGAACGAATACAGAGAATGAAGCATAGTCACTACCTTCAAAGTGTATTTAACCTAATGAAGGAAAAGTATACAATAATTCTACAACAAAAATGTCTGCAAATAATTATAATCAAACACATATTATGGTAAATTCTGTATACCCTGAATAAAATGTAGGTGACCAGAGGAAATAATAATAAATTATTACTAAGGAATTTGGGGAAAGTTTCACAGAGGAAATGATAGTTGAGCTGTTAGGATTCAAAAATACTGAAATGACACAAAGATGTCTTTCACAGAGGCAGCAATAGGAACCACTGCATTGGGATGTAGCTTCAAATGATGGTATGTTCAGGAAGCAGAGTGTAGTGCAGTTCATCTCCAGAATAGGGCATATTAAATAGAGGATGTGAGATTGGCTAGGTAAGTTTGACTAAATTATAAATGCTGTGTTAGGTACTTTCAGCTTTATGCTCTAGGTATACAAAAGCCATGGCAGGAAATGGGGGAAGACAATGATAAGTTTATCTCTGCATTTTTAAGATGTGATTTTATCTATGTCTTAAGAAAATTGGAAGTTGAACAAACCATAAGTGACTCTTAATCTCACAAAACAAACTGTGGGTTGCTGGGGGGAGGGGGCTTAGAAGAGGGAGGTGGGGTTATGAACATTGGGGAGGGTATGTGCTATGGTGAGTGCTGTGAAGTGTGTAAACCTGGCGATTCACAGACCTGTACCCCTGGGGATAAAAATACATTATATGTTTATAAAAAATATATAAAATAAAATATAAAAAAAAGAAAATTGGCAGTTGTATAAATTGTGAAAAAAATGGGGGAAATTAGATATTAGAGATAGGCCAACCCATTATATAGTCTTGAAACTTTGAAAACAAAGTTAAACATCCAAATATAGGGTCAACAAAAACAGTTTGTTTACTGAATGAACTAGTGCTTTCAGTAAAAAATGTGTTTGTAGGCATGCCTGGGTGGCTCAGTCAGTTACGCAACTACCTTCAGCTCAGGTCATGATCTCAGGGTCCTGGGATCAAGCCCCACATTGGGCTCCTTGCTCAGCAGAGATCCTGCTTCTCCCTCTCCCTCTGCCTGCTTGTGCTCTCTTTCTCTCTTTCTCTCTCTCTCTCTACATACATACATAAATAAAATCATTTAAAATATTTAAAGAAATAAAAAAAATTTAAATTAGTTTATAACAAGTTGAAAATAGAGTTACTGTATAACCCAGCAATTGCACTACTGGGTATTTACCCTAAAGATATAAAGGTAGTGATCTGAAGGGGCACGTGCACCTGAATGTTTATAGCAGCAATGTCCACAATAGCCAAGCTGTGGAAAGAACCTAGATGTCCATCAACAGATGAGTGGATAAAGAAGATGTGGTATATATATACAATGGAATATTATGCAGCCATTAAAAGAAGTGAAATCTTGCCATTTGCAGCAACATGGATGGTACTAGAGCTGAGCGAAATAAGTCAATCAGAGAAAGACAATTATCATATGATCTCCCTGATAAGAGGAATTTGAGAGGCAGAGTTAGGGGTTTGGGGGGTAGGGAAGGAAAAAATGAAACAAAATGGGATCGGGAGGGAGACAAACCATAAGAGACTCTTAATCTCACAAAACAAACTGAGGGTTGCTGGGGGCGGGGTGGAGGGGTATGGAGAGGGTGGTTGGGTTATGGACATTGGACAGGGTATGTGATATAATGAGTGCTATGAAGTGTGTAAGCCTGACGATTCACAGACCTGTACCCCTGCGGCAAATAATACATTATATGCTAATAAAAATAATTAATAAATAAATAAGGGGTTTGTGTAAAGATACACTATAATACAGTACATAGCTGTTTTTACTGTATAATTAATATTCTAATTATGTTAGGAGACTGAACTTAACCATAGCTAAATGTGACTATTTTTCTCCTTTCTTCATTTTCCAAATAATTAACATACATTGTCTTTTTTTTTTTTTTTTCTTTCTTTTTTTTTTTTTTTTTTTATAAACATATATTTTTATCCCCAGGGGTACAGGTCTGTGAATCACCAGGTTTACACACTTCACAGCACTCACCAAAGCACATACCCTCCCCAATGTCCATAATCCCACTCCCTTCTCCCAAACCCCCTCCCCCCAGCAACCCTCAGTTTGTTTTGTGAGATTAAGAGTCACTTATGGTTTGTCTCCCGAATTATTCAAAACCAATGCAGTGGAGAACTTGATATTTAAAAGTACCTTATGACAAATATACTTCCATAAAATAAATCCTTCTGTGGAAGACAGTTTTTATATTTTTTTGTATATTGGATGCATTTAAAACAGTGCATATTGATACTTACAAATTACTCTTTTTTATTAATACAAAAGTTTATTCCTTAGTACTAGCATTTCTTTATAGTGGAGGTGATTATTTTCAGATATGAAAGAAAATATTGTATTTATACTAAAAAGTAAAAATTTGGTGATATCATGTTGAGAGAAAAATCATTAACTGTTATTCACTAGTATGTTGATGGAGTAGAGAACACTGATTAGAGAAATGTTCTCATTAGCTTTGGTTGAACCACCCTGCTTTAGGGAGGAGCAATGGAAACTCCCTCTGCTGTGAGATTTGAAGCATTCCTATTTCCACTAAGCCCATTCTATTGTACTACATCTCCAAGAGAAATTCTATATTAATTTCACTTAGCTGTGGTGTTGGTGCTAGTTATTAGGCAAGAAGTGGAGTGGAGAAAAGCAGGAAAGAAGGATGGATGTCTGCAATGGGCCAAGCACTGAGCTAGACACTTCACATACATCTTGTTTTATCCTTATATCATACTTATGAGCTTGGTGTCCTCAATGGCATTTTACAGTAGAGGAAATTGATGTTCAGATAATTTAAATAATTTGTTCAAGGTTACATAATAATTGAGTAGCAGAGCTGGAATTTGAACCCAGGATTATCTGACTCAAAATCAGTGCATTTATAGAATAATGTTTATATTAAGAATAGAGGAGGAGGATGCCTCATATCTCTGTTTCCAATCTCTCTGGTTGGTTACATAATCCATGAACTATAAATATTGGCACATCTGTGTAGTAACAAATATTTCAGCCCAATTACATAAATGGTGTATAAAATGTAATTAGAAAACTAAATAAGGGTGCCTGGGTGGCTCAGTGGGTTAAAACCTCTGCCTTCAGTTCGGGTCATGATCCCAGGGTCCTGAGATTGAGCCCTGCATCAGGGTCTCTGCCCAGCAGGGAGCCTGCTTCCTCCTCTCTCTCTGCCTACTTGTGATCTCTCTCTGTCAAATAATAAATTTTTAAAAATCTTTAAAAAAAAGAAAATGAAATAATTTAAAGATGATGTATTAAAAAGATAAACCATAAAGAACTTTGAATTGTCTTTTTGTTTTGGATGTTTGTGCTAATAATTTCTTCCATTAAAATGGATAACTGAGAACTAAAGTATTTATGACAAATTACACCAAAGATTGATAGGATGTGATTTTAGGGAATTAGGCTGTTTCCAAAATACTAGTTACTCAGGGGCATTGGATGTGTAAAAGAAAAAGGACATCACATTAGAACATATTTACATATAACTACTTCCCCAACTATATGTGTTAGGATTTTGAGGGATCTTGGTGTAAAATTCATTCTCTGTGCAAGGAAATTCTTGGAATTTAATTTCATAAAATGAAACAAAATGTATAATGTGGGTCTAAGATATATTCATCTTGACCGCCAAACACTGAGTTTGATGTTTTAAAAGAGCTCAGGGCTGCTTTTTTTTTTTTTTTTTTTTTTGGAAGGGTATTGGAAGGTGAGTTAGTACAGTGTCTTCTCTAGTATCCTTCTTTCATTTCTCCATTTTTTGTTTCATAAAAATCTAGCATATTTTTTTTCTTTTTCCCCTTTTTCTGGGCATAGTATCAGATGCCCATTTTGGAGTATTCAACTGTCCCCACTCCTCCTAAGACTATCAAGTATTCAACTTAAGGCACATGTTTATTATGGTATTGTCTAGTATACACGATTTTTACAACCTAACTCTGAAGTAACTTTCACCAAAGTCACTTTTACCACCCATCTTTAGTTCCACAAACTTTTCCTGCAATGTATTTTGTGTCAAGTACTATGGTAGGTGCCGGAGCACATCAATAGGTCAGAGTTCCTATGCTGGAGATACTCATTGCCCAGAGGAGAAGAATAACAACTTGACCTCTTCTCCTGCCTACAGTTGTAAAATTTAAAAGCAACAATATTTTAACAAATAGCATATTTTTTGAAAGAATCAAGAAGATCAATTTCCAAGTAATTTCAACCTTAATTAAACAAAACAATTTACTGTAAACCTTAGGTGACAATGTTGTGGAACAGCCAGTTTTGGTGAAAAATCATACAGAAAAGAAATCATCTACTTCCAAATAATATATGAACTATACTTGTAAATCACTTGCCTTTATGGAATTATTTCAAACAATTAGTAATGACTAGGCAGTCTTCTATTATAGCTGCTTCTAAGCAGAAATTTCTACTTTATGGTTTTTCCTTTTTTAAAGATTTTTATTTATTTGAGAGAGATCTAGAGAGAGAGCATACACACAGAGGGAGAGGGAGAGAGAGAACCAGAGTCCCCATTGGGCAGGGAGCCTGATGCAGGGCTGGATCCCAGGACCGTGGGACCATGACCTGAGCCAAAGGCAGACAACTGAGCCACCCAGGCACCCTTTACAGTTTTTCTACTAAGAATTTTTAGGCAAGGCAGTCTTCTCCAGAAGCCATTTTTGTTTTTGTTTTTGAATATTCTGTTTTGATAGGTGACCCTGGTGGTGGGTGATATATGTATATCCTCTGTCATGAAAAGATGATTCCTATTTTTTTTTATTATGTGAACAAGGCAACTCACTGAAATATATAATCTAATCTAACCTCAAAAAATATATTCTGTTTTAAAAAATCTATTTAAGTTTGAGAGAGAGAGAGAAAGAGGACACATGAAGGGGTGGAGGGAAAGAAACAGACTTTCCACTGAGAGCAGAGCCAGCCAGAGGACTCGCTAGATCCCAGGACCCTGAGGCCATGACCTGAGCAGAAGCCGAGTCAGATGCTCAACAGACTGAGCCACCCAGGCACCCCAGCTTTTGAATATTCTTAATAAATTAAGTTAATATAATTTATCCACAATGTACATAAATGTCCCTTCTTAAATATATCTGTTTTGTTTGTTTTTCATTTCAGGAAGCAGAAGCTCAGGCAAAGCAGCAAGCATGAACCTTAAACATTCTGCCTTAAGCATCCTGAAAAAGGAGTCTCTATTGCTTTTAAAATCATCTTGGCTTCAAGAGAAATCAGCTTAATGTTGAGATAATAGATTAGTTGGTTTTTTCACATGCAAACAATCATAACGAATACATAACTAAAATATGAATATTGTGATGAGGCTAATGGCAGGTGTGCATAAAAATATTAGATGTCATGGAACAGTATTGTTATCTTCCAAGGCATTTTATGTACTTCGGTTACTTTAAAAAGCGAAGACCTGTCCTTTGTTTGTGGTATTATTATTGCAGCTTAAGTATTTCTGTAGCTTTATGTTGAGGAATTTAAAATACAGAGTGAAAGAAAGAATCCATCTCTTGTCCCCAAATTGCCTCATTAATTTTAGTTAATAAAAATATGTACATTTTTTTATGGTACAGTCACTTTTGTTTTGTTTTGTTTTGTTTTGTTTTAATTTTTATTTGACAGACAGAGATCACAAGTAGGCAGAGAGGCTGGCAGAGAGAGAGAGGGGGAAGCAGGCTCCCTGCTGAGCAGAGAGCCCAATGCAGGGCTTGATCCCAGGTCCCTGGGATCATGACCTGAGCCGAAGGCAGAGGCTTAACCCACTGAGCCACCCAGGCGCCCCAAATATGTACCTTTTGATGTGAAGTTTTTGTGATTGAAAGGTACCTGCAGGTAATATTTATGATATGTTAGACATTGTAATTTCTTATGGTAACTATAACATGCCTATTATTTTGTAATTGAAACTGTATGTAGTAAACCACAGGTTTTCTAGGCTTCTAAATGTAGCCTTTCATTGTATATTTCAGTGATTAGAACAGATGACCTCCTACAAAAAATAGATGCATTCAGTTAACAAGTTCCCTGCTTAACTGCACAGCTATAATGTGATCATGTTTCTAAGTTGCTTGCCCAGTGATACATGTGAATATATGTTAGGAATGTATGATAGCATGCAAGTTTAAAATGGCAACCTTTTGCAAAGAGCTCTGAATTTTAATTAACTACTGTAAAATAGGTCACAGCATTCAGTGCCCAAGACTGGTTTTTGTAGGATCTTTGCTAAAAAATTCTTAGCATTTCCTCCTTAAAATGACTTATGATCACGAATGCCACTACTTCTTAGATATTTGATATTTTTTTCAGTTTAGGCATATATTGCATGAAATTATTAATGTAAGTGGAAAGAATATTTTATATGCTTCTATTACAGTGAATAGCACAAGTATTAGATTAAAAACTTCCATTTTTAAAATTTTAATCATGGGGCGCCTGGGTGGCTCAGTGGGTTAAGCCGCTGCCTTCGGCTCAGGTCATGATCTCAGGGTCCTGGGATCGAGTCCCGCATCGGGCTCTCTGCTCAGCAGGGAGCCTGCTTCCCTCTCTCTCTCTCTGCCTGCCTCTCAGTGTACTTGTAATTTCTCTCTTTCAAATAAATAAAAAAAAAATCTTTAAAAAAAAAAAAAAAAAAAAATTTTAATCATGAAAACTTCTAAGAAAATAAGAAACATTATGGCTTAAATTACTTACCCAGAAGATATACATATTATACTTTAATTACATACTAAAACTTTAAAAAACCCTTTTAATTTAAATTACTTTATCATATCATTTGATATATTCAAGTCTGTGCTTTTTGCCAAAATCAGCATATAATGAAGATATAGCTTTGTTTACTGAAATTCAAACTTGACACAATGCTTTAAAATAAATTCAGTCTTTTTAGAAATATAATCTATGTGTTCCTAGAGTTTCTAAATAGTATAATAGTAATTTTAGATGAATAACACATGTTTTAAAAGGCGTCAAAGGAGAAAATAAAAAAAAAGAAACAAAATAATTTGAATGAAATTTCTAAATTTCCTTTTTAAAATTCGAAATTTTGCTACCCACACTAGCCTAGCACAAAGAGCTATTCCATTGTTTTGTCTTCAAAAATAGGCCAGGGAGAACTCTAGAGAAAACAGGATGCCTTGTAACAGATTCTGGAAAATGCTAAAAAAATGTTTGGTGACTATCTTTTCCTAAGCTTTATTAAAAGTTGATTATACTACTTGCGATATTCTATGTGGACATTTCTTTATACTTACTCATTCAAAAATTGTATTTCAGTTCATTTAAATTATGAGAAAAGTAATAGTACTAAGTTGAAATATTCTTAAATGATAATAACAAATAATATAGCAAATCACTATTGCTTTTGTTGGCTTATTATCCTAACATTAATTATGGTGAATTATTTTGATATTATAAATGGGAATGTAAGACATAATGCTACCAACATGAATAGTGAATCATTCCTCCAGCAGTTCAGAGTTTTATAATACCTCCCTTATACTTTTTAAAACATTGTTATTCATGAGACAGATATTCAACAAGAGAAAGAAATTAACATTTAATTCAATTGTTTAATACAATTTTATAGTTTTATTACGTGCTCAGAATAATCACAGTGGAGGGGTGCCTGGTGGCTCAGTGGGTTAAGCCTCTGCCTTCAGCTCATGTCATGGACTCAGGGTCCTGGGATCGAGCCCCACATCAGGCTCTCTGCTCAGCAGGGAGCTTAGTTTCCCCCCTCTCTCTCTCTCTCTCACTGCTTTCCTCCCTGCCTACTTGTGATGTCTTTCTCTGTCAAATAAATAAAATCTTTAAAAAAAACCTATAATCACAGTGGAGTATAGAAAACAATTTCAACCCACTTTTCATCCTTCAAGTTTACATTGTCTCCAATGAAGCATTCTTTTTTTTTTAAGATTTTGTTTATCTATTTATGTATGTATTTATTTGAGAGACAGAAAGAGAGAGAGAGCACAAGCGGAGGGAGAGGCTGAGGGAGAGGGAAAAGCAGAGTTCCTGCTGAGCAGGGAGCCAGATGCCTGGCTCCATATCAGGGCTCTGGGATCATGACCTAAGCTGAAGGTAGACAGTTAACTAATTGGGCCACCCAGGTGCCTTTCCAATGAAGCATTCTATAGTTTGTACTTAATAGTTTAATTTTCATTTCAATCCAAATTTTCACAAGATAGAATAAGACACTATAATATCTTATAATAACAATAATATAATATTGCTACTGTGAAATTCCGAAAATTCAAAACATATTTTCTGTTTTATATAAATAGATTATTTCAGAATATAAGGCTCAACATGCTACATATACATACTTATGGATTATAGTGTTAAAAAGCATCTTTCACACTTACTTTGATGAGCACTGAGAAATATATGAAATTGTTGAATTGCTACATTGTACACCTAAAACCAATACAGCACTGTATGTTAACTGCACTGAAATTATTTTACTATCAAATAAGTTTAAAATGTCAAAAATCCATCAAAAACAAATGACATTTTTGACCTCAGAGTTAAGATGATGGAGGAGTAGGGGGGCCCTAAGCTTGCTTCATCCCTCAAACACAGATAGATAAATATAAAATTATTCTGAACACTCAAGAAATCAGTCTGAGGAGTGACAGAACAAACTGCATATCTACAAGTAGAACAATGGTCACATTGTTAAAGGAGTTGTGGAGAGTTCATTTGAGGGAGAAAATAATGTGGGTGCTGTGGAGAGAGGAGGGAATCCTGATCACAGAGAGAGGAGTGAGAAAGAGAGAATGAAAGCATATAGGATATTGGTCAAGAAAAACTTTACCAAAACCACTGACTGGGAAAAAGAGTTGGGGTGACTACTTACTGCAAGTTTGTAACCCAGCAGAGCTCAAAGTCTGAAGTTTTACAAGTCTACAAATTTGTGAAGTTTTACAAGTCTACAAATTTTACAACCCTACAAACCAGGGTTGTGCCTGGTAGGCTTAGCAGTGTACCTGTGGGGAAGGAGGGCTGAGGCCTAGGAGCGGGCAATGTAGTCTCAGGATCCTCTGGGTCCCACAGGGAGGAAGAGTTCCCCTTCCTGGAGTTCATGTGGGAGTGTTGGCATGGCCTTTCTGGGGACAAAAGAGCTGGCAGGAGCCCATGTTCTGCCCTGCTCACTACCAGAGGAACAGAGACCCCTGCTGATAGCAGCAAATCTTGGTGTCACCATTTTTGCTGCAATATACTATAAATTCAGAACCACTGCATGGTCATGTGACTGCTTTTCCGGGACAGACCAGCACCAGACACAGTGTGGCAAGATCCTCTCCCTAAAAGATCAGTGTGGCTCTGTGCCATGCAGGTGCCTAAAATTTGGAGTTTTGAAACCCAGCCATGGGCCTGAGACAAAACACAGAGGTACTGTGCAGCCTGGAAGACAGGGAGCTTGGACACAGGGTGAAGGCATGGATCTGATGGAAGCTAGGGAGACTAGAATAGAGTTTGCTCTTCTGTGAGGGATTCATGAAAAGTGGCAGGAGTCAATTCCCCACTACAAGATTGAGAGAACAAGACAATGCATCCCCCTCCTCCCCATCAATACAAACCAACTTCAGTGAGCAACACAGCATCCCCATTGGAGGCTAGAACAGCTTGCATAAATGACCCACCATTTGCGGGTGTATCTCCACTAAAGCAAGTCCACCTGAGAAATCAGTACAGCAGGACTCTCCCCCAGAAAACCAACACAAACCCCTTGCACACAGCAGATCTATGGATGGTAGACTGCTGCAAAGCTTCAGCTCCAGGGGAAATAAGATCCAGCTTCTTTCTACTTAATTTTTTAAAGATTTTATTTATTATTTATTTATTTGACACACAGAGAGAGAGCATGCACACAAGCAGGCAGAGTGACAGGCAGAGGAAGAAGGAGAGACAGGCTCCCCACTGAGCAGATAACCCAATACGGAGCTTGATCCCAGGACTGATGGGTCATGATCTGAGCCAAAGGCAGACAATTAACTGACCGAGCCACCTAGGGGCCCCAGGATCAAACTTATTTTAAGAAGCAGACCAAAACACACCTAAGTAAAACTTACCAAACAGTGGAAAAGGTCTAAACACTCCCTACTGCAAGCAAGGAGAAACTTTGCAGAAGACTGACCTGAGGGAAGAGTAAACAAAACACAAAAGCAGAGTGCACATGCTGAAACACCTCATCAAGCAGCAGGGCAGGACAATATAAGACCTCTCCTAAATATAACCATTAGTCTCAGAAGCAGGGATATAACAGGCCTTTCCAACAATCACACACACACACACACACACACACACACACACACACACACACACAGAGTGACTCAGATAAAATGACAAGGTGGAAGAATTCATCCCCTAAAAAAGAACAGGAAGAAATAATGGCCAGGGACTTAGACAAAACAGATATAAATAAGGTACTGGAACCAGAATTTATAAAACAACAATCATAAGGATACTAGCTGGACTTGAGAAAACCATAGAAAATACCAAAGAATTCCTTCCTGCAGAGCTAAAAGAACTAAAAACTAGTCAGGCTGAAATAAAAAATGCTATAACTGAGAAGTAAAGCTGACTGGATGCAAACACAATGAAGATGGACAAAGTAGAGGAGCAAATCAGTGATATAGAAGATAAAATTATACAAAATAATGAAGCTTAAAGGAAGAGGAAAATAAAGATAATGGAACATGAAGGTAGACATAGGGAACTCAGCTGCATATTAAAATATAATAGCATTCATATCGTAGGAGTCCCAAAAGAAGAGGGAATAAAAAAAGAGGAGAAGAGGTTTATTTGAGCAAATTATAGCTGAAAAACTCCTGAATCTGGGAAAGGAAACAGACATCAGAATCCAAGAGGCACAGAGAACTCACATCACATTCAACAAAAGCCAGCCCACACCAAGACATATCCTAGTCAAATTTACAAAGTACATAGACAAAGAAAGTGTTCTGAAAACAGCAAGGGATGGGGGGAAGGTCCTTAACCTACAAGGGAGGATAAATAAGTTTAACAGTAGATCTGTCCACAGACAGACACGTGGCCGGCCAGAAGACAGTAGCATAATATATTCAATGTGCTGAATGGGGAAAATATGCAATCAGGAATATTTTACCCAACAAGACTATCATTCAGAATAGGGGAGAGATAAAAAGTTTCCCCAGGCAACAAGAACTAAAGGAATGTGTGACCACTAAACCAGTCCTGCAAGAAATATTAAAGGGGAGGCTTTGAATGGCAAAGAAAGACCAAAAGCAACAAAGACTTAAAAGTAACAGCACATCACCAGAAGCACCAAATTAACAGGTAACACAATGGCACTAAATTCATATATATTTATAATTATCCTGAATGTAAGTAGACTAGATGTTCCAATCAAAGGACATATGATAACAGAATGCATAAAGAAAAGAGATCCATCTAGACACTGCCTACAAAAGACCAATTTAAGAGCTAAAGACATCTGCAGCTTGAAAGTGAGGAGATGGAGAGCCATCTATCATGCTAAAGGACATCAAAAGAAAGGTGGAGAAGATATACTTATATCAGAAAAACTAGATTTTAAAACAAAGTCTGTAACAAAAGATGAAGAAGGACACTATATCAAAATTAAGGGGTTTATCCATCAAGATCTTACAACTGTAAATAAATTTGTCTTCTCCCATGTTGGGGGCATAACTATTTACAGTTGTTAGATCTTGATGGATAAACCCCTTAATTTTGATATACAATATATATATTGTACTTTGATATACTATATATATTGTATATTGATATTGTATATCAAAGTACAATATATATATTGTACTTCTCCCATGTATGTATGTGCATATATATGTATATATAAATTAGTAATAAGAACAAGCATAAAGAAAATTATTTACAATAATCAATAATAGTAGGAGACTTTAACACCTCACTCACAGTGATGGACAGATCATCTAAGCAGAAAATCAACAAGGAAACAATGGATTTGAATGATAAACAAGACCAGGTGAACTAGCAGATATATTCAAAACATTTCATCCTAAAGAAGCAGAAAACTGATTATTTTCAAGTGCACATGGATCATTCCCCAGAATGGATCACATATGGGCCACAAATTAACCTTCAACAAGTACAAAAAGATCAGAATCATACCATGCATATTTTCAGACCACAATGTTATGAAGGTCAAAGTCAACCATAAGAAAAAATTTTAAATGACCATAAATACATGGAGATCAAAGGGCATTCTACTAAAGAATGGGTTAACCAGGATATTAAAGAAGGAAAAAAAATATATGGAACAAATGAAAATGAAAACACCATAGTCCAAAACCATTAGGATGCATAAAAAGGAGATCCTAAGAGGAAGGTATATAACAATACAGGTCTACCTCAAGAAGTTAGAAAAGCCTCAAATGTACAACCTAACCTTACACCTAAAGGAACTAGAAAATAAAGCCTAAAGCCTACAGAAGGGAAATAATAAAGATTAGAGCAGGAATAAATGCTATAGGGAAAAAAAACAGTGGAACAGATCAACAGAATAAGAGCTGATTCTTTGAAGAAAAATAATGAAATTGAAAAATCATTAGCCAGACTTATCAAAAAGTAAAAAAGAAAAAGGACCCAAATACATAAAGTCACTAATGAAAGAGGACAGATCACAGCCAACACCACAGAAATACAAGCAATTATAAGATAATATTATGAAAAAAATATATGCCAACAAATTAGGAGATATGGAAGAAATGCATAAGTATCTGGAAATGTACAAACTACCAAAATTGAAACAGGAAGAAGTGGAAAATTTGAGCAGACACATAACCAGCAAAGAAATTGAAGCAGTAATCATAAAATATCCCACCAAACAGAAGTCCAGGGCCAGATACCTGGCTCCCCAAGAGAATTCTTCCAGACAATTAAAAAAGTGTCAATACCTATTCTTCTCAAACTGTTCCAAAATACAGATATGGAAGGAAAACTCCAAAATTCTTCTAAGAGGCCAACATGACCTTGATTCTAAAACCAGACAAAGACTTCACTGAAAAGGAGAATTACAGGCCAATATCCCTGAAGAATATGGATGCAAAAATTCTCAATTAAATATTAGCAAATCAGGGGCGCCTGGGTGGTTCAGTGGGTTAAGCCTCTGCCTTCGGCTCAGGTCATGGTCCCGAGGTGCTGGGATCGAGCCCCGCATCGGGCGCTCTGCTCAGTGGGGAGCCTGCTTCCTCTTCTCTCTCTGCCTGCCTCTCTGCCTCCTTGTAATCTCTCTCTCTGTCCAATAATAAATAAAATCTTAAACAAAAATAAATATTAGCAAATCAAAGTCAAACTACATTAAAATAATTATATATCACAATTAAGTGGGATTTATTCATGGACTGGAGGGGTGGTACAATATTCACAAATCAATCAATGTGATAAATCACATTAATAAAAGGATAAGAACCATATGATCCTCTTCATATAAGCAGAAAAAGCATTTGACAACATACAGTATCCATTCTTGATAAAAACCCTCAAGAAAGCACGGATACATGGAACATACCTTAACATAATAAAGGTCATATATAAAAGCCCCACAACTAATGACATCCTCATTAGAGAAAAACAGAGTTTTTCATCTATAGTCAGGAACAAGACAGGGATATCCACTGTCAGCATTACTCTTTAACATAATACCAGAAGTCTTAGCCTCAGCAATCAGACAACAAAATGAGATAAAAGGCATCCAAATTGGTAAGGAAGAAGTCAAATGTTCATGCACTACAGACAACATGATGTTCTGTGCAGAAAATCTGAAAGACTCCATCAAAAAATTGTGAGAACTAATGCATGAATTCAGGAAAGTTGTAGAATATAAAATCAATGCACAGAAATTTGTTGCATTTCTATACCTCAATAATGAAGCAGGAATAATAATAATAATAATAATAATAATAAAAACCTCAAGGAATTGATTCCATTTAAAGTTGCACCAAAAATTATAAGATACCTAGGAATAAACCTAATCAAGAGGTAAAACATGTGTAATATGAAAACTATACAACACCTATGAAAGAAAGTGGAGAGGACCCAAAGAAATGGAAAAACACTCCATGTGCATGGATTGGAAGAACATTGTTAAAATGTCTATACTACCCAAAGCAATCTACACTTGCAGTGTGTAGATTCAATGCAGTACCAATGAAAATACCAACAGCATATTTCACAGAGCTAAAACAAACAATCCTTACATTTATGGGACCACAAAAGACTCCAAATATTCAAAGCATTCCTGGAAAAGAAAAGCAAACACCAAGGCATACGATTCTGGACTTCAAGCTATATTAAAGAGCTGTAGTCATCAAGACAGTATGGTATTGGCACAAAAATAGACACATGGATTAAAGGAACAGTGTAGAAAACCTAGAAATACACAAAACTGTACAGTCAATTACTCTTTGACAAAGCAGGAATGGATATCCAGTGGAAAAAAAGGATAGTTTCTTCAACAAACAGTGGTGGAAAAACTGGAAAGCAATATGAAAAAGAATGAAATGGGACCAATTTCTTATACCATACACAAAGATAAATTTGAAATGGATGAAAAACCTAAATTTAATTTACAAACACATCAAAATCCTAGAGGAGAACACAAGCATTTGACTTTGGCCATTCAATTCAATCCCTATCAAAATACTTTAGATATTTTTCAGAGAGCTGGAACAAACAATCCTAAAATTTGTATGGAACCATAAATGACTCTGAATAGCCAGAAGAAAGTTAAAAAAGAAAACCAAAGTTGCTGGCATCATAATACCAGACTTCAAACTATATTACAAATATGTAATCATCAAGACAGTATGGTACAGACACAAAAACAGTGGAAGAGAATGGAGAACCCAGAAATGGGCCCTCAACTCTATGGTCAACTAATCTTTGACAAAACAGAAAATAATAGCCAATGAAAAAGGACAAGATCTTCCATAAATGGTGCTGGGAAAATTGGACAGTCACATGCAGAAGAATGAAACTGGAACATTTTCTCACACCATACACAAAGTTAAACTCAAAATGGATGAATGACCTAAACGTGAGATAGGCATCCACCAAAATCTAGAGGAGAACACAGGCAGCAACCTCTATGACCTCGGCCATAGCAACTTCTTGCTAGATATGTCCCTTGTCCCTTGACTTCATCAAGATAAGAAGCTTCTTCACAGAAAAAAAAAAAATCAACAAAACCAAAAGGCAACCTCCATAATGGGACGAGATATTTGCAGATGACGTATCAGATAAAAGGTTAGTATCCAAGACTGATTAAAAACAAAACAAAACAAAACAAAACAAAACAAAAAACGTATAAAACTCAACACTCCAAGAACAAATAATCTAGTCAAGAAATGGGCAGAAGACATGAACAGACACTTCTCTAGAGTAGACATACAAAGGGATAACAGACCCATGAAAAAATGTTCAATCTCACTAACCATCAGATAAATACAAATCAAAACCATAATGAGATACCACCTCACACCAGTCAGAATGGCTAAAATTAACAAGACAAGGAACAAAAAATGGTGGTGACGATGGGAAGAAAAGGTATCCCTCTTACACTGTTAGTGGGAATGCAAACTGGTACAGCCACACAGGAACACAGTATAGAGGTTCCTAAAAAATATTCCCAAATAGAGCTACCCTATGACCCAGCAATTGCAACAACTAATTTATTTATGTTTCTGTGGATTTAATTATTTTGAATTTACCCCAAGGATACAGAAGCAGTGATCTGAGGGGGCACCTGCACCCTAATGTTCATAGCAGCAATATCCACAATAACAAACGGTAGAAAGAGCCCTGATGTCCATTGACAGATTAATGGATAAAGAAGATGTAGTATTTTTATATAATGGAACATTATTTAGCCATCAGAAAGGATGAATATTTACCATTTGAATCAACATGGATGGAACTGGAAAGTATTATGCTGAGTGAAATAAGTAAATCAGAGAAAAACAATTATCAAGCGTTTTCATTCACATGTGGAATATAGGAAACAATAGAGAGGATCATAGTGGAAGGGAGGGAAAACTGAATGGGAAGTGACCAAAAAGAAATAAAGACCATGAGAGACTCTTAACTATAAAAACAAAAACAAAAATAAAAACAAAACAAGCAAACAAACAAACAAAAAACTGAAAACAAACTATAGAACACCTCCCTTGCTGGAGGGTAGATGGGTGAGGGTATGGGGGAGCTTGTTGATAGGTATCAAGAAGGGCATGTAATGTGATGAGCACTGGGCATTATATACAATTGATAAATTACTCAACACTACTTGTGGGATTAATGATGTAATATATTTTGGCTAGTTAAACTTAAATTAAAAAAATAAATGTCTGGTAGAATTAATTTGTGAATACATGTAGTCCTGGGCTTTTATTTTTTTGGTAGGTTTTTGATTACTAATTCAATTTTATTACTTATAATCTGTTCATTCAGATTTTCTATTTCTTCTTGGTTTAATTTTGGAAGATTGGAATAGCTTCTAGGAATTTATCTATTTTTTAATAGATTATCTGGTTTGATGGCATATAACTTTTGATAGTTTTCTCTTACAACCTTTTGTATTTCTGGGGCACCTGGGTGGCTCAGTGGGTTAAGCCATTGCCTTCTGCTCAGGTCATGATCTCAGGGTCCTGGGATTGAGTAAGGAATCGGGCTCTCTGCTCAGCAGGGAGCCTGCTTCCCTCTCTCTCTCTCTCTCTCTCTCTCTCTCTGCCTACTTGTGATCTCTCTCTGTCAAATAAATAAAAAAAATCTGTATTTCTGTTGTGTCAGTTGTTATTCTTCTTTCTCGTTTGTCCTTCTATTTATTTGGGTCCTCTCTCTCTCTCTCTCTCTCTCTTTTTTTTCCCCTTAATAAGTCTGGCTAAGTGCTTTTCAATTTTGTTTATTTTTTAAAGGAACCAGACCTTGGTTTCATTCAGTTTTTTCTTTTATTTTTAAATTCTCTTTGTCATGTTTTTCTGCTCTGATTTGTATTCTTTTCTTACTTCTATTCACCTTGGACTTTGTTCTTATTTTTTCCTCCATTGGCCTAAGTTAACATTGAGTTTTTTCTTGTTTCTTGAGGTATGCCCCTGTTTCTATATAATTCCCTCTTAGAACTGCTTTTGCTGTGTCCCATAGATTTTGGACCATTGTGTTTTCAGTTTCATGTATTTTTTTTATTTATTCTTTGATTGATTCATATACCCATTGGCCATTTAATATAATGTTTAGTTTCTACATGTCTTTGTTTTTCAAATTTTTTTCTTGTGATTTACTTTTAGTTTCATACAATTATGGTCAGAAAAGATGCATGGTATGATTCAATTTTCTTAAATTTATTGAGGTTTGTTTTATAGCATAATACGTGATCTATTCTGAAAAATATGCCATGTGTGTTTGAAAAGAATATGTATTTTGTTGTGTTGGGATAGAATGTTCTGTATATGTCTGTTATGTCTATCTCATCCAATATGGAAACAGAATTTTGAAACAGGCTATTATTTACTTCCTCAGGAAAGTATAAATACAGAGAATTTTGTACAATCAGACTTCACTTCACATATATCAGACTTCACTTCACATATTTCATTTATTCAGCAAAAGGAAAAAAAGAAAGAAGACTCACATGAATTTTATTGTCCTGATATGGATGGTGAAAATATAGAAAGATTGGCATTGACTTATTTTTTTTCTCTGTAAAATAAATATTTCTTTTCTTTTGAAGAATTCCAGTAAAACTGATTAAGAGTAATTCACATTTGATTCATTGGGGCTTTCTTGTGTTCTTCCCCCCACCACCCCCATGCTGTCCCTAAATGTTATCAGTTATCTCTCTCTTATTTAGGAAACACAATTTTGAATTTCTACCTACATGTTAACATACAGTTAATATAAGTATTATTTGAGTATAGTTGCCTTTAAATATCTTCATTAATATACAATTCACATACCATAAAATTCACCTGTTTAAAGTATACAATTAAATGCTTTTTAGTATATTCTTAGAGTTGCACAACTATGGCAATAATTTAAGTTTAGAACATTTTATCACCCAACAAATAAACCTTGTGCCCATTAGCAGACACTGCCCATCTCATACTCCCTCAACTTTATGCAACAACTAATCTATTTATGTTTCTATGGATTTAATTATTTTGAATATTTCATATAGATGGAATCACAATATATGTGGTCTTTTGTTGCTGGCTTCAAGTAACATGTTTCTGAGATTTATCCATGTTGTAGTTTGCATTAGTACTTCATTTTTTATTAGCAAACAATATCTCATTGTATGTCTTTAACCATTTTGTTCATCCATTAATCAGTTGATAATTGGGTTGTTTCCTCTTTTTGGCTATTCTGTGTAATGCTGCTAAGAATATTTGTGTACAGTTGTTTTATTTGAGCACTTATTTTCCTCTCTCTTTGCTATATATATATAGGAATCATATGGTATTTCTATGATTTATAATTTGATGTAGGAAGAGCACTCAGTCTTTGCCAATGTGTAAGATATTCTGGGCAACAGTATTAAATTTTGTTAAATTATTTTTCTGTATTTATTGAGATAATCATGTTTTCCCTTTATTCTATTAATATGCTATATTACATTAATTGATTTTAGGTATTTATTTAAATTCCAGGGCGCCTGGGTGGCTCAGTGGGTTAAGCCGCTGCCTTCGGCTCAGGTCATGGGATCGAGTCCCGCATCGGGCTCTCTGCTTGGCAGGGAGCCTGCTTCCCTCTCTCTCTCTCTCTCTGCCTGCCTCTCCATCTACTTGTGATTTCTCTCTGTCAAATAAATAAATAAAATTAAAAAAAAAGTTTATTTAAATTCCAGTTGGTTACATACAGTGCATTTTTTTTCATGTGTAAGATACAGTGATTTCACACTTCCATACAACACCTGGTACTCATCACAAGTGTACTTCTTAATCCCCTTACCTTTTTAAGCCATCCCTTCCACTCACCTCCCCTCTGGTAACTGGCAGTTTGTTCTCTATAGTAAAGAGTCTATTTGTTGATTTGACTCTCTCTCTCTCTCTCTTTTCTTCCCCTTTGCTCATTTGTTTTGTTGTCAAAATTCCACATATGAGTAAACCATATGGTATTTTTCTTTGTCTTACTTATTTCACTTAACATTATATTTAGTAGATCCATCCATGTCACTGTAAATGGCAAAATTTTATTCTTTTTGATATATATATATATATATATATATATATATATGATATTACTTAGCCATCAAAAAGAATGAAATATATATATATACATATGACATCTTCTTTATCATTTGTCAATAGACAGTAGACAGTTGGGCTGTTTCCATGATTTGGCTATTGTAAATAATGCTGGTATAAACATTGGGGTGCATGCATCCCTTTGAATTCATATATTTTTTTATTCTTTGGGTATATAATTACTAGTGCAATTGTTGATCATAGAAGAGTTCTACTTAAAATTTTTGAGGAGCTTCCATAGTGTTTTCCAGAATGGCTGCACCAGTTTGCATTCCCACCAACAGTGAGAGAGGGATCCCCTTTCTACACATCCTCACTAATACCTATTGTTTCTTGTGTTGCTGATTTTAGCCATTCTGACTGGTGTGAGGTGATGTCTCATTATAATTTTTATTTGCATATCTCATGATGAGTAATTTTGGGTCTCTTTTCATATTTCTGTTAGCTATTTGTATGTCTTCTTTGGAAAAATGTCTATTCTTGTTTTCTGCCCAGTTTTTAATTGGACCATTCATTTTTTGGGTCCTGAGCTTGATGAGTTCTTTTTTTTTTTTTTTAATTTTTTATTTTTTATAAACATATATTTTTATCCCCAGGGGTACAGGTCTGTGAATCGCCAGGTTTACACACTTCACAGCACTCACCAAAGCACATACCCTCCCCAATGTCCATAATCCCACCCCCTTCTCCCAAACCCCCTCCCCCCAGCAACCCTCAGTTTGTTTTGTGAGATTAAGAGTCACTTATGGTTTGTCTCCCTCCCAATCCCATCTTGTTTCATTGATTCTTCTCCTACCCACTTAAGCCCCCATGTTGCATCACCACTTCCTCATATCAGGGAGATCATATGATAGTTGTCTTTCTCTGCTTGACTTATTTCACTAAGCATGATACGCTCTAGTTCCATCCATGTTGTCGCAAATGGCAAGATTTCATTTCTTTTGATGGCTGCATAGTATTCCATTGTGTATATATACCACATCTTCTTGATCCATTCATCTGTGGATGGACATCTAGGTTCTTTCCATAGTTTGGCTATTGTGGACATTGCTGCTATAAACATTCGGGTGCATGTGCCCCTTTGGATCACTACATTTGTATCTTTAGGGTAAATACCCAATAGTGCAATTGCTGGGTCATAGGGCAGTTCTATTTTCAACATTTTGAGGAACCTCCATGCTGTTTTCCGGAGTGGCTGCACCAGCTTGCATTCCCACCAACAGTGTAGGAGGGTTCCCCTTTCTCCGCATCCTCACCAGCATCTGTCATTTCCTGACTTGTTGATTTTAGCCATTCTGACTGGTGTGAGGTGATATCTCATTGTGGTTTTGATTTGTATTTCCCTGATGCCAAGTGATATGGAGCACTTTTTCATGTGTCTGTTGGCCATCTGGATGTCTTCTTTGCAGAAATGTCTGTTCATGTCCTCTGCCCATTTCTTGATTGGATTATTTGTTCTTTGGGTGTTGAGTTTGCTAAGTTCTTTATAGATTCTGGACACTAGTCCTTTATCTGATATGTCGTTTGCAAATATCTTCTCCCATTCTGTCAGTTGTCTTTTGATTTTGTTAACTGTTTCCTTTGCTGTGCAAAAGCTTTTGATCTTGATGAAATCCCAATAGTTCATTTTTGCCCTTGCTTCCCTTGCCTTTTGCGTTGTTCCTAGGAAGATGTTGCTGCGGCAGAGGTCGAAGAGGTTGCTGCCCGTGTTCTCCTCAAGGATTTTGATGGATTCCTTTCGCACATTGAGGTCCTTCATTCATTTTGAGTCTATTTTTGTGTGTGGTGTAAGGAAATGGTCCAAATTTATTTTTCTGCATGTGGCTGTCCAATTTTCCCAGCACCATTTATTGAAGAGGCTGTCTTTTTTCCATTGGACAGTCCTTCCTGCTTTGTCGAAGATTAGTTGACCATAGAGTTGAGGGTCTATTTCTGGGCTCTCTATTCTGTTCCATTGATCTATGTGTCTGTTTTTGTGCCAGTACCATGCTGTCTTGATGATGACAGCTTTGTAATAGAGCTTGAAGTCCAGAATTGTGATGCCACCAACGTTGGCTTTCTTTTTCAATATCCCTTTGGCTATTCGAGGTCTTTTCTGGTTCCATATAAATTTTAGCATTATTTGTTCCATTTCTTTGAAAAAGATGGATGGTACTTTGATAGGAATTGCATTAAATGTGTAGATTGCTTTAGGTAGCATAGACATTTTCACAATATTTATTCTTCCAATCCAGGAGCATGGAACATTTTTTCCATTTCTTTGTGTCTTCCTCAATTTCTTCCATGAGTACTTTATAGTTTTCTGAGTATAGATTCTGTGTCTCTTTGGTTAGGTTTATTCCTAGGTATCTTATGGTTTTGGGTGCAATTGTAAATGGGATTGACTCCTTAATATCTCTTTCTTCTTTCTTGCTGTTGGTGTAGAGAAATGCAACTGATTTCTGCGCATTGATTTTATATCCTGACACTTTACTCAATTCCTGTATAAGTTCTAGCAGTTTTGGAGTGGAGTCTTTTGGGTTTTCCACATATAGTATCATATCATCTGCGAAGAGTGATAATTTGACTTCTTCTTTGCCAATTTGGATGCCTTTAATTTCCTTTTGTTGTCTGATTGCTGAGGCTAGGACCTCTAGTACTATGTTGAATAGCAGTGGTGATAATGGACATTCCTGCCGTGTTCCTGACCTTAGCGGAAAAGCTTTCAGTTTTTCTCCATTGAGAATGATATTTGCAGTGGGTTTTTCATAGATGGCTTTGATGATATTGAGGTATGTGCCCTCTATCCCTACACTTTGAAGAGTTTTGATCAGGAAGGGATGCTGTACTTTGTCAAATGCTTTTTCAGCATCTATTGAGAGTATCATATGGTTCTTGTTCTTTCTTTTATTGATGTGTTGTATCACATTGACTGATTTGCAGATGTTGAACCAACCTTGATGAGTTCTTTATATATTTTGGATATTAAGCCTTTATCAAATATGTCATTTGCAAATATATCTTCTCATTCCATAGATTGTCTTTTGTTCTGTTGATTATTTCTTCACTGTGCTGAAACTTTTTTTTCTTAATGAAGTCAAATAGCTTATTTTTGCTTTTGTTTCCCTTGCCTCAAGAGACCTGTCTAGTAAGAAGTTGTGATGGCCAGTGCTAAAGAGGTTATTGCTTGTGCTCTCCTATAGCATTTGATGGTTTTCTGTCTCACATTTACGTCTTTCACCCATTTTGAATTTATTTTTGCATATGGTGTAAGAAAATGGTCCAGTTTCCTTTGTTTGTATGAGCTACCCAGTTTTCTCAACACCATTTGTTGAAAAGACTGTCGTATTCCCATTGCATATTCTTTCCTGTTTTGTCAAAGATTAATTGACCACATAGTTGTGGGTTCATTTCTGGTTTTTCTATTCTACTGATTTATGTGTCTATTTTGTGTCTGTATTATAGTGTTTTGGTCACTACACATTTGTAAGTTAACTTGAATTCCAGAATTGTGATGCTTGAAGTTTTACATTTCTTTTTCATGGTTGCTTTCACTGTTCAGGGTCCTTTTTTTTTTTTTTTAAAGATTTATTTATTTATTTGAGAGAGAGAGAGAGCAGGAGGAAGAAGCAGAGGGAGAGAAAGAATCTCCAGCATACTGCCTGATGAAGGGCTTGATCCCATGACCCTGAGATCATGACCTGAGCCAAAATCAAGAGTCAGCTGCTAACCAACTGAGCTACCCAGTTTTTTGTTTGTTTGTTTGTTTTTGTTTTTGTTTTTTGTTTTGTTTTATTTTTGTATTTCCATACAGATCTTGGGATCATATGCTCTAGCTCTGTGAAAAATATTGTTGATATTTGACAGGGATTACATTTATGTAGATTGCTTTGGGTAGTAGCATCCCTGTCTTGTTCCTGCCCATAGAGGGAAAGTTCTCAGTTTTTCCCCATTGAGGGTGATATCGTATCTGGATATTAATTGATTTAAATATGTTGAACTGACTTTGCATTCCTGGGATAAGTGCCTCTTGGCCATAGTGCATAATCTCCTTTAGATATTTCTGGATTCCATTTATTAGTGTTTTTTGAGCAATGTTGAATCTATATTCATAAGGAATATTGTTCTGTCATTTTTTCCCTTGTGATGACTTAGTCTACTTTCAGTATCACAGTGATACTGGCTTCATAGAATGAATTGTGAAATTTATCCTCCTCTTCAAATTTTTGTAATGATAAGTGCTAATTTTGTCTTTAAATGTTTGGCAGAAATTACCAGTAAAACAACCTGATCCATGGCCTTTTTATTTGGACATTCTTTGTATTATTAATTAAATATCTTCACTTGTTACAAATTTGTTCTGATATTCTACTTCTTTGTTAGTTTACAGTTTTTTAAAAAATTCTAGGAAATTATCCATTTTATCTATTACCTTATTTGTTGAAATACAGTTGTTTGTTCTGTTCCATATGCTTGTATTTATTTCTGTGTAGTTGATCATGATGTTCCTTTTTTCTTTTCTGAGTCTTTACTCTTTTCTGTTCATCAGTCTAACTAAATAATTGCAAATTTTGCTGATCGTTCAAGAAATCAACTTTTGTGGGTTTTTTAAAAACTTATTTTTAATTCTCCACACTAAACTTTAGCTTTCTTGAGTTTAGCTTGCTTGTCTTATTTTAACTTTTTAAAGCTGAAGGTTAATGTATTGATTTGAGATATTTCTTACATTAAAATATTAGTTATAAATTTTGCTCTAAGGATTGCTTTAGCTGTATCCCATAAGTTCGAGAATGTTATGATTTTATTTTCACTTATATCAATGTATTTTTTTATTTTTATTTTATTTTTTTTTTAAGATTTTATTTATTTATTTGACAGAGATCACAAGTAGGCAGAGAGGCAGGCAGAGAGAGAGGAAGGGAAGCAGGCTCCCTGCTGAGCAGAGAGCCCGATGTGGGGCTCGATCTCAGGACCCTGAGATCATGACCTGAGCCGAAGGCAGAGGCCTTAACCCTCTGAGCCACCCAGGCGCCCCTCAATGTATTTTTTTGATTATGGTATCTCTTCTATCATGTAAGTGCAATAGGATATTTTCTAATTTTTTGGTGATTTCTTCTTTGACTCATTGGTTACTTAGGATTGCTATTGTTGTTGTTTTTAATTTCTACTTTTTGTGTTTCCCAAATTTCCTTTTGTTATTAATTTCTAATTTTAGTTTATTATGTTTAGATAACATACATCATATATTCCAATCCTTTTAAATTTAGTAAGCCTTGTTTTATTGCCTAACATATGATCTCTGGAGAATATTTTATGTACACTTGAGCAAGTATTTTAATGTTATTCTAAAGATGATTACTACGACATATTGGTTTATATTTTTATTCAAATTTCTTTGTTGATTTTCTGCCCAATTATTCTATTCATTATTGAAAACACGTTGTTTAAGGTCTCAAACTATTACTGCTAAGTTGGCTACTTTTCACTTCAATTCTGCAAATTTTTTCTTTCTTTGTTTTGGAAATCTTTTGTTAGGTGTATGTAGTTTTATGATTGTTTTATTTTCTTCATGGATTGATTTTTTTTCATGGATTGATTTTTAAAATAATTATGAAATGTCCATCTTTTTCTCTAATGACATTTTTGTTGTTTGAAGATCTGTTTTGCATGATATTAGTATTATCGATTTACCTCTCTCTTTTTTTTCTTTTAAAGATCTTATTTATTTATTTTTCAGAGAGAGAGAGAGAGTGAGAGAGCGAGCACAGGCAGGCAGAGGCAGACAGAGGCAGAGGGAGAAGCAGACTCCCTGCTGAGCAAGGAGCCCGATGCAGGACTCGATCCCAGGATCCTGGGATCATGACCTGAGCCGAAGGCAGCCGCTTAAACAACTGAGCCACCCAGGCGTCCCAATTTACCTCTCTTATGGTGGTTGTTTTCAAACTATATCTTTTCCATCCTTACATTTCAACCAGTTATTATCTTTGAATCCAAAGTGTATCCCCCACAGGCAATTTAATGTTAGAACTTGCTCTTTTAATCCAATCTGATGTACTCTGCTTTCAGATCAGATTTTTAAATCCATTTGCATATGTTACTATTGATATAGATGGATTAACATTTGTTATCTTGCTTTTCGTTTTCTATACCTCATAATCTTTTTGTTCCTTTCTTCCTTCCCTGTTACCTTCTTTCGAATTAGTTATTTTCTATTATAATCTTTTAATTTATTTGATAATTTTTTAATAATATTTCAACTTTCTAATGTTTGTCCAGAGGACACAATATTCATTTTAGTCAAAATCACCCTCAGATTCATACTGACCTAATTCCAGTGAGATATAGAAAATTCACTCCTATATAATTCCATTATTTCTTTCTTTTTTGTGCTGTTATTATTATGCTTCTTACATCCATATGTTACAAATTCAACAACAGATTGTTTTATTTATTACTTTATTTAATCTTATGTCTTTAAAAGAGTCTGAGAAAAGAGAGACAGAACAAATATAAATGACATTTTATGTGCATATTAATCCTATTTACTATTTTGTTTTACTGAATCTCTTCCTGTGGAATTAAGTTACCATCTGGCGCCATTTCTTATTCCAGTATAGGTCTATATTCTAAAAACAAAGTCTTTAATTCCTCCAACATATCATGCCATGGGATTTATGGAAAAAATTATATTTTCCCAAAATGTCATCAAAATAGCATAACTTTAAAAATAGGTGCTCTTGGGACGCCTGGGTGGCTCAGAGGGTTAGGCCACTGCCTTCAGCTCAGGTCGTGATCTTGGGGTCCTGGGATTGAGCCCCGCATGGGGCTCTCTGCTCAGTGGGGAGCCTGCTTCCTCCTCTCTCTCTGCCTGCCTCTGCCTGCTTGTGATCTACGTCTGTCAAATAAATAAATAAAATCTTTAAAAAAAATAGGTGATCTTTCCAGGTTTCTTAAAAAGTCCACATTGTGGGAAGGTTAACGTAATGACCCAAATTAAAAATGTAAGGGTAAAGAAAGGGACTCAATTTCAGAAATTAGTCAAACCATTTAAGTGACTGAGATTCTTGAAAACTTTGAGCTACTAATTTGTATTACCATTTGCCCTAGTACTGGGTTAGTGTAGGGGAAGAAGCAGAGAGACAGTAATGGGAACCTATTTTAGTAACTTTATTTTCATTCCCCTACCATTAAACAAAGAAAAGATGACTATATATATATATATATATATATATGTGACTATATATGTGTGTATATATACATACATACATATACATATGTACACACACATATATATATACATATATATGATATATCTATATATAGTCTATATATATATCTATATAGTCTATATCTATATATATATCTATATATGATATATCTATATATAGTCTATATATATATATATCTATATAGTCTATAGTCTAGACTATATATATATATAGCACATATATATATATATAGCACCTTTTCTATAGTCTATAGCACCTAGCACCTTTCTATAGTCTTTTATATAGCACCTAGTCTATAGTCTAGACTATATATATATATGTCTATATATATATATATATAAGAAAAGGTGCTATATATATAGCACCTTTTCTTTCTTCACTACTTTTCTTCATTCAAATCCCAATTATTATATTGTGACTGGGCAAGGTGAAGGCTGTGCACATACTCTGACCACTGTACAGGTCTTCTGTCCACATAATTTCAGTTAATCTTCACAACACGATGAGAAGTAGATGTAATCATTAAATTTATGATTAAATTAAATTTATGACTAAATTTATGTATCAACTTGGCTAGGTTCTAATGTCCAGATGTTTGTTAAAACATGCATTTAGATATTGTCTTAGAGGTATTTTTTAGAGATGATTAACATTGAATTCAGTAGACTTTGAATAAAGTATCACTCTCCATGTGTAGAGACCTCATCCAATCAGTTGAAGGCCTTAAGAGAAAAAGACCTAGGCCCCCTGAGGAAGAAGGAATTCTGTCTTCAGAGTGCCTCAGGACTCAAGACTGCAACGTCAATTTTTATTGGAATTTCCAGCCAGCTGACCTGTTCTGCAAATTTCAGACTTGCCAACCTACACTATCACTTAAAGCAATTCTCTCTCTCTCTCTCTCTCTCTCTCTATATATATATATATATATATAGTATACAATATATATTATATATATCAATAGGAGATGCATATATATAGGTATTGTTGGTATTATTGGCATTGTTTCTCTGAGAACCCTAATTAATGCAATAGGTATTATTATTTCCATATTTTTGATGGAAAAAGTGAAGTTATATAACTTTACCAGGGACACACAGCTGATAAATAGCAGTTACCTTAGTCCTAGTAACTCCAAAATCTGTAGTGTTGTCTCTCCTTAAAAGTTAGCGTGAAAGAAACTGTTTTTTTTTGCCCCTTTTATTCCCAGGCCACATATATGAGATCACTATATTTCTGAAAACGTTACTATAAAGTCAAATTTGGAGGCCCCAAACCATTTTTTTGTTGTTGTTGTTTGTGTTTAAGAATCAGATCCTAGTCCTACTGAATGTTGCTGTTACTATGGCAGCGGAAAGTCTGCTCTGTGAAATGGTATTTTGAGGCAAATAAAAGCAAATAATTTAGGAAACAAAAGAAAGTACAAATTTTGCCTCCAATATTTAGCTTTTCTAACTTTAATCTGGCTCTTCACTCATGAAGTGTTTTGATTTTTGTGCTGACTTTTCCAGCCATCAGGGTAAAATGTCAAATGATGTGAGATTGACAGCTTCTGGCCGGTTTAAACTGGTTAAGTCAGTCAAAACAATGAAACTGGTTTGTTCATGTAGATGGAGCTTGGGAGAAATAATGGATAAGTTCATTTCTTTTCACATTTCCTCATAATATCAGATGAAATACATGCAAATCATACATGATTTCAACTATTTCTAAATATTAATAAAATATTAAATGAAGGCACTGGGAATGATTGTGTATATTCAATTTATAATAACTAAAGTGTAGTGGAGGTGGGAAGAACCACAAATTGAGCACCTGGTATAGTGACTGCCACCTCAGTATGTGATACATCAGTCTATATAGTTAGTGGTGAATAGCACTTCCGGCTCCATTCTACATTCTGGAATAGCCCTTCCAGCTCCATTCTACATTTTTTGCTCCCTAAAATTTATTTTATATGCTCTAAGGAGATACAAAAAGGAAAAGGTCATTCTGGGGATGCCTGAGTGGCTCAGTCAGTTAAGTGTCTGCCTTCAGCTTGGATCATGATCCCAGGGGTCCTGAAATTGAGTTTCACATTGGGCTCCTTGCTCAGTGGGGAGCCTGCTTCTCCCTCTGCCTGCCTCTCCCCTTGCATGTGTTTGTGTGCACTCTCTCCTTCTCTCTGACAAGTAAATAAATAAAATCTTAAAAAAAAAAAGAAAAAGGCATTCTGGGTCATCAGGGAAGTCTGTCGTAAAAATATGACTCTCTAAATTTTATGTCTACATTTTATAATATAAGGATTCAATAGTTCTATGCATTACTCAGCATTTATCAAGATAAGTATATTTTTAGTTCTCTTTGTCTGTTTCATCCCTCTCTCCAAATACCATACCTCTGGTAACCAGTAGCTTGTTCTCTGTATTTAAGAATTGGTTATTATGCCTCCATCAGAAAGGATGAATACCCAACTTTTGTAACAACATGGACGGGACTGGAAGAGATTATGCTGAGTGAAATAAGTCAAGCAGAGAGAGTCAAGTATTACGTGGTTTCACTTATTTGTGGAACATAACAAATAACATGGAGGACATAGGAGATGGAGAGGAAAAGGGAGTTGAGGGAAATTGGAAGGGGAAGTGAACCATGAGAGACTATGGACTCTGAAAAACAATCTGAAGGTTTTGAAGGGGCGGGGGGTGGGAGGTTGCGGGAGCCAGGTGGTGGGTACTAAGGAGGGCATGTATTGCATGGAGCACTGGGTGTGGTGCAAAAACAGTGAATTCTGTCACACTGAAAAGAAATTAAAAAAAAATTTTCTGGAAAAAAAAAGAGTTGGTTTTTTGTCTCTTTTTTATTTTTTTTCTTCATAAAGAAAAATTGGGGGGAATGCAAGCTGGTGCAGCCACTGCAAGCTGGTGCAGTATTTAGGCTCCTCAAAAAGTTAAAAATAGAGCTACCCTATGACCCAGAAGTTGCACTACTGGTATTTATCCCAAAGATACAAGTGTGATTTGAAGGGGCACATACATCACAATGTTTATAGCAGCAATGTCCACAATAGTCAAATTATGGGAAAAGCCCAGATGTCCATCAGCAGATGAATGGATAAAGAAGATGTGGTATACACACACACACACACACACACACACACACACACACACAATGGAATATTATGCAGCCTTCAAAAAATGAAATGTTGCTATTTGCAATGATGTCGATGGAACTAGAAGGTATTACCCTGAGCAAAAGAAATCAATTAGAGAAAGGCATTTATATCATCTCACTGGTATGTGGAATTTAAGAAAAAAAAAACAACCAGAGGATCATAGGGGAAGAGAGGGAAAAAATAAAATAAGAAGAAACCAGAGAGGGAGACAAACCATAAAGGACTCTTAATCTCAGGAAACAAACTGCAGGTTGCTGAATGGAGGGGGTATGGGGTGTTTGGGTGATGGACATTGGGGAGGGTATGTGTTGTGGTGAGCACTGTGTATTGTGTCAGACTGATGAATCACAGACCTATACCCCTGACCACATAATACATTATATGTTGATGATAATAAAAAAAGAAAGAAGAAAAAAAAAGTTTTGTTTCAAACATGTTTTGGCTCTTAAATTCTACATACGACTGAAATCATTAGTATTTGTCTTTTCTGTCTGACTTATTTCAATTAGCATTATACCTTGTAGTTCCATTCATGTTGTTACAAATGGCAAGATCTTTTACTTTTTATGGCTGAGTAATATTCCATTACCACATTTTATTGCTCCATTGTTCTATGGATGGACACTTAGGTTGCTTCCATATCTTGGTTATTATAAATAATGCTGCATATACTTTTTCAAGTAAGTGTTTTTATTTTCTTTGGTTAAATACCAGATAGCAGTATTACTAGACATGTGATAATTATATTTTTAAATTTTCAAGGAACCCACATTTTGTTTTTCATAGTGACTGCACCAATTTTAATTCCCACCAACAAGGTATGAGGGCTCCTTTTCCTCCACATTCTCACCAATATTTCTTATGTCTTATCTTTTTAATTCTGGTCATTCTGACAAATATCAAGTGATATATCATTGTGATTTTGATTTGCATTTCCCTGATGATTAACAAGTTGAAACAAAATTAAAAATAAACTCTTGGAATTACACCACAATAAAAAGCTTTTCCACAGCAAAAGAAACAATCAACAAAATGACAAGGCAAACTACTGAGTGAAAGAAGATATTTGCAAATCATATATTTGATAAAGGGTTAATTTCAGAAACAAAAAAAATATATACAACTCAACAATAACAAAAACAAATAATCCAATTAAAGATGGGCAGGGAATCTGAATAGACACTTCCAAAGAGACACAAATGGCCAAGAGACACATGAAAATTTTGTTACGGTACAGACCTATCTGTGAGAACAGAAAAAGAGGCTTGTGATGGAATGGTGGTCTTGCTTTACAATTTTCCTAGTGTGGGTCCTGGGTCCACATGTCTTCATACTTGTAAAAAATCTGTTATTATTGCTTTGGAAGCAAAGATGGATTTGAGTTAGGCAAACATCTTTAGATATGACAACAAAACACAAATGATGAAAGAAAAGAATTAATTGGACATCAACAGAACTGAAACTTTTGTGCTTCCAAAAGCACCCATTATGATAGTGAAAAGACAATGCATGGGATGGGGAAAAATATTGAAAATCATGTACCTGATAAGAAAATTATATCCATAATATTTAAAAAGCTTACAACTCAACTATTCAAAGATATTAGTCCATTTTAAAATTAGGCACAATATTTGAATAGACTTTTCTGAAATATATACAAATGGCAAACAGGTGCTTGAAGATAGGTTCAACATTATTAGTCATTAGAGAAAATCAAAACCACAGTGAGACACCACTGCACACACACAAACATAGCTATAATTATTAAAACAAAAACATCAGTGATACATTAAAATTATGATTTACCATAATCAAGTAGGATTTATCCCAGGCATACAAGGATAGTTCAGTATCTTCTAATCAATGTAATACATGATGTCAACAAAACAAAGGATAAAAATCATATGATCATTTCAACAGATGCAGAAAAAGCATTTGACAAAATTCAGCACCAATTAATGATAAACCTCTCAATAGAGTGGGTTTAGAAGGAACATATCTCAACATAAAAAAAGGCCATATATGACAAACCCACAGCTAACCTCATACTTCATAGTAAAAAATTGAAATCTTTTACTCTTAGATCAGGGGCAATACAAAACTATCCATTTTCACCACTTTTATTCAACACAGTAATGGAAGTCCTAGCCACAGCAATTAGACAGTAAAAACAAATATATTAACTAAACAAACAAACAAACAAAAAAACAAATAAAAGGCAACCAGATTAGTAAGGAAGAAGTAAAACTGTCACTATTTCCAGATTACATAGCAATATATTTAGAAAACCCTAAAGAATTCACATAAAACTATCACAACTAATAAACAACTAATAAATTCAGTAAGGCTTGAGGATATGAAATTAATATACACAAATACTAGTTAATTAATATACAGAAATCTGTTACATTTCTACACACTAACAATGAACCATCACAAAGAGAAATTAATAAAAAGAATTTCATTTACAATTGCATCAAAAAGAATAAATACTTGGGAATAAATTTAACCAAGAATGTTAAAGGCCTGTACTCTGGAAACTGTGACAATGATGAAAAATAAACTCAAAAATAGTCTATGCTCATGGAATGAAAGAATTAATATTGTTAAAATATCCATACTACCCAAAGCAATCTACAAATTCAATTCAATCTTGACCAAAATACTAATAGCATTTTCCACAAAATTAGAACAAATAATCCTAAAATTTGTATGGAAGCACAAGAGACTACAAATAGCCAAAGCACTTTGCGGGGGTGGGGGGAGCAAAGCAGGAGGTACCACAATCCCAGATTTCAAACTATATTACAAAGCTGTAGAAATGAAAAAAAAAATGTGGTACTGGCACAAAAACAGACAGATAAATCAATGAAATAGAATAGAGGCCAGAAATAAATTCATCCTTATATGTTCAATTAATATATAACAAATGAGGCAAGGATATACAATGTGGAGTAGACCATCTCTTCAATAAACGGGGTTGGGAAGACTTGAGAGCTACATGCAAAACAGTAAAACTGGACCACTTTCTTATAGTATACACAAAACAAACCCCAAATGGGTTGAAGACCTAAATATGAGATCTGAAACCATAAAACTCCTAAAGAAAATATAGGTAGTGATCTCTTGGACATTGGCTTTAACAATATAATTCTGGATCTGTCTCCTTAGAAAAGGGAAACAAAAGCAAAAATAAACTATTGGGATTACATCAAATTAAAAAAAGTTTTTATACAGTGAAGGAATCCATTAACAAAATGACAGAACAACCTCCTGAATGGGAAAAGATATTTACAAACAATATATCCAATACAGCATAATATCCAAAGTGATTAAAAAAATGATATAAAGCAACACCCTACAAGCAAATAATCTGATTAAAATGGACAGAGGACATTTTTCAAAGAAGATGGCCAACAGACACATGAAAGATGCTCAACATGTCCTGTGAGAAATGCACCTTAATATACATCTATATGTATACGCATCATTATCAGCATTGATATCTCTATATATTCACTTATAATCATATAATATATACGTATTTATAATCATGTATGCTATCTCTCCATATAATTGGAAAAGAAATTTTAGATACCAGCATTTTTTTTTTCTTTCCCCACTTTCTCTGTTGCAGTTAGGGGGAGACTGCCATCTCATTATATTCACGAATCTGACAAGAATACTTTATGGCATAAAATACATAGTTACATAGAAACTTCTTATAAATATTTGATTAGGGGTATCCAGTGGTTATATTTTGATTTTTTTCTATTGACAACTTAATGTCTTGGGACTATCAATGCCCTTTTCAGTAATGCCTTCAAATCTAATCAGATTAGAGAAACAATACTAAAAATCCCAAAACCAAATCACAAAAGTACTCATCCTTAAGATTCTGTTCCTATAGAACAACCCTTTGTACCAAAATCTCTATCAGGATTCTTTAGAGGAATAGAACAGAACAAATGTGATATATATGTGTGTGGAATATACATATACATCATATATATATGATGTATCATATATACATATACATATGCATAAACATATGTATATGTATATGTATACATAAAAATATGTATATATTATATTATTATAAGTGTATATATAAAATTATTCATATATCAGTATATACAAAATTAAATTTGTGTATATACTGATATATGAATAATTTTAAGGAATTGACTCACACAACTATGTGAACTAGAAAGTCTAGAATTTGTAGAGATTAGCAGGCTAGAAACTCAGACAGAAGTTGATGCTGTATTTCTTGTTTGTTAATTTTTGTTATTTTTTACCAACATAAAACTCCTTATTCATTAAACAATTTCTTCATATTTCCACTCTCCCAAGTATTATATAACCAACAATCTGCATTTGGTCTGTATGGATTTATGTATTATTGGTATTTCATATAAATGGAATCATAAAATACATGACTTTTTGTGTCTGGCTTTTCTTATTTGGCATTATGTTTTAGAGGTTCATCCATGATGTAGGTATCAATACTTCAATTATTTATCGCTGAATAATGGTCCATTGTATGTTTATGCCACCATTTATCTATTCATTTGGTAATGGACATTTAGGTTGTGGCCACCTTTTGGCTATTGTGATTAGTGCTCCAATAAGCATGTGTTTACATTTACACATATCTAGAATGTATATGTGAGGTCATAGGATAATTCCATGTTTAACTTTTTGAGAGAATGTTAAATTCTTTCCCACCATGACTATGACATTTTGCATTCCCATCAATAGTGCATGGCATTCCAATTTCTCCACAATCTCCCCAATGTTTCTTAATACCTGGGTTTTGTTTCTTTTGAAAACAGCCATAATAATTGGTGTGAAGTGATATCTCATTATGGTTTTGATTTGTATTTCCCAAGTAACAAATGATGCTGAACATCTTTTTATGTATGTGTTGGCCATTTTTGCATCTTCTTTAAAGAAATGTTTATCCAAGTTTTTGCCCATTTTTAAATTGGATCGTCCTCTTTGTTGCTGAATTCATATATTCTAGATACTCTACCCTTATCAGATACATAATTTCAAGTATTTTCTCCTATCGTGTTTGTTGTCTCTCCACATTCTTGATAGTTGCCTTTGATACACAAACATTTTGAAATTCAATAGAATCCAATTATCTCTTTTTATTTGTGGTGCAAGAAATGATTATATAATACAAGGACACAGAGATTTATCTCTATGTTTATTTCTAAGATGTTTACAGTGTTTGCTCTTACATTTATGTCTTTCATCCAATTTCAATTAATTTCTATATATTGGCTTAAGGTACAGGGTCCATATAAATTATTTTCTATGTAGATAGCTGATTGTACTAGCACCATTTGTTGAAAAAACCTATTCTTTCCTCATTGAGTAGTCTTGGTACCTTCATCAAAAATTAATACCTAACTTTTGTAGCAACATAGATGGGACTGGAAGAGATTATGCTGAGTGAAATAAGTCAAGCAGAGAGAGTCAATTATCATATGGTTTTACTTATTTGTGGAGCATAACAAACAGCATGGAGGACATGGAGAATTAGAGAGCAGAAGGGAGTTGGGGGAAATTGGAAGGGGAGGTGAACCATGAGAGACTATGGACTCTATGCTCCTCTGTTTTGTTTCTTAAATTCCACATATAAGTGATATCATACAATAACTGTCTTTCTCTGATTGACTTACTTCACTTAACATAGTATCTTCTATTTCCATCCACATCATTGCAAATTCTGATTATTGTATCACTTACTAGTTCTACATATTTGTTAAATTATTTAATTTTCTAACTTTTCTTTTCATCAGCTGTCGCTCTCGGCCCGCAAGGACGACACGGAGACACGCGTGGAGGCAAACTTCCTTAATGGCTTCTTTTTATCTTCTTCCCCCTCTGGCGCGGCGCAGCACAGCACGCAGCTCCCGCCGCCCCGCTGGGGCGCCGCCGCCGCCTCCAGGGCCAGGGCCACCGCCGGCGCCGCCGCCGCTGCCGCCATGGTCCGGGTTGCGGCCCCCTCCGGCAGGCAGGGCTCAGCGGGGCCTGGCTCCCGACGGGCCCGCCCCTCTACAAGTACATTCAAGCATATATACACCGGCAGCTTAGCCCGCCTAGCCAATCACCGCAGTGCTCATGCACCTCCCGCGTGAGTGGACCTAAATGAACAGCCAATCATATTCAGTCCCTTACAGCTCTTATAGTAGGCCTCCTGTACTGGCTCCCGACAATCAGCTATAAGATGTAGACCCAATCAGTTATAAGGTAACACAAGGCTGGGGGCGCCTGGGTGGCTCAGTGGGTTAAAGCCTCTGCCTTCGGCTCAGGTCATGGTCTCAGGGTCCTGGTATCAAGCCCCGAATTGGGCTTTCTGCTCAGCAGGGAGACTTCTTCGCCCCTTCCTCTCTCTGCCTATTTGTGATCTCTGTCTGTGAAATAAATAAATAAAATCTTAAAAAAAAAAAAAGATAACACATGGCTGGCACATTAAGTGAAGACAGTGTTATTAATAATTATTATCATAGGTAATAAATTCAAATTGAATACAAAAATGCAAATATGTGCCATATAATGTATTATTTTCAATTGTTTTATTTCATCTTTCCAAAAAAAACTCATAGCATACAACCCTATTAATTTTGTGTAGCCACCTGCCTTTTCAAAATCTCTGTATTACAAAATTTATTTTTAAAAAACTACTTGGGACTTGGAGTGATTCTTGTGTTATTCCACTAGCTTTCTCTAACATAGTATGATCTTAGGAATATCCTTGTCTCCCTTCTTTAATAGCATAAAGGGAAACCGCTTCTGACCTCACCATGACCCCAGGGTTTTTTTTTTTTTTTCTATTTCGTCTTAATTTGGGGAAATTGTACATGGGGCATATTAGTTTCTCATGAGTCTCATAACAAATTACCATGAACTGGGTAGCTTAAAACAACAAACTTTTAACCTTTCGCAGTCCTGGAGTCCAGACGTTTGAAATTAAGATGTCAATAGTTCTGTATTCCTTCTGGAGGCTCTAGGGGAAAATCTATTCTTTGTATTTTTTGACTGCTTTTTGTTCCAAGAATTTATTGGTGTATGGTAACATCATTCCAATCTTTGCTTTTGTGGTCACAGTACTTCCTCTTCTATATACTATCCTTCTGCCTCACCCTTATAGGTATTCTTCTCATTACATCTAGAACCTGCCTGGAAAATCCAGGATGATCTTCTCATCTCAAGATCCTTAACTACACTTGTAAAACCTCTTTGTCCAAATAAAGTAAGATTCATAGGTTCCAGGGATTAGGACATATCTTTAAAAAAATTATTTATTGGGTGCCTGGGTGGCTCAGTGGGTTAAGCCTCTGCCTTCAGCTCAGGTCATGATCCCAGGGTCCTGGGATCGAGCCCCGCATTGGGCTCTTTTCTCAGCAGGGAGCCTGCTTCCTCCTCTCTCTCTGCCTGCCTCTCTGCCTACTTGTGATCTCTGTCTGTCAAATAAATAAAAATCTTTAAAAAATTATTTATTTATTTATTCATCTGAGAGAGTGAGACAGCAAGAGCAGCAAGGGAAGATGGAGAAGAAGAGAGAATCTCAAGCAGACTCTGTGCTGAGCATGGAGTCCAAAGCAGGGCTTGATCTCACAATCCCAAGATCATGACCTGAGCCAAAACCAAGAGGTGGATGCTCAACTGACTGCAACAACCAGGTGCTCCAGATGTGGATGTATATGTTCAGGGCTGCCATTCAGTTCATTGCAGGGGATTTAGGAGGGGAGACGAGAAAAAGTCCTTCTCAGTAGATGGCTGTTAGAGTGCATCATCTGCAAATCATAAGACTTTTTACACTACTATGATTAACAGTCCCATAAGCATCTCCAATTAGTGTTATTATGCTGTGTGAAAATCCTCCTGTTTTCTTAGTCTGTGCCTGAAAACTAGACAAATAAGGTGTTAAAGGGGAAAATTCACATGGTAGTCATTTTCTCTGTTTTAAAAGATAAACTGATTTTAAACTGTGACTGATATGTTTATATCCTTCTACTCTCTAGTCACCATGTTTAAAATGTCTCTTATTCATTTCCTTACCTTAGAGGGCTTCTGTAACTGCTAGTTCACACTCAGTCACCTTTGATATTCTCTTGCAGTAGAGTGTTAGACTGAATATACAGAGGCCAGTTTTTATACAAAAAGAGAGCTCTAACCCATAACGTTCAAGAGTCAGCCCAAGAAACCAAATCACGATATCTGAAGTAAACCATCCAGAAAGTCAGACTATCTCTGCAGCAATGCGTCCCAAATAACCAGGGCCTGATTAGTAATTTCAAGTTTTCCTAACTTTTAGCCCTGCTTCCAATTTAGGACTAACTGAAGAAAACCAAATAGGCTCCCTTAACATTAATGTAGGATGCCCTGTTTCTAGTTCATCTACTTCCAGCTTCCTCATCCCAACAATTTCCAAGCAGGGCATATCTGAAGCTTTTCTTTAAGGTTTTTCTCCTCTTTTGCCTGGTATTGAGTCTGAAAAATTCTAGTTGGTGTGTGTGTGGGGGTGTATCTCCTTGTTATAAAAATCCCTGAATAAATAACCTTTAATAGTTCTCACTTGGTTGGTCTTCTTTTATTTGTGCAGGAGTTGTGGGAATGTTTGAAATTCTATCTCAGTGCAATGGAGATATAGGGCTCTACGAGGCTGCCTTCAGTCCAAACATCCTATATCTTCACTTGAGAATTGCAACTCTCTAATTTTGGTACAAAGAGAGTCTGTAGGACTTCTTTGGGTATACTTTGGAAATAAAAGTTACCAGTCTTTTCTGTTTTATGGTCCCCCTAAAACTAGCTTGGATTTTAAGGACTCTATTCCCAAATCTCTCAGGGTTCTGATCATAAGGAGGGCCAACCTGTGGGAGTTAGTTTTGTAATGACTCACACCACTGACTCATTTTATTTCTGTCTTCTCTCCTTTTAGATTCTCCTCCCTTATGTCTAGAAAGGGCCTCTTACTTTGTCTATGTAATAGGTATAAAATTTCGGTTTATCACTTATTAGATGTATAGCCTGATGAAAATTACTAATTCACAACTCATTTGATATGATAATAACACTTACCCCATAGGGTCGTCATGAGGTAAATAATTTAAAGTAATTTATTTATTTGTTTATTTATTCATTTATTTTAGAACATCCTGGAGCATAAGTGAGCACTGAAAAAGTATTGGCTATTATGACTTTCAAGGGAGGCAATAGTTCTAAACTGTTGCTAATGTCGTGATAGAAGTAGGTACTGGGTATCATCTAGGTTGTAGAAAAAAGGAGTGTCTCATTCTTTTAGGGAGGAAGAAGTCACAAAAGGCATCATAAGGGAGTTTTACTTGAAATATCAGTAATTGTCAAGCAGTTGGCAGGAAAGAGTAAATCTGCAAATGTGTGCAGAAGAGAAGAGTCTGCAAAACTGATAAATTTAGGAAACTACCAAGAGGTAAACAGTGTTAATGAGGTAGAGACTTGCATGTAACTAAAAGGTGGGAAAAGAACAATCTACAGAACCTTGTTTCAGGGAACAAATATACACTTTAGATTCTTACCTATACATTTCCAAAAATCAGTGTATCATCTGAAATTACTCATACAAATTTTGAATATTTTTGCCCCAGCTTTACAGGTCTGGGGGACGACTCAGGAATCTGAATATTTATTAAGTTTTCCAGAATGTGGTTTTCTTATCCTACACTGTGAGAAATTCTGCTGCAGGTTACATCCACTTGATTAAACCCGTACTTTAGAAAAATTCCTCTAATGCTATTGTTCTCAAGTTTGGCTGCACATTAGAATCATTCAACATGGGCTCCAAGGAGGAGTTAAAATGGTGGAAGAGTAGGAGGACTCTAAGCTTGTCTAATCCCTTGAATATAGCTAAATCGTTTTCAAATCATTCTGAACACCAAAGAAATCAACTGGAGATCTGAGGGAACATACACTGAAAGTCTACAATTAGGAAAACAACCACCTTTTTTTTTATTAACATATAATGTATTATTAGCCCCAGGGGTACAGGTCTGTGAATAGCCAGGTTTACACACTTCATAGCACTCACCGTAGTGCATACCCTCCCCAATGTCCATAACCCCACCACCATCTCCCTACCTTCCTCCCCCTGGCAACCCTCAGTTTGTTTTGTGAGATTAAGAGTCTCTTATGGTTTGTTGACCTCCTGATCCCATCTTGTTTCATTTATTCTTTTCCTACCCACCAAACCCTCCACATTGCATCTCCACTTCCTCATATCAGGGAGATCATATGATAGTTATCTTTCTCTGATTGACTTATTTTGCTAAGTATAATACACTCTAGTTCCATCCACACCCTCACAAGTGGCAAGATTTCATTTCTTTTGATGGCTGCATAGTATTCCATTTTATATATATACCACATCTTCTTGATCCATTCATCTGCTGATGGACCTCTAGGTTCTTTCCATAGTTTGGCTATTGTGGACATTGCTGCTATAAACATTTGGGTGCATGTGCCCCTTCAGATTACTACATTTGTATCTTTAGGGTAAATACCCAGTAGTACAATTTCTGGGTCATAGGGTAGCTCTATTTTCAACTTTTTGAAGAACCTCAGTGCTGTTTTCCAGAGTGATTATACCCACTTTCATTCGCACCAACAGTACAGGAGGGTTCCCCTTTCCCTGCATCCTTGCCAGCATCCGTCATTTCCTCACTTGTTGATTTCAGCCATTCTGACTTGTGTGAGGTGGTATCTCATTGTGGTTTTGATTTGTATTTCCCTGATGCTGAGTGATGTGGAGCACTTTTTCATGTGTCTGTTGGCCATCTGGATGTCTTCTTTGCAGAAATGTCTGTTCATAATCTCTGCCCATTTCTTGATTGGATTATTTGTTCTTTGGGTGTTAAGTTTGGTAAGTTCTTTATACATTTTGGATACTAACCCTTTATCTGATATGTCATTTGCAAATATCTTCTCCCATTCTGTCAGTTGTCTTTTGATTTTGTTAACTGTTTCCTTTGATGTGCAAAAGCTTTTCATCTTAATGAAGTCCCAATAGTTCATTTTTGCCCTTGCTTCCCTTTCCTTTGGCAATGTACCTAGGAAGAAGTCGCTGCAGCTGAAGTTGAAGAGATTGCTGCCTATGTTCTCTTCAAGGATTTTGATGGATTCCTTTCTCATGTTAAGGTCCTTCATCCATTTCGAGTCTATTTTCATGTGCAGTGTAAGGAAATGATCCAGTTTCATTTTTCTGCATGTGGATGTCCAATTTTCCCAACACCATTTGTTGAAGAAACTGTCTTTTTTCCATTGGACATTCTTTCCTGCTTTGTCTTAGTTGACTATAGAGTTGAGGGTCTATTTCTGGGCTCTCTATTCTTTTCCATTGATATATGTGTCTGTTTTTTTGCCAGTACCATACTGCCTTGATGATGACAGCTTTATAATAGAGCTTGAAGTCCGGAATTGTGATGCCACCAACTTTGGCTTTCTTTTTCAGTATTCTTTTGGCCTCTTGTTCTTTCTTTCTTTATTTATTTATTTTTTTGTGGTGAGTTCTTCCACCTTGTCATTTTATCCAGGTAAGAATATATGAAGGAGCAAATAAAATACAAAAAGGGAGGCAAAGACCCAAGTAAAATATGCTTTAACCAAATCTGAAGAGACCCCAAATCATGGGGGGGAAGAGAGGGGCTAAAAAGAAGTTTAGGAAAAAAAAAGAAAGAAATAAAGAAAAATATAAAAAGAAAAAATACACACACACACACACACATATCTATATCTATATCTATATCTATATCTATCTATATATATTAGACTGGTGAATAGAACAGGGTCACCTACTTAATTTTGGGAGAATTTTGGTCTCTTAGGAGAAACTACCTCCCCAAATTTTAAAGAATGAAAAACATATATAAGGGTAAACACGATGAAGGGATGGAATATGACTAATAACATGATATATTTTTTTAATTTCTAAAAAAGAATTTGATTAGATGGTTGGGAGAATAAAGAAAAAGAAAGTGGAGAGAATTTGCTCAGGCTGGAGACTAGAACAAAGCCCTGTGCTAGATTAGGGTATATTTTGATCTGTTAGAAGAAGTTGTATCCCAATTTTTTTAGAAGAAAAAAATCCTATGTGTATACAACAAATAAAATTAGATACAATGAAGGATAAAATATGACCATAATAATGAAAGTTCAAAAAAGATTATTTTGGAAAGGTATTGTTAAGATAAACTAGTTAAAAAAAAACTTTAAAAGAGGGAAGGGTAAAAGTTTAAAAAAATTAGCAGAAGACAAAAAAAATTAAAGTTTAATTAACTTTGTAAGACTAAAGAATCATGGGAGAAAGCCATGAATTCCATGCTTTGCTTTCTCCTCCTCTGCAATTCTGCTGTTCTCCTTGGTAAGTTAACTTGGTCGATTTCTTTCTGATTTTCTTGGGGAGGTACCTGTTGTAGAGATTCTCAAGTAATTTTTCCCAAGTCAGAATTGCACTGCCCTTATCCGGAGTCAGGCCAAGTAATCCGCTCAGGTTCGCTTTTGGCAGCTTTTGTTCCCTGAACACTTTCCTTAGAGTTCCAGAGGACAGGAATGAAAATGGCAGCCTCCCAGTCTCTGGCCTGGAGGAGCTGAGAGCTCGGGGCCCCACTCCTCAGTGCAGCTTCAGGGGAAAACACTCAATCACTCCCATCTCCCTGGTTTCTGTCTGTGCTCCAAGCTCACCCAGCCTGTGAGCAAGCATCTCTGTCTCTGTCACACAGCCCCACCTGGAGTCTCTAAACCACACAGATCACTGTGCTCTTCCAGGGCGTCTCCCCAGTTCTTGTGGGGTCCCCACTCACAGAGCAGTGACCTGTGCCATGGATCACAATTTAAGGTAACCCTGAGTTGAGAGCTCACTCCTCAGCTCTGTCTCTGTTGTCAGCTTCCCTGCTGTAATATGTGTGAGTTCTGCAACACTCAGACACCTCCGATCCTTCTGTGACCCTGCAGGATCTGAGACCATGCTGTCCCTGGATGGGCTTCACCCTGGTTTAGCCTCTGGAGCAATGTCCCTCAGTGGAGCAGAGTTTTAAAAGTTCTGATTTTGTGCTCCGTTGCTCTGCCACTTGCTGGCCCTTCCCCCAATGGTCTATCTTCCTGTCGCTTTGGATTCACTTCTCTGCTGGTCCTACCTTTCAGAAAATGGTCAATTTTCTGTTTCTAGAATTGCTACTCTTCTTCACTCTAATCTCCTGTTGGATTTGTATGTGTTTGGAATGGTTTGATAAGCTATCTAGTTGATCTCCTGCTACCTGGTGTCATCTCAGCCTGCCACTCCTCTGCCATCTTGACCCAAAAACCAACAATCACCTTTTGAAAGATAGGAGGTAGAGAAACGAATTGGGGGAGATATAGCTGTGGATATGGCAGCAGAGAGGGAAAGTGCTTATGAAGGCTACCACAAAGTATTATAAGCAATGAAGTGCAAAATCTGGACTTTTAGAAGTCTGCTACAGTGGGGGATGTGCCTGGCTTAAAGGTACTCAGTTGGCAAACTGGGGTGCAATCGTAGGTGTGACACCTTGGTCTGAGAATCCCCTGGGTTCCAGGAAGAATGGGTGACACTAAATGCTACATTGTTCCTAGGCATAGGAGTGAGGAAAACTGGCTGAGTACAGCAAGTCTAGGTGCTGGCTTTCTGCTCAGTTTTGTATAAACAATCGCTGCATGGTTGTACAGCTGCTTTCCAAATGGCAAAAGTGAGGTGAGAATGTACCTCAGAGGAATAGCACGGGTCCACCCCCACCCCAGGAGTCATTAAAATTTGAGGTTTTGAGGTTTTGGAATTCAGTCACACACCTGGGATTAAAACAACCAAACAAACAAAATATACACACACCCACACACAAAACCCCTTGGACACAGGCAAGGTGAATGCAGGGTACAAGAGTAATTGGTTGCTTTTCTATGAAGACTCACAGAAGAGTGTGTGTGTGTGTGGGGGGGTGCAAACTTTCAGCTCCCAGTCTATGGAGCCTGGATGCTACCAGATTCATACCACACATCAGCACTCAAACCCTTCAGGGAGGAAAACAGCATCACCATGTGGAAGTCAGAGTCAATTACACCAAGCCTCTCCTCCCTGAGTCCTGGAAACACATTTCCACTAGTACAAGTCCAACTGAGAATCAGCCCAACAGTACCCTCCTCCAGAAGATAAGCAAAAATCTTGCTTCCACAAAGTTTACAGATCATGGAGTGCTGCAAAGCTTTAGCTCTGGGGTAAAATAGGATCTGGCTTACTTTTTACTCTTATTTATTTTTGTAAAGTATTTGTTCATTGGGGCCCCTGGATGGCTTAGTCAGTTAACCGTCTGCCTTTGGCTTAGGTCATGATCTCAGGGTCCTGGGATTGAGCCCCATGTTGGGCTCCTTGCTCTGCAAGGACTCTGCTTTTCTATCTCTCTCAAATAAATTTTAAAAATCTTAAAATATATATTTCTTCATTTATTTTATTTTTTCAATTTCTTTTTAATTTTTAAAAATTTTTATTTATATAGGTATTTTATATATTAAAAAAATTTTTTTTACTTTTAGTTTATTCTATTTTTATTTACTTATTTATAGATCTTGAGTCTTTTAATAAGGGGACCAAAACCCAGCTATGATCTAGTTTTGTGTGTGTGTGTGTATTTCTTTTTTTTTTTTTTTCTTTTCTTTTCTGGATAAAATGATGAGACAGAGAAATTCACCCCAAAAGAAAGAACAAGAAGCAATACACATAGTCAGAGATTTAATTATTACAGATATAAGTAAGATATATGTACTATAATTTAAAACAACATTTAAAAGGATACTAATCAGGCTTGAAAAAAAGCATAGAACACTCTAGAGAATCCTTTACTGCAGAAATAAAATAAGTAGAATCTCTTTCAGTCTAAATGAAAAATGGTATAACCAAGATAGAATCCCAAGTGGAGGCCATAAAACCAGGGGTGGATGAAGCAGAGGAGTGACTCAGTGATACAGAAGATAAAATTATAATTTTATGAAAATAAATATAATTTTATGAAAATAATGAAGTTGAAAAGAGAAAGAAAGGTAATGGACCAGGAAGACAGAAATACGGAATTCAGTGACTTGTTAAAAAATAATATTTGAATTATTGGACCCCCAGAAAATGAAGAGAGAGAAAAAGAGACAGAGTGTTTATTGAGACAAATTATAGTTGAAAATCTTCCTAATCTGGGGAAGGACACAGATATCAAAATCCAAGAACAGAAAAATCCTATTAAATTCAACTAAAATGGACCATTGCTAAGGCAATTTATAATCAAATTCACCAAATACACAAACAAGGAAAAAGTCTTGAAAGCAGGAAGGGGAAAAGAGTACTTAATGTACAAGGAAGACAGATCAAGTTCACAGCAGATCTGTTCACAGAAACATGGCAGTCCAGAAAGGAGTGGGAGGAAATATTCAACATGCTGAATGGGGAAAATATGCAGCCAATAATTCTTTATCCAACAAAGTTGTCATCCAGACTAGAAGTAGAGACAGTTTCCTAGACAAACAAAAAATAAAGGAATCCATGACAACTAAACCAGCCATGCAAGAAATTTTAAGAGTGACTTTTTAAATGAAAAAAAAAAGAAGAAGAAGAAAGAAGAACACCAAAAGAAGCAAAACCTAAAAAGGAACAGAGAACTTCAAGAGAAACACCAACTATATATGAAACAAAATGGCACTAAATCCATATCTTTTAATAATCACTCTGAATGTAAATGGACTAAATGTCCCAATCAAAAGACATAGGATGACTGACTAGATCAAAAACCAAAACAGCAACAACAAAAACAAAAACATACACAGAACCTAACTATATGCTGCCTACAAGAGACTCATTTTAGACCTAAAGACACCTGTAGATTTTAAGTGAGGGGATGGAGAGCCATTCATCATGCTAACAGACATCAAAATAAATCTGGAGTAGCCATACTTATATCAGACAAACTAGATTTTAAAACAAAGATTAAGAAGGATGTTGTATCATAGGTAAGAGGTCTATCAAGAATATCTAACAATTATAAATATTTATGTTTCCAACTTGGGAGCACCCAAGTATATAGATCAATTAATAAACATAAAGAAGCTCATTGATAATAATCAATAATAATAGGGGCCTTTAACAGCAATGGACACTTACAGCAATGGACAGATCAATAAAACAGAAAATCAACAAGGAAATGGTGGCTTTGAATGACACACTGGACCAGATAGATTTAATAGATATATTCAGAGCATTTCATCCAAATCAGTAGAATATACATATTCTTTTCGAGTGCACATGGAACATTTTCCAGAACAGATCACATACTGTATCCAAAATCAGGCCTCAAAAAGTACAAAAAGACTGAGATCATACCATGCATATTTTCAGACCACAATGATTCAAAACTTGAAGTCAAACACCAGAAGAACTTTGGAAAGACCACAAATATGTAGAAGTTAAAGAACATCCAACTAAAGAATGAAAGGATTAAAGAAGAAATATAAAAGGAATTAAAAAAAAAAAGATGAAAGAAAATGAAAACATGATAGTCCAGAACCTTTGGGAAGCAGCAAAGGCAGTCCTAAGGGAGATAATTGCAGTACAAACCTACCTCAAGAAGCAAAGAAGTCTCAAATATACAACATAACCTTACACCTAAAGGAGCTAGAAATGAAATAACAAATAAAGCTTAAAGCCAGTGAAAGAAAAGAAATAATAAAGATTAGAGGAGGAATAAATGATATGGAAAAAAACAAACAAAAACACAGTAGAATGAATTAATAAAATGGATAAACTTCTAGCCAGACTTATTAAAAAAAAGATAAAAGACTGAAATAGATAAAATCATGAATGAAAAAGGAGAGATCACAACCAACATCACATAAATACAAACAACTGTAAGAAAATACTATGAAAAGATATATGCTACAAACTGACAAACTACCAAAACTGAAATAGGAAGAAATAGAAAAATGGAACTAATCCCTAACCAACAAACAAATAGAACCAGCAATCCAAAATTTCCCCAAAAACTAAATTCCAGGGCCAGATGGCTTATCACAGGAATTCCACTAAACATTTAAAGAAGAATTAAAGCTATCCTCCTTAAACTGTTGTAAAAAATATAAATGGAAGGAATAGGCCCAAATTCATTCTATGAAGCCAGCATTACCTTGATTCCAAAACCAGATAAAGACCCCACTAAAAAAGAGAATTACAGGACAATATCTTTGGTAAACAAGGATACAAAAATTATTTTAATTACTTAATTTTTTAAATTTATTTTTTAAATTTTATTTTTTGTGTTCCAAGATTCATTGTTTATACACCACACCCAGTGCTCCATGCAATACACATGCTCCATAATACTCACCAGCAAGCTCACCCATCTCTCTACCCCTCCCTTCCAAAATCCTCAGTTTTTTTCAGAGTCCACAGTCTCTCATGCTTCATCTCCTCCTTTCATTTTCAACAATATCCTTTTCCTTTCCTTCTCCTAAAGTCCTCCATGTTATTCCTTATGCTCCACAGTAAGTGAAGCGATATGATAATTGACTTTCTCTGCTTAAGTTACTTCACTCAGCATAATCTCCTCCACTCCCATTCATATTGACACAATACTTGGGTACTCATCCTTTCTGATGGCTGAGTAATAATCCATTGTATATATGGACCGTATCTTCTTTATCCATTCGTCTATGGAAGGGCATCTTGGCTCTTTCCACAATTGGGCAATTGTGGCCATTGCTTCTACGAACGCTGGGGTACATATGGCCTTTATTTTCACTCCATCTGGAATACAAAAATTCTTTTTTTAATTTAATTTTTATTAATTTTCAGCATAACAGTATTCATTATTTTTGCACCACACCCACTGCTCCATGCAATCCGTGCCCTCTCAAATACCCACCACCTGGTACCCCAAGCTCCCACCCCACCGCCACTTCAAACCGCTCAGATAAAATTTTCAGCATCCATAGTCTCTCATGGTTCAACTCCCCTTCTAATTTCCCCCAACTCCCTTCTCCTCTCTAACTCCCCATGTCCTCCATGCTATCTGATATGCTCCACAAATAAGTGAAACCATATGATAATTGACTCTCTCTGCTTGCCTTATTTCACTCAGCATCATCTCTTCCAGTACCGTCCATGTTGCTACAAAAGTTGGCTATTCATCCTTTCTGATGGAGGCATAATACTCCATAGTGTATATGGACCACATTTTCCTACTCCATTCATCTGTTGAAGGGCATCTTGGTTCTTTCCACAGTTTGGCGACCATGGCCATTGCTGCTATAAACATTGGGGTCCAGATGGCCCTTCTTTTCACTACATCTGTATCTTTGGGGTAAATACCCAGGAGTGCAATTGCAGGGTCATAGGGAAGTTCTATTTTTAATTTCTTGAGGAATCTCCACACTTCTGAAAGAGGCTGCACCAACTTGCATTCCCACCAACAGTGAAAGAGGGTTCCCCTTCCTCCACATCCCATCCAACACATGTTGTTTCCTGTCTTGCTAAGTTTGGCCATTCTAATTGGTGTAAGGTGATATCTCAATGTGGTTTTAATTTGAAACTCCCTGAGGGCTAGTGATGATGAACATTTTTTTCATGTGTCTGATAGCCATTTGTATGTCTTCATTGGAGAAGTGTCTGTTCATATCTTCTGCCCTATTTTTGATATGATTGTTTTGTGTCTGTTGAATTTGAGGAGTTCTTTATAGATCCTGGATATCAACCTTTTGTCTGTGCTGTCATTTGCAAATATCTTCTCCCATTCCATGGGTTGCCTCTTTGTTTTCTTGACTGTTTCCTTTGCTGTGAAGAAGCTTTTGATTTTGATGAAGTCCCAAAAGTTTATTTTCGCTTTTGTTTCCTTTGTCTTTGGAGACATATCTTGAAAGAAGTTGCTGTGGCTGATATCGAAGAGATCACTGCCTATGTTGTCCTCTAGGAATTTGATGGATTCCTGTCTCACGTTGAGGTCTTTTATCCATTTTGAGTTTATCTTTGTGTACGGTGTAAGAGAATGGTTGAGTTTCATTCTTCTACATATAGCAGCCCAGTTTTCCCAGCACCATTTATTGAAGAGACTGGCTTTTTTCCACTGGATATTTTTTCCCGTGTTGTCGAAGATTATTTGACCATAGAGTTGAGGGTCCATATCTGGGCTCTCTACTCTGTTCCACTGGTCTATGTGTCTGTTTATATGCCAGTACCATGCTATCTTGGTGATCACAGCTTTGTAGTAAAGCTTAAAATCAGGTAGCGTGATGCCCCAAGTTTTATTTTTGTTTTTCAAGATTTCATTAGCAATTTGGGGTCTCTTCTGATTCCATACAAATTTTTGGATTATTTGCTCCAGCTATTTGAAAAATACTGGTGGAATTTTGATCAGAATGGCATTAAAAGTATAGATTGCTCTAGGCAGTAGAGACGACATTTTAACAATGTTTATGCTTCCTATTCAAGAGCATGGAATGGTCTTCCATCTTTTTGTGTCTTCTTCAATTTATTTCATGAGTGTTCTGTAGTTCCTCGAATACAGATCCTTTACCTCTTTTGTTAGGTTTATTCCCAGGTATCTTATGGTTCTTGGTGCTATAGTAAATAGAATCAATTCTCTAATTTCCCTTTCTGTATTTTCATTGTTATTGTATAAGAAAGCCACTGCTTTTTGTACATTGACTTTGTATCCTGCCATGTTGCTGAATTGCTGTATGAGTTCTGGTAGTTTGGGGGTGGTGTCTTTTGGGTTTTCCATATTAAGAACCATGCCATTTGTGAAGAGAGAGAATTTGACTTCTTCATTGCCAATTTGGATGCCTTTTATTTCTCTTTGTTGTCTAATTGCTGTTGCTAGGACTTCTAATACGATGTCGAACAAGAGTGGTGAGTGTGGGCATCCTTGTCATATTCCTGATCTCACTGGAAATGCAGCAAGCCTTTTCCCATTGCGAATGATATTTGCTGTGGGTCTTTCATAGAGAGATTTGATGAAGATCAGGAATGTTCCCTCTATCCCTATACTTTGAAGCATTTTAATCAGGAAAGGATGCTGGATTTTGTCAAATGCTTTTTCTGCATCAATTGAGAGAACCATGTGGTTCTTCTCTCCTCTCATATTAATTTGTTCTATCACATTGATTGATTTGCGAATGTTGAACCATCCTTGTATCCCAGGGATGAATCCCACCTGGTCATGGGGGATAATCTTTTTAATGTGCTGTTGAATCCTGTATGCTAGGCTCTTGTACAGAATCTTACCATCCATATTCATCATTGATATTGGTCTGAAATTCTCCTTTTTGGTAGGGTCTTTGCCTGGTTTGGGGATCAGGGTAATGCTTGCTTCAGAGAAAGAGTCTGGAAGTTTTTCTTCTGCTTCAATTTTTTGAAACATCTTCAGGAGAATAGGTGTTATTTCTTCCTTGAAAGTTTGGTAGAATTCCCCAGGGAATCCGTCAGGTCCTGGGCTCTTGTGTTTCAGGATGTTTTTGATCACTGCTTCAATCTTGTTACTAGATATCAGTCTATTCAGGTTGTGAATTTCTTTCTGGTTCAATTTTGGTAGTTTATATTTTTCCAGGAATTCATCCATTTTATCTATGTTGCTTAGCTTATTGTCATATAACTGTTGATAATAACTTCTGATGATTGTTTCTAGTTTCTTGGTGATAGTTGTGATCGCTCCCTTTTCATTCATAATTCTATTAATATGGGACTTCTCTCTTTTCTTTTGGATTAGTGTGGCCAATGGTTTATCGATCTTATTGATTCTTTCAAAAAAACAGCTTCTAGTTTCATTGATACGTCCTAATGTATCTCTGGTTTCTACCTCATTAATCTCCGCTCTAATCTTGATTATTTCCCTTCTTATGTGTGGATTTGGTTTGATTTGTTGTTGATTCTCCAGTTCTTTAAGGTGTAGAGACCGCTGCTGTGTTCTGGATTTTTCAATTTTTTTGAGAGAGGCTTGGATGGTTATGTATTTCCCCCTTAGGACCGCCTTTGTTGTATCCCATAGGTTTTGGACCAAAGTGTCTTCATTCTCATTGGTTTCCATGAATTGTTTCAGTTTTTCCTTGATCTCCTGGTTGATCCAAGCATTCTTAAGAAAGGTCGTCTTTAGCTTCCAGGTGTTTGATTTCCTTCTGAACTTTTCCTTGTGATTGAGCTCCAGTTTCAAAGCATTGTGATCTGAGAATATGCTGGGAATCATCTCAGTCTTTTGGTATGGATTGAATCCTGATTTGTGACCCAGTATGTGTTCTATTCTTGAGAAGGTTCCATGTGCACTTGAGAAGAATGAGTATTCTGTTGTTGTAGGGTGGAATATTCTGTATATATCTATGAGGTCCTTCTTGTCCAGTGTGTCATTCAATCCTCTGGTTTCTTTATTGATTTTCCACTTCGATGATCTGTCTATTTCTGAGAGAGGCATGTTAAGATCCCCTACTATTAATGTATTCATATCAATATGACTCTTTTTCTTCATTAATAGTTTTCTTATGTAATTGGCTGCTCCCATATTGGGGGCATAGATATTTACAATTGTTAGATCATCTTGGTGGATAGTCCCTCTAAGAATAATGTAGTGTCCTTTTGTATCTCTAACTACAATCTTTAGTTTAAAATCTAAATTATCTCATATGAGAATCACTACCCCAGCCTTCTTTTGAGGCCCATTGGCATGAAAGATGCTTCCCCATCCCTTCACTTTCAGTTTGGGTGTATCTTTAGGTTCAAAATGGGTCTCTTGTAGACAACATATGAATGGGTCCTGTCGTTTTATCCAATCTGCAACCCTGTGCCATTTTATGGGTGCATTTATTTCATTCACATTGAGAGTGATTATTGACAGATACGTTTTTATTGACATCGTGTTAACTTTGAAGTCTTTCTTTCTGTAAATTGTCTCTATATTTCTGTTCAATGCTATTCTTAGGATTTTCCCTCTTTTATAGAACCCCCCTTAATATTTACTGCAGTGTTGGCTCGGTGGTTGCATAGTCTTTTAAGCCTTGCCATTCTTGGAAACTCTTTATCTCTCCATCCATTCTGAATGTCAGTCTTGCTGGATAAAGTATTATTGGCTGCATGTTCTTCTCATTTAATGCCCTGAATATGTCTTGCCAGCCCTTTCTGGCTTGCCAGGTCTCTGTGGACAGGTCTAATGCTATTCTGATGGGCTTTCCTCTGTAAGTAAGGAGCCTCTTTGTCCTAGCGGCTTTCAAGAGATTATACCTAAAATTATGATTCCTCAATTTTCCTTTCAGGTGCCTTGATGTTTTTTTGGAATCTATAATCTTGGATGGAGACCGTTCGGCCTCTAGGACATGAACACTGGTTCCATTCGCGAGATTGGGAAAATTTTCATGAAGAACTTGTTCCGCTATATCTTTTAGACTTCTTTCTCCTCCCCTTCAGAGATTCTAATAATTCTGATGTTGGAACGTTTCATGGCATCATTTATTTCCATGATTCTGTTTTCATGGTTTCTAATCTGTTTTTTCCAGGCTTCCTCCTGATCCTTTCTCTCTATCTGTTTGTCCCCCAGATCACTAATGCTATCTTCTGTCTCAGTTACCCTAGCTTTGAGAGAATTTAGATTATATTGGAACTCATTGAGAGCATTGTGAACCTCAGCCCTTGCAGCTTTTAGCTCCTCCCTAGCACTGTGAACATCATCTCTGGTCGCTACACCTCGGCCCTAATCAATTCCGTTTGGTTGTCCATGGCTTTCTCCAACCTAGCTATTGCCTGGATAATTGTTAGCCTGAATTCTCTTTCTGATGTATTGTCTATGTTGATAGCCGTTAGCTCTGTTGCAGAAGGCCCATCCTCTCTATTTTTCTTCTGTTGAGCATTCTTCCTTCTAGTCATTTTGGTGAGAGATGACTGAAGAGATGTAGCTCGATGTATTGACCATGGTACAGTCAATGTGCACCCTTGAACACTTCTGAGCAATCAGGATTCTCCACCCAAATGAGAGACAAAAGAAAAGAAAAAGAAAAAAAGAGTGTGTGAGAGAGAGAGTTCGGAATGAAAGGGAAGATGAAAGAGAAGGTTCAGCCCAAATGGGCCCCAAGGTAAGATTTATGAAGTATACAAACAAAAACAGAGACACAAAAAGACTGATAAAAGTGTATGACAAGAGATGGAAATAAAGGAAGAACCTTGTCGAAAAGAACCTCAAGTGTAAGATTTATATACTATCAGGATAGACACAAAAACACAGAAACAGTGGTGGAAGAAAAAGGTGGGAGAGTGGTTATAAATTCACAATGTGGGTGAGGAAGGTTGTTTTGATTCTTCCTGGATGTACTTGATAACTTTGTTAAAGGATTCAACTTTCCTAAGATAAAGGGAGATTAAAAATTAGTTTACCTGGGTGAGGAGTCAAGATGGCGGAGAAGTAGCAGGCTGAGACTACTTCAGCTAGCAGGAGATCAGCTAGATAGCTTATCTAAAGATTGCCAACACCTGCAAATCCATCGGCATATCAAAGAGAAGAAGAACAGCAATTATAGAAAGAGAAAAACAACCACTTTCTGAAAGGTAGGACTGGCAGAGAAGTGAATCCAAAGCGACAGGAAGATAGACCCCGGGGGGAGGGGCCGGCTCCCGGCAAGCAGCGGAGCAAAGGAGCACAAAATCAGGACTTTTAAGTCTGTTCTGCTGAGGGACAATACTCCAGAGGCTAAACCGGCGAGAAGCCCACATGGGGACAGTGTGGCCTCAGGTCCCGCAGGGTCACAGAAGGATCGGGGGTGCCTGAGTGTCGCAGAGCTTGCCGGAATTAGAATGGGAAAGCTGGCTACAGAGACAGAGCCGACAGTAAGATCACAGCTCTGGGTTACCTTGAAACAGCCGCAGGCTCAGTGAGCTCGGAGCGCGGCCAGAGGTCAGGCAGACGGGAGTTACTGGTCGCTATTCTCTGAGGGCTCACTGAGGAGTGGGGCCCCGGGCTCTCGGCTCCTCCGGGCCGGAGACCAGGAAGCCGCCATTTGTATTCCCATCCTCTGGAACTGTACAGAAAGCGCTCAGGAACAAAAGCTCTTGAAAGCAAACCCAAGCGGATTAATCAGCCCGGCCCCTGGTAAGGGCGGTGCAATACTGCCTGGGGCAAAGACACTTGAGAATCACTACACCAGGCCCCTCCCCCAGAAGATCAACAAGAAATCCAGCCAAGACCAAGTTCACATACCAAGGAGTGCGGTTTCAATACCAAGGAGACCAGCAGAATTCCAGAGGAGGAGAAAGCAAATCACAGAACTCATGCCTTTCTCCCTGTAATTTTTTAGTCTTGCAGTTAATTTAATTTTTTTCTTTCTCATTTTTTTTCTCTTCTTCTGCTAAAATTTATTTTAACTTTTACCCTTTTCTTTTTTAACTAGTTTACCTAATATATATATTTTTTCTTTTTATACATTTCTTTATTCGTTTTCTTTTTTAATTCTTTTTTTTTCTTTGTTTCTTTTTGAACCTCTTTTTATACCCTTTCCCCCCCTCACAGTTTGGGATCTCTTCTGATTTGGTTAAAGCATATTTTCCTGGGGTTGTTGCCACCCTTTTAGTATTTCAATTGCTTCTTCATATACTCTTATCTGGACAAAAAGACAAGGTAGAAACATTCACCAGAAAAAAAGAACAAGAGGCAGTACTGAAGGCTAGGGACCTAATCAATACAGACATTGGTAATATGTCAGATCTAGAGTTCAGAATGACAATTCTCAGGGTTCTAGCCTGGCTCCAAAAAGGCATGGAAGATATTAGAGAAACCCTCTAGGGAGATATAAAAGCCCTTTCTGGAGAAATAAAAGAACTACAATCTAACCAAGTTGAAATCAAAAAAGCTATTAATGAGGTGCAATCAAAAATGGAGGCTCTCACTGCTAGGATAAATGAGGCAGAAGAAAGAATTAGCGATATAGAAGACCAAATGACAGAGAATAAAGAAGTCAAGCAAAAGATGGACAAACAGCTACTGGATGAAGAGGGGAGAATTCGAGAGATAAGCGACACCATAAGACGAAACAACATTAGAATAATTGGGATTCCAGAAGAAGAAGAAAGAGAGAGGGGAGCAGAAGGTATACTGGAGAGAATTATTGGGGAGAATTTCCCCAATATGGCAAAGGGAATGAGCATCAAAATTCAGGAGGTTCAGAGAATGCCCCTCAAAATTAATAAGAATAGGCCCACACCCTGTCACATAATAGTAAACTTTACAAGTCTCAGTGACAAAGAGAAAATCCTGAAAGCAGCCCGGGAAAAGAAGTCTGTAACATAAATGGTAAAAATATTAGATTGGCAGCTGACTTATCCACAGAGACCTGGCAAGCCAGAAAGAGCTGGCATGATATTTTCAGAGCACTAAATGAAAAAACATGCACCAAGAATACTATATCCAGCTAGGCTATCATTGAAAATAGAAGGAGATATTAAAAGCTTCCAGGACAAACAAAAACTGAAAGAATTTGCAAACACCAAACCAGCTCCACAGGAAGTATTGAAAGGGGTCCTCTAAGCAAAGAGAGAGCCTACAAGTGGTAGATCAGTAAGGAACAGAGACAATATACAGTAACAGTCACCTTACAGGCAATACAATGGCACTAAATTCATATCTCTCAATTGTTACCCTGAATGTTAATGGGCTAAATGCCCCTGTCAAAAGACACAGGGTATCAGAATGGATAAAAAAACAAAACCCATCTATATGTTGCCCCCAAGAAACTCATTTTAAGCCCGAAGACACCTCCAGATTTAAAGTGAGGGGGTGGAAAAGAATTTACCATGCTAATGGACATCAGAAGAAAGCAGGAGTGGCGAACCTTGTATCAGATCAATTAGATTTTAAGCCAAAGACTATAAGAAAAGATGAGGAAGGACACTATATCATACTCAAAGGGTCTGTCCAACAAGAAGATCTAACAATTTTAAATATCTATGCCCCCAACGTGGGAGCAGCCAACTATATAAACCACTTACTAACAAAATCAAAGAAACACATTAACAATAATACAATAAAAGTAAGGGACTTTAACACTCCCCTCACTGAAATGGACAGATCACCTAAGCAGAAGATCAACAAGGAAATAAAGGCCTTAAATGACACACTGGACCAGATGCACATCACAGATATATTCAGAACATTTCATCCCAAAACAACAGAATACACATTCTTCTCTAGTGCACATGGAACATTCTCCAGAATAGATCACATCCTTGGTCCTAAATCAGGACTCGACCGGTACAAAAGATTGGGATCATTCCCTGCATATTTTCAGACCACAATGCTCTGAAGCTAGAACTCAATCACAAGAGGAAGTTTGGAAAGAACCCAAATACATGGAGACTAAACAGCATCCTTCTAAAGAATGAATGGGTCAACCGGGAAAATAAAGAAGAATTGAAAAAAATCATGGAAACAAATGATAATGAAAATACAACGGTTCAAAATCTGTGGGACACAACAAAGGCAGTCTTGAGAGGAAAATATATAGTGGTATAAGCCTTTCTCAAGAAACAAGAAAGGTCTCAGGTACAGAACCTAACCCTACACCTAAAGGAGCTGGAGAAAGAACAAGAAAGAAACTCTAAGCCCAGCAGGAGAAGAGAAATCATAAAGATTAGAGAAGAAATCAATGAAATAGAAACCAAAAAAACAATAGAACAAATCAACAAAACAAGGAGCTGGTTCTTTGAAAGAATTAATAAAATTGGTAAGCCCCTGGCCGGGCTTATCAAAAAGAAAAGAGAAAGGACCCAAATAAATAAAATCATGAATGAAAGAGGAGATATCACAACTAAAACAAAAGAAATACAAATTATTATAAGAACATACTATGAGCAAATCTACACCAACAAATTTGACAATCTGGAAGAAATGGATGCATTCCTAGAAACATATAAACTACCCCAAGTGAACCAGGAACAAATAGAAAGCCTGAACAGACACATAACCAGTAAGTAGATTGAAACAGTCATTAAAAATCTCCAAACAACAAAAGCCCAGGGCCAGATGGCTTCCCAGGGGAATTCTACCAAACATTTAAAGAGGAAATAATTCCTATTCTCCTGAAACTGTTCCAAAAAATAGAAATGGAAGGAAAACTTCCAAACTCATTTTATGAGGCCAGCATCACCTTGATCCCAAAACCATACAAGAATCCCATCAAAAAAGAGAGCTATAGACCAATATCCTTGATAAACACAGATGTGAAAATTCTCACCAAAATAATAGCCAATAGGATTCAACAGTACATTAAAAGGATTATTCATCAAGTGGGATTTATTCCAGGGATGCAAGGTTGGTTCAACATCTGCAAATCAGTCAATGTGATACAACACATCAATAAAAGAAAGAGCAAGAACCATATGATACTCTCAATAGAAGCTGAAAAAGCATTTGACAAAGTACAGCATCCCTTCCTGATCAAAACTCTTCAAAGTTTAGGGATAGAGGGCTCATACCTCAATATCATCAAAGCCATCTATGAAAATCCCACCGCAAATATCATTCTCAATGGAGAAAAACTGAAAGCTTTTCCGCTAAGGTCAGGAACATGGCAGGGATGTCCATTATCACCACTGCTATTCAACATAGTACTAGAGGTCCTAGCCTCAGCAATCAGACAACAAAAGGAAATTAAAGGCATCCAAATCGGCAAAGAAGACGTCAAATTATCACTCTTCGCAGATGATATGATACTATATGTGGAAAACCCAAAAGACTCCACTCCAAAACTGCTAGAACTTATACAGGAATTGAGTAAAGTGTCAGGATATAAAATCAATGCGCAGAAATCAGTTGCATTTCTCTACACCAACAGCAAGACAGAAGAAAGAGATATTAAGGAGTCAATCCCATTTACAATTGCATCCAAAACCATAAGATACCTAGGAATAAACCTAACCAAAGAGACACAGAATCTATACTCAGAAAACTATAAAGTACTCATGAAAGAAATTGAGGAAGACACAAAGAAATGGAAAAATGTTCCATGCTCCTGGATTGGAAGAGTAAATATTGTGAAAATGTCTATGCTACCTAAAGCAATCTACACATTTAATGCAATTCCTATCAAAGTACCACCCATATTTTTCAAAGAAATGGAACAAATAATTCTAAAATGTATATCGAACCAGAAAAGACCTCGAATAGCCAAAGGGATATTGAAAAAGAAACCAAGGTTGGTGGCATCACAATTCTGGACTTCAAGCTCTATTACAAAGCTGTCATCATCAAGACAGCATGGTACTGGCACAAAAACAGACACATAGATCAATGGAACAGAATAGAGAGCCCAGAAATAGACCTTCAAATCTATGGTCAACTAATCTTCTACAAAGTAGGAAAGAATGTCCAATGGAAAAAAGACAGCCTCTTCAATAAATGGTGCTGGGAAAACTGGACAGCCACATGCAGAAAAATGAAATTGGACCATTTCCTTACACCACACACGAAAATAGACTCAAAATGGATGAAGGACCTCAATGTGCGAAAGAATCCATCAAAATCCTTGAAGAGAACACAGGCAGCAACCTCTTCGACTTCAGCCGCTGCAACATCTTCTTTGGAAGAGCGCCAAAGGCAAGGGAAGCAAGGGCAAAAAGGAACTATTGGGATTTCATCAAGATCAAAAGCTTTTGCACAGCAAAGGAAACAGTTAACAAAATCAAAAGACAACTGACAGAATGGGAGAAGATATTTGCAAACGACATATCAGATAAAGGACTAGTGTCCAGAATCTATAAAGAACTTAGCAAACTCAACACCCAAAGAACAAATAATCCAATCAAGAAATGGGCAGAGGACATGAACAGACATTTCTGCAAAGAAGACATCCAGATGGCGAACAGACACATGAAAAAGTGCTCCATATCACTCGGCATCAGGGAAATACAAATCAAAACCACAATGAGATATCACCTCACACCAGTCAAAATGGCTAAAATCAATAATGACAGATGCTGGCGAGGATGAGGAGAAAGGGGAACCCTCCTACATTGTTGGTGGGAATGCTAGCTGGTGCAGCCACTCTGGAAAACAGCATGGAGGTTCCTCAAAATGTTGAAAATAGAACTGCCCTATGACCCAGCAATTGCACTATTGGGTATTTACCCTAAAGATACAAACGTAGTGATCCAAAGGGGCACGTGCACCCGAATGTTTATAGCAGCAATGTCCACAATAGCCAAACTATGGAAAGAACCTAGATGTCCATCCACAGATGAATGGATAAAGAAGATATGGTATTTATACACAATGGAATACTATGCAGCCATCAAAAGAAATGAAATCTTGCCATTTGCGACAACATGGATGGAACTAGAGCGTATCATGCTTAGTGAAATAAGTCAAGCGGAGAAAGACAACTATCATATGATCTCCCTGATATGAGGAAGTGGTGATGCAACATGGGGGCTTAAGTGGGTAGGAGAAGAATCAATGAAACAAGATGGGATTGGGAGGGAGACAAACCATAAGTGACTCTTAATCTCACAAAACAAACTGAGGGTTGCTGGGGGGAGGGGGCTTGAGGGAAGGGGGGTGGAGTTATGGACACTGTGGGGTGTGTGTGCTTTGGTGAGTGCTGTGGGGTGTGTGGACCTGGCGTTTTACGGACCTGTATCCCTGGGGATAAAAATATATGTTTATAAAAAACAAAAAATTAAAAAAAATTGTTTACTTATAGCGGTAGTATTGATTGGGGAAAGGGGATTACTTTGAAGTTTATGTCTATATGAATATTATAAATATAAAACGGAATAAACTAGACTCAACTAAACTAAAATTAAAAAAAAAGAAATAAAAAAATAGAAATGCAAAAGGAAAACACATGTGTATATATCAAAACGTTCAGGTTAGAAGGTTATTATGGACTTTGATATACTGGACAGGTCACTGTGATGGTAAATAGGTTAAAAATTTGTCTATATAAAAAAAATGAACCAGAATAGTGGGAACGTGTTAAAAATAAAAGTTGTCCTATGAAGTAGTGTTGGTTTTTCTCTTGCAGTCTTTTTTATTTCCCCTTGGTTAGTTTTCTGGGGGATGGTCCCGCCACATGGATTTTCAGTCAATGATGTTACCTGAGTTAAGTCCTCCCACCCCCTTCAAGGGAGTGGGCTCTGAGAAACTGTTTTTTTTTTTAGGCTTTTGTTCTCTGGCTCTATTTATGTTTGTTCACTTTTTTTTTTCTCTCACCTTGACCGCTTTTGATGGTTTTTGTAGTTTTAGGGGAAAAAAAAACTGCACCCTGACTTCCCTCTCAGAGAGAAGCCTCAATCTGGCTGCAAAGCCCAAATAAGTTCCCCGTTGGCCGCTCGCAGTGGAGGTTCTGAGTCACAGTCCCTGGGGATCTTCTGTTTGTACCCAAAACCATGGCAGTGGCAGCTGTCTGGGAGCTCCAGACCACCACCAGAGAGGTTCCAAGCAGCCATTGCACACTGAGATTTTCCCACCTGCCCGGGCTGGGAGTGCCTGATCTTTCTGGGTCTAAGAGTGCCCAGCTTGCTCGCACCTCTTTCAGAGGAGACTGTGGGTTGCGCATGCATTTCAGGCTCTGAGAACGGGGCGCAGGTCCTAAAGCACCAGGCTGGGCCTTCGCGCACCTCTCTCGGGGGAGAGTTTGGGGCCTGCGTCTTAGGCTCTGAAACAAAGGCACGGGTCAAAGAGTGCTGGCTGGGCCTTTGTACCTCTCTCAGGGGAGGATGAGGGGTGCACGTATCTCAGGCTCTGTAGCAGGGCTCACGCGTTCTGCCATCCGGTGTGGCTCCCATCCCCACACAGGAGCCAAAACCCATGCATTCTTGGGCATGCTGAAGGCTTAGGGACCAAGACCTGGTTTCTCTGCCACACTCTCTCTGACTCAGCGCCAGGTGAGGCTGTCCTGTGTCCAGGGATTTAAGCCCCTGTCCCTAGTCGCCACTATTCCCACAATCTCCCCCCCGTCATCCTTTGCTCTTTTTGAGTGCTTTCAACCAGACTCCAAGTTAATGCTGGTCCCCAGACGCAGGGCACTCTCAGATTGGGGTATTACTTTCCAACCAGTTGCCTCTGGTGGCTCCCTCCCCCTTTTGTTTATCTTCTGATATCAGTCCTATGTTCCCACTCCGCTTTACCTGCCCACTGGCGTCTTCTGCCCCTGTAGAGATCCAGACGTATATAATTCTGATCTCAGGCTGATTTCATGGGTGATCGGAGTTCTTTGGTATGTAATCGCTCACTTTAGTGTACAAGTTGAAAAGGCGCCTCCTCCTAATTCCCCACCATCTTGTCCCCCCCAGAATACAAAAATTCTGAATAAAATACTGCCAAATTGAATTCAACGGTACATTAAAAAAAATATTCTCCACAACCAAGTGGGATTTTTTACTGGGATGCAGAGATGGTTCATATTAAAAAATCAAATATGTGTACATTACATTGATAAAAGAAAAAAATTAAAAACATATAATCTTGTTAACAGACGCAGGAAAAGCATTTGGCAATATATAGCCTCCTTTCTTACTTTATTTATCTTTTTTAGATAGAAAGGTGAAGGGAGAGAGAGAATCTTTTAAAACCTTTTTTTTTCCAAAAAACTTATTTATTTATTTGACAGAGAGAGTGAGATCTCAAGAAGGCAGGCAGTGAGAGAGGGGAAGCAGGCTCCCCACTTAGCAGAGAGCCTGATGCAGGGCTTAATTCCAGGACCCTGAGATCATGACCTGAGCTGAAGGCACAGACTTAACCCACTGAGCCACCCAGGCACCCCAGGAGAGAGAGAATCTTAAGCAGGCTCCATGGTTAATGTGAAACCTGATGTGGGGCTCTATCTTTTTATCCTGAGATTATGACCTAAGCCAAAATCAATAGTCAGATTCTTAACTGACTGAGCCACCAAGGCACCCCCAGCATCTTTTCTTGATAAAAACCCTCACCAGACTGGGGTAGATGGAGCATACCTCAACATCATAAAGGCATTATGAAAGACCCACAGCTGATATCATCCTCAATGGAGAAAAAAAATGAGAGCATTTCTGCTATGGTCATGAACATGAAAGGGAAATTCAGTTTCACCATTACTATTTAACAGAAGCCTTAGCCTCTGAAATCAGACAACAAAAAGAAATAAAAGTCATCCAAATTGACAATGAAGAAGTCAAAATTTCACTCCACAGATGACATAATTATGTATGTAGAAAATCTGAAAGACTTCACCAAAAAGTTGCTAGAAATAATACATAAATCTAGCAAAGTTGTAGGTTATAAAAATCAATGTACAGAAATCTGTTACTCCAATCAATACACCAATAGTAAAGCAGCAGAAAAGTATATCAAGAAATTGGATTCATTTGCAATTATACCAAAAACCATAAGATACCTAAAAATAAACCTAACCAAAGAGATAAAAGATCTGCACTCAGAGAACTATAGAACACTTATGAAAGAAACTGAAAAGGACACAAAGAAATGAAAAAGCATTCCATGCTCATGGATTGGGAGAACAAACATTATTAAAATGTCTGTACTAAAAAAAAAAATGTCTGTACTATCCAAACTAATCTACATATTCAATGCAATACCTATCAAAATAGCACCAGCATTTTCCATAGGGCTAGAACAATCTTAAAATTTGTATGGAACCACAAAATAACCTGAATAGCCAAAGCAATTCTGAAAAATAAAAAAATAGGAGGCATCACAATTCCAGATTTCAAACTATAAAACAAAGCTGAAGTTATCAAAACAGTATGACAGTGGCATAGATGAATGGAATTGAATAGAAAACCCAGAAGTGGACCCACAGATATCTGGTCAACTAATTTTTGACAAAACAGCAATGAATATCCAATAGAAAAACAAGAGAGTCTATTCGATAGTGTTGGGAACCTTGGACAGCAACGTGCAAAAGAATAAAACTGGGCCTCTTTCTTACACCATAAACAATAATAAATTCAAAATGGATTAAAGACCTAATTGTGAGACAGGAAACCGTCAGAATACTAGTGGGAAACATAGGTTATAACCTCTTCCACATCAGCCCAAAGCAACTTCTAACTAGATTTTTCTCCCAAGGCAAGGGGAACAAAAGCAAAAATTAACAACTGGGATTTCACCAAGATAAAAGGTTCTGTATAGTGAAGGAAACAATAAGTGAAGCTAAAAGGCAGCCTACATAATGGGCAAGATATTTGCAAATGACATACCTGATAAAGGGTTAGTATCCAAAATCTGCAAAGAACTTCTCAAATTCAACACCTTAAAAAAACCATTCAGTTGAAAAATGGACAGAATACATGAATAGACACTTCTCCAAGACATCTAAATGGCATAAAGACACATGTCAAGATGCTCAGCATCAGTCATCATTAAGGAAATACAAATCAAACCATGATGAAATACCACCTACCACCTGTCAGAATGGCTATAATGAACAATACAAGAAACAACACGTTTTGGTGAGGATGTGATGAAAATGGAACTCTCTTGTACTGTTGGTGGAAATGTAAACTGGTGCAGCCACTCTGGAAAGTAGTGTGGAGGAGCCTCAAAAATTATAGACTAGAACTACCCTATGATCCAGCAATTGCACTACAATGTATTTATCCAAAGGATATGAAAATACTAAAAGGGGTACATATTCACCCTGATGTTTATAGCATTGTTATTAACAATAGTCAAATTACAGAAAGATCCCAAATGTCCATCAGCTGATGAATGGATAAAGAAGATGTGGTACATACAATGGAATAATATTCATTCATAAATAATAATGGTATCTTGCCATTTACAAAGACAGGGATAGAGCTAGAGTATAATGCTAAGTGAAATACATCAGTGAAAAAAGACAAATACCACATGATCTCACTATACATGGAATTTAAGTAAGAAGATAGATGAACACATGGTTAAAGGGGGAAAAAAAGAAAGGGAAAAAGCCATAAGTGACTTTTAGTAACAGACAGAAAACAGGGTTGATGGAAGGAGGTGGGTGGGGAATAGGCAAGATGGGTGATGGCTATTAAAGAAGGCATTTTTTTGTAATGAGCTTTGGGCATTGTGCATAACTGATGAATCACTGAATTCTATTCCAGAAACCATTGTTGCACTCTATATTAACTAATCAAATTTTAAATAAAAAATGAAATAGTAAAAGAAAGGAGAGAAAGAAAGAAAGATTCCAGAAATGATGGTTTTTTAAGTTCTTCAAATCCTTAAGAAGTTCAGTAAATGTTGAAAAGCACTGATTTAGTAGCAGTGGGCAAATATCAGAATAGTAAAACTAGAAGCAGGGATAGTACAGGTAGTACCTGCAATAGTACAGGCAAGACTAATGAGGCTATGGACAAAGGTAAATAGCTGGAGAGCTAGAGAATTGTGGGGTAACTGGGGTGTTAAAACTCATATAGGGTTTGGTAATAGACTGCATGAGAGTGAGGGAGTGGGTGATATGGATGACTCTCAGGTTTCTGTCTTGGAGTTTGAGCGGATGGAGGTGCAATGCAACAAGATAGAAACCACAGATAGAGAAACAAATTTGGAATAATACTGCAATTTTAGGTCAAAGGTATAGGTAAAGAGAAGAGTGACCTAAAGTTGTTATTCTTTAATATCAGTTCCCAGACTTTAGTGTACAAAAAAAAAATTACCTGAGGAGTCTGTTAAAATACAAATTCCTATTGTCTCCCCAATTTCCATTTAGGAAGAATTGGAATGGGGCCCAATGATCTGCTTTTTTTTTTTCTTTTTAAAAATAGCTCCAGTACAAGCTCCTGGGTGGCTCATTCAATTAAGCTTCTGACAATTGATTTCAGCTCTGGTCATGATCTCAGGGTTGTGAGATTGAGTCCCATGTCAGGTTCCACACTTAGCATGGAGTCTGCTTAAGATTCTCTCTCCCTCTGCCTCTGCCCATTGGTGCTCCCCCTTTCTTTCTCTAAAAATAAACAAATAAAAGCTATAAACAGCCCCAATACAGTATGTAAACTTCTTAAAAATGTACTGAGAAACATTTAAAAATAAAGCTGAAAGCTAATTGAAAATTGCACTATAAGTCTATTTCATGCCTATAAATTGACAGCTACTAAGTGACTTAAAAAAAAGTTTGATCTTGATAGAAATTTAATAATTTTTTACACAGCTTTGTAAAAGGTTCACTGCAATGAGAAATGATTTTAATGCAAAATTGAAATTGTAAGAGCCCCTGTGTTAGTGATTGCAAGTTAATCTAGATATCAATTAACTTTAATGAAATACTTCAATTGTTATAATTAAAAATAACCAATGTATATGGAAGTATAGGCAGATCCATCTCAGTAAACATCTTTTGTATCATCACTGCACATTCATTCCATCTTGAGGAATTTCAGAATCTCTTTGTTCTCCTTTGCCTTGTGAAACATTTCAAAATCCTAAAAGGAATTAAGATTAACTTGTAATATCAGTGCTATTATTTCCACTTATGAAATCATTAAATTCAAGTGTCTAGGTAAGTTTGTTAATTATCTTGTCTGGGCCTTTGCAAACATCTTCCAGCTAAGTTAGATAAAGAAAATTCCCCTTGATATCAGTCATTTCATACTATAATGTATGATGAACAATACTGTGTATCTCAAAACAAATAGCATGATATTCTTTCCTTTTATGATATATATATATTTTTCATAATGAAGCACACATTGCCTTATCTTCAGGAACATAATTAAGTTATTGTATAAATGAAGAAATCTGGCCCTCACAACCCATAAATGTATTGTTTCCCCATGTATATGACCTTAAGACATGAAATGAAAACAAAATAAAAATGGACATTTACTCTTACTCCACAATATTCTTGGCCATTGAATATCTGAGGTGGTAGTGCCTTAGGGGTGGAAACTTTCATCCTCATTTCTTGAAGTACTTTCAAACTGACAGAAATATCTATTAATTCATACTTTATTTTGTAAATATCTAAAATTCTGGTAACTTCTTCTTGTCTCTGCTTCACCTACATAGGCAAAAATAGGGAGAGATAGAATGATGTTATTAACTGCTCCTAATGGTTTATGTTTTATTTTGTCCATTCATTATGCTATGGAAGAGGAATAGCTTTTAATGCTGTGATGTTTCTTTGAGGAGCAAAAATTAGGTAATTTTCTTTTGATAAACACATACACACATATTTAGTATATATGTAATATGTAAATATGTTTAATGTGTATATGAAGAAATATAGTAAGTTTTCAGTAGGAACTTGAAATCTCTAATGGGCTATAAATATTTGCTATATTGATTTCATACTGTACACGAAGTGGTATGACATCTGCTAACAGTTGAAGCACGCTTTTCAACTCATTACTACATTAATTTATGCTAATATCTATGGTAGCTCTGTATAGGAAATGGACATGATACCAGTTTTATACCTTTGAAAGAACATACTACATGTTCTAAACCATAATCAGAGACAATGCCTAAGTACAGAGATAAAATCCACAGAGTAAGAAAATAAAGTATATCAGACAATTAAGATTTATAAATAATGTAAGTGAATGAAAGTCATCAGTTCTTCCTATATCCTCTCAGATGAACTGTAATATTTGTAGTAATATCCTCACATTGTCTTTTCCTCTGAAACACTACTGCTAAAGTAAAATTGTAATAATTGGTTATCTTTTAAGTATATTTTATAACTTCATTTTTTGTTAATCACTAAAATAAATCTTAAAATTTGAGTTTTCTACATTTTTCACATGATAATCTTAGGCAATTTTGCCACATAAATCTCTGATACTAGAATGAGAAAACGTATCTGAAAGCAATTTGACAAGTACAAACCCCAGCTTATTCAAGTAAAAGTGCATGGCAGAATGCTTTTTGTTTGCTGACTTGAAAATGTAATCCAGCCATGGTTAGAAAACCCTGTCTATTTACAACTGATCGATGAGAGGTTTCTGAAATTCTATTATGCAACATTTTTACTTTCTGAGGCTCATTAGTTTTTAAAATGCAAAAGCATGGTGCATGTGATTTACCACATTTTTATAATGTTTTTCCAAAACTTTTTCAGAGGAACATCATGAAGAGTACAGTTGCGTAGACCAGTACTAGTTTAAATGTGGTTCGTTAGACCAGCAACATCAGCTTTATACCACTCTGAAACTACAGTATCTGGGAGTGATTCCCAGGAATATTTTAACAAGTCTTCCAGATGATTTTTATGTTACAGTTTGAGAAACACAGACCGACAGTTGGGTGAATCTTCTGTTTCATCCATTGTGGTCCTTATTGATTCCAAATTATTCTCTCTTACAGACTTTTAGTACTGTATCTGATAACATAAATCACAATGTTAAAAAATAGTCAAAAGGCCCCAAATTTTCTTTTTAAAAGTGTTTCTTATTATTGTTGTTTCTTAATATCTGGTTGAAACCCCTAATCAAGTTGATAAAGCTTTCTGCAAAAGCAATGTACTCTTTCTAGGCTGAGATCAAATTTCACTGCTCCTTGCATCTATCATGGTGTCTTGACACACAGTAGTGGGATGAATGTTAACCATTCATAATCGATTTCAAATTCTTCAGTTTTTGTGCTTCTCCAAAACCTTGGCAGAATGATGTTCTTAGCCATATAATGGTCCTTCTATAGCTAAGCTGCCTGATGTGATAACCATTAGCCAGCCACATGTGAGTACTGAGCACCTGAAGTGTGGCTAGTCCAAAATAAAATTTTCTGTAACTACAATATACATACTGGATTTTGAGGACTTAATATGAAAATAATATATGCAACATCTCTTTTTATATATTGATTATATGTTGCATGATAACATTTTGTATATTTTGTGTTAAATAAAATATATTAAAATTAATCTCATTTATTTTATGTCACTACTAGAAAATTTAGGATTACATATGTGGCTCACAATGTTGGAAACCACTGTTGTGCAATATTTCCTACAACGTGGCCAAAATAATTCATCAAAACTGTAGTCTAAGACATGCCCGATCTATGCAAATATATGTTCTTCTTAGAAATTACCAGCTTGCCTGGGGTTACCCAGGCTTCTCTGAGGATTTTGGCCATTCACTCAATGGCATTTCCCTCTCCTATCCTAAACAGTGTCCTTTATCTCTTCCATCTCCCATCCTAAACATCCTAAAGAACAGGGTTCTTTATCTCTTCCATTTAAAACAACTGCAGGTGTATTGGAAATACTTAAATTAGCTGAGCTCAGGACCCAGAAACCTCCTAGAGGGGCTAGTTCTTGGAGCACAATCTGGGTGAGGACAATAAGCACCTTCCTTGTTCTCCCCTGCACCTTCCATCCTTGAAAACCTAGAGAGGAGGGAGCTGAAGTGTGAAAGGCAAGGAGGGGATGGTATTGTATTAGAACAATCCTGAAATCCCCAACTAGAGTGTCTTCACTCTAGTCTTGTTTTTTGCTCTCTGACGCCCCTTTCTTTCCACTCACCTCCCTGGATCCAGACACGCTGGTATAATAGATTTTAATGGAGCTCATTATTTCCACTACAAGGTTACTTTGGAGAAGTAACTCAAAATCAGTCACTTCACTACTGTTTCAGGCTGAGCTATGCAAAGCCCCAAACCCTGGCCCTGCCCTTTTCCAAGGCTGTTGCTAAGGGCCATTGGCCTGAACACTTGGGATTGGCTGTGAAACTAGTGCTCTTGTGGCGCAGGAACGTTGCTGCCTGGTGACTGCTGTCCTGGGGGGAGGGGAAGAACTCTGGGGTGTTAAACTCCTATTAAGGCGTCTTTTCTCTCCTCATCTGCTAGGCGCTGGGGAGGATTAGATGGAGAACTAATGGACTCCATGTTCTTATTGCTTTTCCCATCTCCCTGCATGGGAATGGTGGTAAGCATTCGGTTTTGCGTCTGCAAACCTGAGGAACAAAATGACCAAAATACATCGTGATGAGTAAAGAAACAGAAGTAAAACTTGCATTGCCTAAGTTTGTAAGGACAGAGTAAATGGTGCCAGTGCTTACTTGGACAGGAAGGGATCACCAAAGCAACTTTTGATACGTTTTTTCTTAGCCCAGGAAAGTGCCTCCTTTCCCTTTTCGAGGTGCCCCTCCCTTTTCGAGGACAGAGTGCCTTCCTTCTGGGAGTTGACATTTTGGTTTATGTAATAGTGTGTGCAATAGTGGCTGACTCTCTGAGCACTTTCTCCCTCTATCCCATGTAAAAAGATGACCTTGTGCTTTAATGTCCATTTCCTCTTCAATACATTCATAGCTCATTATTCTAGCCTTTATTTTCAAGTAGTTAAAGATAACAATGATATTTATAGGATTTTTTGGATTTGCCAAAAATGAGTAGTGGAAATTGACAGTGAAGGATTAAAAATCCTCAGCACCTGCTTTTGTATGAGGTAAATTTGGATTCCGTGGTTCCACAACTGAATAATTGTGGATCTTTGGCAAATTACTTCTTTCTGAATGTCATTTTCTCAATCATTAGAGTGTGTATGGTGATGCCTACCTAACAGTATCAGGGTGAGGAATAAATGAGTTGAATATGTAACAGTATTTGGCACGTGAACTGGTATGTCAGTAGTTCAGAAAATGATCATTATTATTGATGATAAGTGTCAGACTGCTTGCATGATGTTTGGGAACAAGCACATCAGCATGAATAAGACGAAACATTTACCTTCAGGTTACTTAGCGTGATAATTGATAAGGTGAGGTAAAAGCAATGTAGAGAAATCTAAACCAGGCTAGATGGGTCAAGGCAGTTATCCCTGAAGAAGTGAGAGCTAATCAGAAAACTGAAAGATGTATAGTATGCCAGGAAATTATATGAAGAAATTTTAGGTAGAAGGAATAGTCATGAAGAAATGTAGTAATTGGGGCTTTGGGAGAAAGTTGGAGGAATAGAAACTGAAGAAATAAATAGGAAAAAAACCCCACATGGACCTTCAGGTCTCATGTTAAATTTTTACCCTAAATCTTTTCAAGGCTGTTTTTTGTTCTATAAAAATGTAAAATTACATCTTCACCTTCTCTCTGCAATCCTCCTCCCAGAGGAAACTGCTATTAACAGTTTGATCTGTATCATTTTTTCACAAACATAATTACATCTATTAAGTCAGTTACAAGAGAAAAAGTCACTTATAATAGGAAGTTAAGTAAAAAGACTACTTTTTTAAAAAATATGGAATACTTCATGAATTTGCATGTCACCCTTGCACAGGGGCCATGGTAATCTTCTCTGTATTGTTCCAATTTTAGTGTATATGCTGCTGAAGTATGCACAAGTAAACACCCTTTGAAGTGAGCCTGCCTGGTTTCAAACCCAGATTATACTACTTATAACTGTGTAATATAAGGCATCCTACCTAACTTCTCTGAGCCTGTTTTATCATAGGTGAAATGGAAATAACAATATTTTACAGAAATGCTATTATGGTTACATTAATGTATGTGAAGTATTAAAAAATTACCTGGTACATAGTATACACTCAACACATGATGGAATCATATTGCATATATTGTTCTGTAACTTGCATTCCACTAGTACAGATGAAGGAAATATAGTGTACAGATTAAGAGCATGGGTTCTAAATCTAATTGTGTGATGCAAATCCTAGTTTCATCATTTACTAGAATTGTGAACTTCAACATATATATAACATTTCTTTATTTCCTTTGTAAAGTGAAAATAATAGCCTATACTTTTTTAAGTTCTTATTTGAATTCCAGTTAGTTAATATACAGTTTAATAGTAGTTTCAGGTGTATAATGTACTGATTAACACAACCATACAACATCTAGTGCTCATGACAACAACAAGTGCACTCCTTAATCCCCATCACCTACTTAACACCCCCCCCCCAACCTCTATTCTGTTAACCACCAGCTTGTTCTCTATAGTTAAGAGCTAGTCTTTGGTTTGCCTCTCTTTTTTTTTTTGTACCTTTGCATTTTTTTCATAAATTCCACATATGTGTGAAATCATATGGTATTTGTCTTTCTCTGACTTATTTCACTTAGCAAAGTACTCTAGCTTCATCCACATTGTACCAAAAGGCAAGATTTAATTCTTTTTTATGGCTCAGTAACATTCCATTATGTCTGCATATACACATACACATACATATACATATAGATAACACGTCTTTTTAAAAACTCTTTTATTTATTTTTTAAAAGATTTTATTCAGTTATTTGACACAGAGAGAGAGAGAGAGAGATCACAAGTAGGCAGAGAGGAAAGCAAAGAGAGACGGGGGAGCCGGCTCCCTGCTGAACAGAGAGCCCAATGAGGGGCTTGATCCCAGAACCCTAAGATCATGAATGACCTGTGCTGAAGGCAGAGACTTAACCCACTGGACCAGCCAGGTGCTCCTAGAAAAGAGTTTATTTATTCATTTTTCAGAGAAAGAGAGAGAGAGGGCACAAGCAGAGGGAACAGCAGGCAGAGGGAGAAGCAGGCTGCCCTCTGAGCAAGGCCCTTGATGTGGTACTCAACCCCAGGACACTGGAGATGATTACCTAAGTTAAAGGCAGATGCTTAATTGACTGAGCCACCCAAGTGCCCCTAGATATCACATCTTCTTTATACACTTATCAATACATGGAGACTAGGGCTGTTTCCATGATTTGACATTTGTAAATACTGCTACTATAAACACCGGGGTGTACATATCCCATTGAAATACTATTTTTGTATACTTTAGGTAAGTATATAAAGTAGTATAATTGCTAGATAGTAGGGTAGTTAAGAAGAATTAATACCTATTTTTCTCAAATTATTCTGAGAAATAGAAAAGGAAAAGAAACTTCAAAATTCATTCTATGAGGCACCCAAAACAAAATAAAGACAGCACTAAAAAAAAAAAAAGACAACTGAAGACCAATATCTCTGAGAAACACAAAGGCAAAAATCCTCAATAAAATACTAGTAAAACGAATCCAATCATACATTTAAAAAATTGTTCACCATGACCAAGTGGGATTTATTCCTGGGTTGCAAGGGTGGTTCAGAATTCACAAACCAATTGATGTGATACATTACATTAATAAAAGAAAGTATAAGAACCATATGATCATTTTAATAGATGCAAAAAAATTGACAAAGTACAAAATCCATTCATGATAAAAACCCTCAACAAAGTAGGTTTAGAACAAATATGCCTCAACATCATGAAGGCCATATATGAAAAACCCACAGCTAACATCATCCTCAATGGGAAAAACTGAGAGCTTTTCATCTATGGTCAGGAACACAACTGGGATATCCACTCTTACTGTTGTTATTTAACATATTACTGAAAGCCCTAGCTTCAGCAGTCAGACAACAAAAAGAAATAAAATACATATAAATCAACAAAGAAGGACTTGAACTTTCACTATCTGTGGATGACATGATACTATATATAGAAAACATGAAAGATTCCACTAAAAAACTGCTATAGCTAATACATGAATTCAGTAAAGTCACAGGATATAAAATCAACATACAGAAATCTGTTGCATTTCTTTATACCAATAATGAAGAAGCAGATAGAGAATCTAGGAATCAACCCCATTTACAATTGCACCAAAACCCATAAGTTACCTAAGAACAAACCTAATAAAAGAGGTAAAAGACCTCTACTCTAAAAACTATAAAACATTAGTGAGAGAAATTGAAGATGGCATGAAGAAATAGAAATACAGTCCAAGCCCATGGCTTGAAAGAACAAATATTGTTAAAATGTCTACACTACCCAAAGCAATCTCACATTTAATGCATTCCCTTTCAAAATACCACAAGCATTTTTACAGAGCTAGAACAAACAATCTTAAAATTTGTATGGAACCATACAAGATCCCAAATGACCAAAGCAATGTTGAAAAAGAAAAGCAAAGCTGGAGGCATCACAATTCTGGATTTCAAGTTATATTACAAAGTGACCAAAACAGTATAGATAGCACTGGCACAAAAATAGACACACAGATTAAAGGAACACAGTAGAAAACCCAGAAACAAACCTACATCTATATGGTCAATTAATATTCAGCAAAGCAGGAAAAATATGCAATGGGCAAAGAATAATATTCTATAAATGATGTTGGGAAAACTGGACAGCTACATGCAAAAGAATGGAACTGGATGACTTTCTTACACCATATACAAAATGAATTTCAAAGTGGATAAAAGACATGAATATGAGATCTAAAACATAAAAATACTAGAACAGAATATAGGCAGTAACCACTTTGACATTGGCTGTAGCAACTTCTTTCTAGATATGTATCCTGAGATGAGGGAAACAAATACAAAAATAAACTATTGGGACTGCATCAAAATAAAAGGCTTTGGGGTGCCTGGGTGGCTCCATGGTTTAAGTGTCCAACTCTTGATTTTAGCTCAGGTCATGATTTCAGGGTTGTGAGATTAAGCCCTCTTTAAGATTATTTCTCTCCCTCTCCCCTTCCCCCATCTTTCTCCCTTCTCTAAAAAATTATATAAATAAATAAACTAACAAATAAAAAGCTTCTGCACAGAGAAGGAAACAATCACCAAAACTAAAAGGCAACCTACTGAATGGGAGAAGATATTTGTGAATATCTTCTCCTTAATAAAAGGTTAGTATCCAAAATACATAAAGAGCTTATAAACCTCAACACCCAAAAAATGAATGATCCAATTACAATCTAAGCAGAAGACATGAATAGACATTTTTCCACAGAAGACAGACAGCTGGCACAAAAAAAGATGCTCAACATAACTGCTCATCAGGGAAATGAAAATCAAAAGTACTATGAGATATCTATCACCTCACACCTATCAGAGTAGCTAAAATCAACAATACAAGAAACAGCAGGTGGTAGCGAGGATATTGAGAAAGAGGAACTCTTCTTGCACTGTTGGGGTGAATACAAACTGGTGCAACCACTCTGGAAACAAGAATGGAGGTTCCTCAAGAAGTTAAAAGTAGAATTACTTTATGGTCCAACAATTATGCTACCAAGTATTTACCCCCCAAAATATAAAAACACTAGTTCAAAGGGGTGCATGCACCCGGATGTTTATAACAGCTAATCATAGACGTAGCTCAAGTGTCCACTGATAGATGAATGGATGAACAAGATGTAAAGAAGATGTGGCATGTATATATATATTCAGTAATAAAAAAGAATTAAATATTACCATTTGTAATGACATAGATGGAGCTAAGGGAGTATTATGCTAAGTGAAGTAAGACAGTCAGAGAAAGACAAATAGCATATATTTCACTCATATGTGGAATGTAAGAAACAATAAATGAGCAAAGGAACAAAAAGAGAGAGAGAGAGAGGCAAACCAAGAAACAGAGTCTTGACTATAGAAAACAAACTGCTAGTTACCAGAATGGAGTTGGGTGGGGAGATGGGTTAAATAGGTGATGGGGAGGGACACCTTGGTGAATCAGTCCTTTAAGTCTCTGCCTTTACCTCAGGTCATCATCCCAAGGTTTTGGGATGGAGTCCCACATCTGGCTCCCTACTCAGCTGGGAGCCTGATTTTCCCTCCACCTGCTGCTCCCCCTGCTTGTGCTTGTGCTCTCTGGCTCTCTCTGACAAATAAACAAAATAAAATAAAATAATTAGATGATGGTGATTAAGCAGTACACTTGTGTTGAGCGCCAGGTGATGTATGGAAGTGTTGAAATCACTATATTATACACCTGAAAATAATATAACACTGTATGCTAACTAATTATAATTAAAATAAAAACTTTTAAAAAACTGTGCCTTTTGAATCTCTTTATAAATTGATAAAGGCAATATTTCAAAGTGTTATATATATATATATAATATGGCCTCCAATATTCAAAAAGACCACCAATTCCTGTATTGCATTTTTATTGGAATGGGATACAATATAAAGTTTCTGTCAAATGTTGAATATTCCAGCCCAATATTTACCCAAGGAATGGGTAAATGTGTCACATGGTAGGTCCATGAACAATTTGGACCCATTGTCAGATGGACTTGGTCAGAATTCCGTGCATTATCCTGGCTTCCTTTAAACCTCCATCCTATCTAAAGAGTAATAAGAACATTTCAGGTCCCCTGGCATCAGTGTCAGCCCCTACCCTATATCTAGAGATTTCTTTGAGCTCTTTTATTTTCCTCTGCATTTTAGTCCCATTACTACTTTTGACCTGAGCTCTGTAGAACATCCATTTTCTGCTTACATATTATATCTTGAGCAGATCTCATTGCTTTTCTTGTCACTCTAAGGAACTAATAAACAGTCTAATTTTAGGTATTAAAAAGATCAACCCTATATATACCTATATATACCTTGATTTAACAAGTCCACTTTGAGGGGCACCAGGGTGTTTGTAGTTGGATGGGCATCTGCCTTCAGCTCAGGTCATGATCCCAGAATACTGGGATGGAGCCCCCCTCCCCCCAAGTCAGGATTCCTGATCAGTGAGTGAGGAGTCTGCTTCTCCCTCTGCCCTCACCTGACTCTTGTGCTCTTTCTCACTCTATCTTTCTAATAAATAAATAAAATCTTAAAAAAAATTACAACTCCACATTGAGAGCATTTGTCATTTAACAATGGCATTTACATTACCTATTATTATGATTATATTTCCTATATCTTATTTTGTGTTTTCTTATTTAGCGATGTCTTGGTTTTTTCCCCTACTTTTTATTTTTTTTAATCACAAATAGTTTTTTTTTAAATTATTGTGTTCAGTTAGCTTCTATATAGTACATAATTAGTCTTTGATGCAGTGTTCAATGATTCATTAGTTTTCTTCATCTTTGTTAGATTGAGTGAGATTTCTTTGAGCTCTTTTATTTTCCTCTGCATTTTAGTCCCATTACTACTTTTGACCTGAGCTCTGTAGAACATCCATTTTCTGCTTACATATTATATCTTGAGCAGATCTCATTGCTTTTCTTGTCACTCTAAGGAACTAATAAACAGTCTAATTTTAGGTATTAAAAAGATCAACCTAGTCTATTATATTTTTAATCTTTCATCACTCTGACTCATAATTAGAAGCCGGGAGTGAGAACTGGTAATAAAGAGACGGGTATGTGTGGATGGCTTCTTTCCTATTTCCTTACCTTCCTCCTTGTACCTTCCTTCCCTGATTATATGACTGCCTCTACTTCATGCAGGATAGTTCTGATTTGGAGGTGAGGGGAAAGTGATATATATATATCTATATATATATATATAGATATATATATATAATTTTTACTGGATTGTTCCATTGTAATTTGGCACTTAATTCCCTCATGATGTGTCATGTCCCCAAATTCAAACTTTTTTTCCCATGGATATTGCTCTTTGTGAATTACTGGGAAATCTCATATCCTTTAGGATATTTCAGTGCCTATCCACTTCCATATCTGGAATATGCTCTTCTAGTTGACTACTTATCACTTTATTTTCCTTTTCTGTTTCTGGCAGTGATGTCCCATCCCATTTTCTTAGAGTAATTTCTCCTGGAAGGAAAATATCTTGGTATAACAAAAACCTTTGCAAAAATACAGGCAGGGTTTTTCTGATACTGATCTCTTCAATAAGGGAAATGATAGCAATAAAAAGGCAAGGTAGTGACCTCATACTCTAAATTCTAGAATAGTGATTTTGTGTAGTACATGTGTGTGTGTTGAGGTGGGGGGGTGTAGGAGCATGTATCCTTATTGGAGATATAGTTCAAACTACAAATGCCCTCTGAATTTCCTGATATGTCCACCTCTATCCCTCTTGTTTGAAAATCACTGCTGTAGTAAGCCACACATTTTAACGTGATGTGTCATATTCTTGACTGATTGGGTGCAGAAAGATTTCAGTTTATGTATGGGTACACTCGGGCCTTTTCTGTTCTGAAAAGTGAAAAAGTTGAAATGTCTTTTTTTGAAATTGAAAGGTCTTGCTTCTTCCTCATGTGTTGCTTCTTTTTTCTTTCTTTTTTTTTGGATGTCTTCTCTTTCCTTCTCTCTTTTCCCCTGTACTTCTCTTACATGCAGCTAAGATATTAATACAGTATTAGGACTCTGTGCCAGTCTTGGACTTATTTACTGTTGGATTCATTAATTGACATTGGCTTGCTTTGCTTTGTTTGTTGACTCCACTGTGCTGATTTCTCAGGCTCCTCTGTCAGCTGGCTTCCTGGTGGACTCCTCTAATTGAGTTTGGATAGTGAGAAGAAGAAGGGAGAAAAAAAAAAAAAAGAAGGGAGGAGCCAGATTTCTTTGCCTTTTATCTACTTTAGTGGTATCTCTGGCAGTAGGTCTTCATGACCCTGGCCTCCACTGAAAGTACCTGTTACTATTCCAGTTTCTGCCAGGTGATTCTGAGCACTGAGATAAATCTCCGTTTCCTTTTTTCATTGCCTTAGCCTAAGGGTAGTATCAGTTTCTGTTTCTAACCTTTCTAATTTGCCAACTTTATGTTTCTATTGTAGTGTCTTTATTTCAGGTTACCATCATCTCCCAATGGGTCTTTTTGTCTTTATTCATGTATCTCATTACAGTGCAGTCACCCCCCCCCCTTTTTTTAAGAGTGGGAAGGGGGAACTGCAGGAAGAGAGAGAATCTTAAGTAAGCTCAATGCTATTTTGAGTTTATCTTTGTGTATGGTGTAAGAGAATGGTCAAGTTTCATTCTTCTATACATAGCTGTCCAATTTTCCCAGCATCATCTATTGAAGAGACTGTCCTTTTTTCCACTTGGTATTGTTTCCTGCTTTGTCGAAGACTATTTGACCATAGAGTTGAGCGTCCATATCTGGGCTCTCTACTCTGTTCTGCTGCTCTGTGTCTCTGTTTTGTACCAGTACCATGCTGTCTTGGTGATCACAACATTGTAGTAAAGCTTGAAATCAGGCAACGTGATGCCCCCAGCTTTGTTTTTCTTTTTCAACATTTCCTTGGCAATTCAGGGTCTTTTCTGAATCTATGCAAGTTTTAGAATTATTGTTCCAGCACTTTGAAAAATGCCAGTGGAATTTTTATCAGGATGGCCTTGAAAGTATAGATTGATCTGGACAGTGTAGACATTTCAACAATGCTTATTTTCTGATGTATGAGCATGGAATGTTTCTCCGTCTTTTTGTGTCATCTTCAATTTCTTTCCTGAGTGTTCTGTAGTCCTTCGAGTATAGATCCTTTACCTCTTTGGTTAGGTTTATTCCTGGGTGTCTTATGGTTTTTGGTGCTATTGAAAATGGAATCAATTCTATAATTTTCTTTTCTATAGTTTCATTGTTAGTGTATAAGAAAGCCACTGATTTCTGCACATTGACTTTGTATCCTGCCACGTTGCTGAATTGCTGTATGAGTTCTAGTAGTTTGGGGGTGGAGTCTTTTGTGTTTTCCAAATTAGCATATTATGTAATCTGAGAAGAGAGAGAGTTTGACTTCCTCTTTGCCAACTTGAATACCTTTTATTTCTTTTTGTTGTCTGACTGTGATGCTAGGACTTCTAATATTATGTTGAATAGTGCAAGAGTGGGCATCCTTGTCATGTTCCTGATCTTAAGGGAAAGGCTTTCAGATTTTCCCCATTGAGAATGATATTTGTGTGGGTTTTGCATAGATGGATTCTATGAAGTTGAGGAATGTTCCCTAAGTTCTGAAGAGTTTTAATAAGGAAAGGATGCTGTATTTTGTCAAATACTTTTTCTGCATCCATTAAGAGGACCATGTGTTTCTTCTTTCTTCGCTTATTGATTTGTTCTATCACATTGATTGATTTGCAAATGTTGAACCACACTTGCATCTCAGGGATGAATCCCACCTGGTCATGGTAGATAATCTTTTTAATGTACTGTTGGATCCTATTAGCTAGGATCTTGTTGAGAATCTTGGCATCCATATTTATCAGGGATATTGGTTTGAAATTCTTTTTGATAGGTTCTTTTCCTGGTTTGGGGATCAAGGTGATACTGGCCTCATAGAAATAGTCTGGAGGTTTTCCTTCTGTTTCTATTTTTTTTGTAACAGCTTCAGGAGAATAGGTATTACTGGGCTCTTGTTTTTGGGAGGCTTTTGATAACTGCTTCAATCTCATTACTAGATATTGGTCTATTCAGGTTGTCAATTTCTTCCTGATTCATTCTTGGAAGTTTATAGGTTTCCAGGAATGCATCCATTTCTTCTACATTGCTTAACTTATTGGCATATAGCCATTGATAATAATTTCTGATGATTATTTCTATTTCCTTGGTGTTAGTCATAATCTCTCCCTTTTCATTCATAATTTTATTAATTTCAGTCCTTTTACTTTTCTTTTGGAGAAGTCTGGCCAGTGGTTTATCAATCCTCTTAATTAATTCTTTCAAAGAACCAGTTTTTAGTTTTGTTGATGTGTTTTATTGTATCTCTGGTTTATAACTCACTGATCTCTAATCTTAATTTTTTCCTTGTTTGTGCATGGGGTAGGCTTAATTTGTTGTTGACTCTTAAGTTCTTTAAGGTGTGAAGAGAGTTAATGTACTCAGGATTTTTCTATTTTTTTGAGTTAGGCTTGGTTTGCTGTGTATTTTCCATTTAGTACTGTCTTTGCCATATCCCATAGGTTTTGGATTTATGTGTTTTCATTCTCATTGGTCTCTATGAATTTTAAGTTCTTCCATTTCCTAGTTGAGCCAAACGTTCTTGAGCAGGATGGTCTTTAGCTTTCAAGTGTTTGAATTTCCTCCAAATGTTTTCTTGTGATTGAGTTCCAGTTGCAAATTACTGTGGTTTGAGACTATGCAGGAAATAATCTCAATCTTCTGGTATCAGTTGAGACCTGATTTGTGACCCAGTATATGGTCCATTCTGGAGAAAGCTCCATTTGTCCTCAAGAAGAATGACTATTCTATAAGTTAATCAAAGAAAGATAACTATCATATGATCCCTCTGATATGAAGAATTTGAGAGGCAGGTGGGGTTTGTTGGGGGGTATTGAATGAAAAAATGAAACAAGGTGGGATTGGGAGGGAAACAAACAAAAATAGACTCCTAATCTCACTAAACAAACTGAGGGTGGCTGGGGCATGGGAGGGTAGGGATAGGGTGGTTGGGTTATAGACATTGGGGAGGGTATGTGCTATGGTGAGTGTTGTGAAATGTGTAAGCCTGATGATTCAGAGACCTGTAGACCTGGGCCAAATAATACATTATATGTTAATAAAAATAATTACAAAAAATAAATAACTATTCTGGCTTTTTTTTTTTTTAGGGTGGAATGTTCTATATATATCTATGAGGTCCATCTGGTCCAGTATGTCATGAAAAGCCCTTGTTCTTTGTTGATTTTCTGCTTAGATGATCTGTCTAATGCTGAGAGTGGCATATAAAGATTCCCTACAATTAATATGTTCCTATCAATATGTCTCCTTATTTTGATTAGCAGTTGGTTTATGTAGTTGGCTGCTCCCATGGGGGGCATAGATATTTACAAATTTTAAATCTCCTGGTTGGATAGACCCTTTAAGAATGATGTAGTGTCCTGTATCTCTGACTACAGTCTTTATCTTAAAATCTAATTTATCTGATATGAAAATTTCTACCCCACCTTCTGAGGTCCGTTGGCATAGAAAGATTGTTCTCCATTCCTTCACTTTTATTTTTTTTTTATTTTTTTAAAGATTTTATTTATTTATTTATTTGACAGAGAGAAATCACAAGTAGATGGAGAGGCAGGCAGAGAGAGACAGAGGGAAGCAGGCTCCCCGCTGAGCCGAGAGCCTGATGCGGGACTCAATCCCAGCACCCCGAGATCATGACCTGAGCCGAAGGCAGTGGCGCAACCCACTGAGCCACCCAGGCGCCCCATCCATTCCTTCACTTTTAGTCTGGATGTATCTTTAGGTTCAAAATGAGTCTCTCATAGACAGCATATGGATGGGTCTAGCTTTTTTATCTAATCTGCAACCTTGTCCCATTTTATGGGACCATTTAGACCATTTAAGTGATTATTGAAAGATATGTGTGGTGCATAAAAAATAAATTCTGGAAAATTGAAAGGAAATAAAATAAAATAAAATAAAAAAAGAAAGACATGCATTTATTGTCATCATGTTGCCTATGAGATCCTTGTTTCTATAGTTTGTCTCTGTAAATTTTGGTGCTATATCACTCTTGGCATCTTTCATCTTTTATAGAGCCCCTCTTAAAATTTCTTACAGGGCTGGCTTGGTGGTCACATATTCTTTCACTCTTTGGTGGCCTTGAAAGCTCTTTATCTCTCAATCCATTCTAAATGAAAGCCTTGCCACATAAAGTATTCTTGGTTCCATTTTCTTCTCATTTAGTGCCCTGAATATGTCTTGCCAGCCCTTTCTGGCTTGCCAGGTTTCTATGGATAGGTCTGATGTTATTCTGATGTTCCTCCCTCTGCACAAAAGGTATCTCTTCCCCCTAGATGCCCTTAAGATATTTTCCCTGACTTTATGATTCACAAATTTCACAACCACATGTCTGAAGGTCTTTCTGAAGATCAACCCTCGTTAATCTTGGGGGGTGTCCTCTTTGCCTCTAGGACATGAACAGTTGTTCCATTCCCCAGATTAGGAAAATTCTCTGGTAGGATTTGCTCAACTATATCTTCTGATCCTCTCTCTTTCTCTCCACCTCCTCAGGTATCCCAATAATTCTGACAATGGAATGTTTCATAGCTTCACTTATTTCTCCAATTCTTCATTCATGGCTTCTAAGCTGTTTGTTCCAGGCCTCCTCCTGATCCTTCTTTTCTATCAGTATGTCTTCTAGATCACTAATTCAGTCTTCTGCCTCACTTACCCTAGGTGTTAGAGTATCTAGGTTAGATTGGATCTCATTCATAACATGTTTGAATTCTGCCAGATCAGCTCTCATTTCTGCCCTTAGAGAATCTATCTTGCCACTAATGGTTTTCTCCAACCTCGCTATTGTCTGCATAACTGTTATCCTGAATCCTGTTTCTGACATCTTGCTTATATCCATATCTATTAGTTCTGTGGCAGAGGTCACAATCTCTGAATTTTTCTTCTGTTGGAGGTTCCTTCTCCTAGTCATTCTGGTGAGAGGTGATTGAGGGAATGTATAGAGTCCAAATTCTTGACCACAATCCAAGCAAGATGCACCTTTTTATAGGGACTTTGGGGTTCTTAGTCTCTTGTTTTTCAGCCTGTCTTTTTTTTGGGGGGGGGTGTTGCTGAGCTGTTACTCAAGCAACCCTGTTTGGGCACAATGGCCTTGCACCCTGTGGTGAAGGATGGGCTCAGTGAACACTGGTTTAAAGGGGGCTTTTGTTCTCTGGCAACTTTCCTTGGCAGATTTCTGTGTCCTTTCCAAGAGTCAGAGCAGAAATTACTGCGTCCAAACTTCTGTCTCAGAACAGAGAGTTCACAGACTGTTCTCCAGAAAGCCCTCCAGGTCACAGTGGCTCTGTTTTTCTCTGTGTTGTTAAAAACTGCAGCTACTTGCGTTGTGTACCCCACAGCAACACTCCCAGCCTTCACTTCCAGGTCCAGGCATGTCTCTGTCTTTTGTACTTCTAAAACTGCCAGCCACCCCCAGTTCACATACACACCCTTTCAGATCCAGGTTTCAGACTAGTGGGTTGCCCTAAAGTCCTTTCTCCATGACTACCAGTCTGCAAGTCTGTACCCAGGCTCCAGTGCAGGACATTTTTGTGTTTCTGTCTTATTTTACCTTCCCAGCACCAGTGCTTATGGCACTTCCGTCCCCTTTCTGTTTAACTTCCAATATCTGCCTGCAGAATTGCGAGTCCCTACTTCATAATTTGAAGAATTATTCTGGTAGATCCTGATATATTGTCTTACATCTCAGGCTGATTTCATGGGAATTCAGAGTGGTCGGGCAGATAACCAGCACAATTCAGGAGACAGGTAGAAATAGGATCCCCTACTACTTCACTATTTTTCCAGACCCCATTTTTAATTGTTTCAGATCATCTTTCCTTTGGTTGTGTATTGGTGGTAGCTTTCAACCACCTCAGGTTTTTTCTAGAGTGCATTTGCTTCAGTGATGGTTGATATTTTTTACTTTTTTCATTTGCTCAATTATACCTCCAGAGAATGACTAGGATGAGGAAATCTCAACAAATAAAGGAATCAGAGACAATCTTCCCAGTCACAGAGCTAATGGATGTGGATATAAGCAAGATGCCAGAGACAGAATTCAGGGTAGCAATCGTGAAGTAAATAGGTACGCTTGAAAAAAAGCATTATTGACAATATAGGATCTCTAAAGGCAGAGAAGAGATCTAGGCAGGCCTAACTTAAATATACTATGAATGGGATGCAATCTAAACTAGATACTCTCACAGCCAGGGTAAATAAAGCAGAAGAATGAGTAAGTGATCTAGAAGAAAAGTTGATAGAAAGGAAGGAATCTAAAGAAGGTATAAATAGTCAGCTAGTATCCCATGAAAATGGACTTAGATCAAAGATGCCATGAAAAGTTCCAGTGTCAGAATTATTGGGATTCCTGAGGAGGTGGAGAGAGAAGACTAGAAGGTATATATGAACAAACATAACTGAGATATTCCCTAATCTGGGGAAGGAAAAATCATCCATGTAGAAGAGGCAGAGAGGACCTCTCCCCAAATTGATAAAAATAGATCAATACCCTGACATGTAATATTGAAGTTTACAAGTCATAGAGCAAAGGAAGCTATCCTGAGAGTGGCTAGGGGAAATCAGTTTCTTACAGAGGGACGAATTTCAGAATAAAATCCGACCTATACACAGAGACCTGGCAAGCCAGGAAGGGCTTCCAAGGCATATTCAAGTTACTAAGGGAGAAAAACACACAATCAAGAATACTTTACCCAAGAGGATGTCAATCAGAGTGAATGGAGAGATAAAGAACTTCCAGGATAGGCAAAAAATGAAAGAGTGTGTGACCACCAAGCCAGCCCTGCAGGAAATATTAGGAGGGATTCTATAAATGAAGAAAGACCCAAAAAGTAATATAGAACAGGAATTAACAGAGACAATCAATAGTTACAGGGACTTTTCAGATAATTCAATGGTGATAAATTCATATATTTCAATAGTTACTCTCAATATGAATGGGCTGAATGTTTCCTTCAAAAGAAACAAGGTTTCACGTTGGATTTAAAGGAAAAAAAAATAAGACCCATCCCTATGCTTTCTACAGAAGACTCATTTGAACCCAAAGACACCTCCAGATTGAAAATGAGGATATAGAGAACCATTTACTAGCCCAATGGACATTAAAAGAAGCTGGGGTAGCAATCCTCATATCAGACAAATTAGATTTTGAACTAAAGACAGCAGTGAGAGAGGTAGAGTGACATTATATCATACATGAACAGTCTATCCAACAAGAAAATCTAATAATTGCAAATATCTATGCCTCCAACATGGGAGCAGCCACCTACATATGCCAACTGATTACCAAAATAAAGAAACATACTGATACTACATTAATAGTAGGAGACTTCAAAACTCCACTCACAGTAATAGATAGGTCATCCAAGCAAAATATAAACAAAGAAATAACAGCTTTGAATGATACCTTGGCCCAGATCGACTTTGCAGATATATACAGAACATTCCATCCTAAAACAACAGAATACATATTCTCCCCAATTTCACTTGGAACTTTCTCCAGAATAGACCATATAGGAGGTCAAAAATCATGCTGGTTCACAAATCAGGTCTCAACTGATACCAAAAGACTGAGATTTTTCCATGTATGTTTTCAAACCACAATGCTTTGAAACTGGAACTCAAACACAGGGACAATTTTGGAAGGAACTCAAACACTTGAAGGTTAAAGAGCATCATGATAAAGAATAGGTCAACCAGGAGATTTAAAAAACTTAAAGAATTCACTGAAACCAATGAAAATGAAAACACATCAGTTCAAAACCTATGGGTTACTGCAAAGGTGATCCTAGGAGGGATGTAAGAACATAGCCATGCAAGCCTCTCTCAAAAAATTAGAAAAATCCCCATGTTGCATCACCACAACATGGGGGCTTAAGTGGGTAGGAGAAGAATAAATGAAACAAGATGGGATTGGGAGGGAGAAAAACCATAAGTGACTCTTAATCTCACAAAACAAACTGAGGGTTGCTTGGGGGAGGGGGCTTGGGAGAAGGGGGTGGAATTATGGACATTGGGCAGGGTATGTGCTTTGGTGAGTGCTGTGAAGTGTGTAAACCTGGTGATTCACAGACCTGTACCCCTGGGGATAAAAATATATGTTTATAAAAAATAAAAAATTAAAAAAAATTAGAAAAATCCCAAGTACACATGCTAACCTTACCCCTAAAGGACCCAGAGAAAGAACAGCAAATAAAGCATAAACCAAGCAGGAGAAAAGAAATAATAAAGATTAGGGCAGAAATCAATGAAAAAGAAACCAGAAAAATAGAACAGATCAACAACACTAGAAGCTGTTTCTTTGAAAGAATTAATAAGATAAACTGCTGGCCAGAATTACTCAATAGAAAAAAGAATGGACCAAATTTAAAATCATAAATGAAAGGGGAGAGATAGTGACTAATAGCAAAGAGTCAATTGTTAGAACATTTTACCAGCAGCTATATGCCAACAAACTAGGCAATCTGAAAGAAATGGATGCATTCCTGGAAATTTACACACTATCAAGACTGAAACAGGAAGAAATAGAATATCTGAACAGACCAATAGCCAGCAAGGAAATTAAAACAGTAATCAAAAACTTTTCAAAAAACAAGAGGCTGGGGCCAGATTGCTTCCAAGGGGAATTCTTCCAAACATTTGAAGAAGAAATCATACCTATTGTATTAAAAGTGTTCCAAAAAATAGAAATGGAATGAAAACTTTCAAACTCATTCTTTGAGGCCAGAATTACCTTGATTCCAAAACCAGAAGAAGACCCCAGTAAAAATGAAAATTAAAGACCAATATCCTTGATGAACATGGTTGCAATAATTCTCAACATGATCCTAACCAATAGGATCCAACAATATATTAAAAGCATTATTCACCACAACTAGTTGGGGTTTATTTCTGGGATACAAGGTTGGTTTAACTTTCAAAAATTAATCAATGTGATAGATTATATTAACAAAAGAGACAAGAACCACATGATTCTTTTGATGCATAAAAAGCATTTGACAAAATGCAGCATACTTTGCTGATTAAAGCTCTTCAAAGTATAGGGATAGAAGGAATAACTCAATATCATAAATACTATCTATGCAAAGCCCACAGCAAATATCATTCTCAATGGGGAAAAAGTAAGACATTTTCCCTTAAAGTCAAGAACATGACAGGCATGCTCACTCTCACCACAATTATTCAACATAGCTGTAGAAGTCCTAGCACCAGCAATCAGACAACAAAGAAATAAAAGGCATTCAAATTGTCAAAGAAAAAGTCAATATGTGGAAAACCCAAAAGACTCCACCCTCAAATTACTAACACTTATACAGCAATTCAGCAATGTGTTAGGATAAAAAAATCAATACACATAATGCACATAAATCAGTTGCATTTATATACACTAACAGTGTAACTGCAGAAAGGGAAATTCAGGAATTGACTACATTTACAATACCAGCAAAAACCATAAGATACCCAGGAATAAACCTAACCAAAGAGGTAAATTATCTATACTCTAGAAGTTATGAAACACTTATGAAGTAAATTGAGGAAGACACAAAGAGTTGGAAAAACATTCCAATGTCGTGGATTGGAAGAAAAAACATTGTTAAATGTCTATGCTGCCCAAAGCGATCTATACAATTCTTATTAAAATACCATTTAGGGGCACCTGGGTGGCTCAGTGGGTTAAGCTGCTGCCTTTGGCTCAGGTCATGATCTCAGGGTCCTGGGATCAAGTCCTGCATTGGGCTCTCTGCTCAGCAGGGAGCCTGCTTCCCTCTCTCTCTCTGCCTGCCTCTCAGTCTACTTGCCTCTCAGTCTACTTGTGATTTCTCTCTGTCAAATAAATAAATAAAATCTTTAAAAAAATAAAATAAAATACCATTGACATTTTTAACAGAGCTTGAACAAAAAATTTGTATGGAACCAGAAAAGACCCCAAATTGTCAGGGGAATGTTGAAAAAGAAAACCAAACCTGGGGGCATCACAATGCCTGACTTCAAGCTTTATTACAAAGCTGTGGTCATCAAGACAACATTTTACTGGCACAAAAACAGACACATAGATCAATGGAACAGAACAGAAAGCCCAGAAATGGACCGTAAACTCTATGGTCAACTAGTCTTTAACAAATAGGAAAGAATATCCAATAGAAAAAAGACAATGTTTTCAATAAACAGTGCTAGGAAAATTGGACAGCTACATACAGAGGAATGAAACTGGCCCATTCTTTTACACCATACACAAAGATAAACTCAAAATGGATTAAAGACCTCAATATGAGACAGGAATACATCAAAATTCTAGAGAAGAACATAGGCAGTAACCTCTTCAACATCAGCCACAGCAACATCTTTCAAGAAACATTTCCACAGCCTAGGGAAACAAAAACAAAAATGAAATATTGGGACTACATCAAGATTAAAAGCTTTTGCATAGCAAAGGAAACAGTGATCAAAACTAAGAGGCAACCCATGGAATGGGAGAAGACATTTGCAAAAGACATTACAGAGAAAGGGCTGGTATCCAAGATCTATAATGTAATTCTCAAACTCAACACCCAAAAAACTAATAATCCAGTCAAGAAATGGGCAGAAGACATGAACAGACACTTCTCCAAAGATGACATACAAATGGCTAACAGACTCATAAAAAAATGCTCCACATAATTAGCCATCAGGGAAATACAAATCAAAACCACAATAAGATACTACCTTAAACCAGTTAGAATTGAAAAAACTAACAAGACAGAAAACAACAAATGTTAGCAAGGCTGTGGAGATAGGAGAACCCCTTCCACTGTTGGAGAAAGTGCAAGCTGGGGCAGCCACTCTGGAAAACATTATGGAGGTTCCTCAAAAAGTGAAAAATAGAGCTACCTTATGATCCAACAATTAAACTACTGGGTATTTACCCCAAAGATACAGATGTAGTAAAAAGAAGGGGCACATGTACCCCAACATTCATAGCAGCAATGTCAACAATAGCCAAACTGTGGAAGGCGCCAAAATGCTCTTCTTAATCAGATGAATGAATAAAGAAGATGTGGTACATATATACAATGGAATATTACTCAGTCATCAGAAAGGATAAATACCCACCATTTGCATTGACATTGGTGGAACTAGAGGGGATTATGCTAAGTGAAATATGTCAAAGCAGAGAAATGAAATTATCATATGGTTTCACTTATATGTGGAATATAAGGAATAATGCAAAATACCACCAGGAGAAGTGAGGAAAAACTGAGTGCAAAGAAATCAGAGAGAGTGGCAAACTATGAGAAACCCTGGACTCTGGGAAACAAACAGGGTTACAGAATGGAGGGGCGGTGGGGAACAGGGTAGCCAGTTGATGGGTATTAAGGAGAGCACTTGTGGTGATAAGCACTGAATATTATATGCAACTAATTAATGATTCAACACTACATCAAAAACTAATGATGTACTATATGTTGGTTAATTGAACATAATAATAAAACATGCAATAGATTTTTGTGCATTGATTTTGCATCCTGTGACTTTACTGAACTTTTATAGTAGTTCTAGTAGTTTTTTGGCAGTCTTTTGGGTTTTCTATATAGAGTATCATGTCATGGGCAAAAGGTGAATACTTCTCATTTTCCTTGCTGATTTGGATGTCTTTTATTTCTTCTAATTGTCTGATTCCTGAGGCTAAGATTTCTAGTACTGTGCTAAATGACAGTGGTGAGGGTGGACATTCTGTCTTGTTCCTGACCATAGAGGAAAATTTCTCACTTTTTCTCACTGAGGATGATGTTAGCTGTGGATTTTCCATATATGGTCTTCATTATGTTGAGGTATGTTCCCTCTAAACCTACTTTGTTGAGGGTTTTTATCATGATTGGATTTTGTACTTTGTCAAATGCTATTTCTGCATCTATGGAAAGGATCATATGTTACTTACAATTTTTCTTTTTAATTAATGTAGCATATCACACTGACTAATGAGTGAATATGGAACCACCCTTGCAGCCCAGGAATTAATTCCACTTCATTGTGGTGGGTGACTCTTTTAAAGTACTGTTAGATTAAAATGGCTAGTATTTTGTTGAGAATTCTTGCATTAATGTTCCTTCAGGGATATTGGTCTGTAGCTCTCTTATTTTTTTGTTGAGACTTTGTCTGGTTTTAGAAGCAGGTAATTCATTCATAGAATGAATTTGAAAATTTTTTTCCATTTCCATTTTTTGGAATAGTTCGAGAACATAAGTATTAACTCTTCTTGAAATGATTGGTAGAATATTCTTGGGAAGTCATTTGGCCCTGGACTTATGTTTATTGGGGATTTTTGAATACTGATTAACTTGCCTTGCTTGTTATATGTCTGTTTATGTTTTCTATTTTTCTAGTTCAGTTTTGGTAGTTTATATGTTTCTAGGAATGTATCCATTTCTTCCAGGTTGTTCAATTTGTTGACATATTATTTTTCACAATATTCACATAATTATTTACCTACTCTGATGTTTGTCATTTCTCCCCTCTCATTTGTAATTTTATTTAGGTTTTTCCTCTTTTCTTTTTGACAAGTCTGGTTAGACATTTATCAACCATATTTTTTCAAAGAGCCAGCCCTAGATTCATGGATCTGTTCCATAGTTTTGTTTATTTTCTAGAATATTCATTTCTGGGGGGACAAGATGGCGGGGGAGTAGGAGGAAGCGCCTTTTCAGCCGGTACCCCAAAGTGAGCTGATTACCTACCAAAGAACTCCGATCACCCATGAAATCAGCCTAAGATCAGAATTATACACATCTGGATCTCTACAGGGGCAGAAGACGCCAGTGGGCAGGTAAAGCAGAGTGGGAAAAGCGGACTGATATTGGAAGATAAACAAAAGGGGGAGGGAGCCACCAGAGGTGACCTGTTGGAAAGTAATACCCCAATACAAGCGAGAGTGCCCTGCATCTGAGGACCAGCATTAACGTGCACCCGAGAATGTGTGGGTTCTAGTTCCTGTGAGGGGATGGGAGCCACGCTGGTCAGCAGAATGCGCGAGCCCTACCACAAAGCTTGAGATACGCGCACACGTCCCTCATGCTCCCCTGAGTTACAAAGGCTTGAGCCATTGTTTCAAAGCCTAAGCCGCGCGCCCCAAACTCTCTCCTGACAGAGGTGCACAAAAGCCCAGCCTGCTGCTTACGGACTTGCGCCCCATTCTCGGTGCCTGAGACGTGCGCACAGGTGCCTGAGACGTGCGCACAACCCATAGCCGTCTCTGAAAGAGGTGTGCGCAAGCTGGGCACTCCCAGCCCTGGCCAGCAACAAAATCTCAGTGTGCAATCACTGCTTGGAACCTCTCTGGCGGTCGGGAGCTCCCAGGCAGCTGCCACTGGCTTGGCTTTGGGTATAAGCAAAAAATCCTGCGACCCCAGGGTCTGCAACTTGGAACCTGCTCTGCCAGTGGCCAAGGGGGAACTTATTTAGGCTCTGCACCCAGACTGAGGCTTCTCTCTGAGAGGGAGATCAGGGTGCGGTTTGTTTTCCTCTAAAACTACAAAAACCATCAAAGGCGGTCAAGGTGAGAGGAAAAAAAAAGTGAACAAGCATAAAAACCGCCAGAGACCCAAAGCATGAAAAAAAAAAAAAAACAGTTTCCTCAGAGCCCACCCCCTTGAGGGGGGCGGGAGGACTTAACTCAGGAAACATCATTGACTGACAACCCACGTGGCAGGCACCTCCCACAGAAAACAAATGAAGAATGAAAAAAAAAAAAAAGGACTACAAGAGAACAACCACTACTTCACTACTTCATAGGAAAACTTGTATTGTTCACTCGTTCCCACTATTCCGGTTCATTTTTTTTTTTTTTTTTACACATAGGTAATTTTTTAACCTATTTACCATCATAGCGAGTTGTACAGTACATCAAATTCCATAATGCCTTTCTAACCTGAACATTTTGATGCATACACCTATGTTTCTCTTTTGCATTTTTATTTTTTGAATTCCGGTTTTTTAGTTTAGTTTAGTCTAGTAGCTTATTCTTTTTTATTTTTATCCTCTAACATTCATATACAGTTAAACTTCAAAGTAATCCCCTTTCCCCAATCAATACTACCCCTATAGGTAAACCAATTTTTAATCCCCTTTATCTTAGGAAAGTAGAGTCCTTAACAAAGATATCAAGAGGAAGAATCAAAACAACCTTCCTCGCACACACTGAAAATTTATAAGAACTCTCCCATCTTCTTCCACCAGTGTTTCTGTGTTTTTTGTGTTTGTCCTGATAGCATATAAATTTTACACTTGGGGTTCTTTTTGACGAGGTTCTTTCTTTATTTGCATATATATATATATTTTTCTCTTGTCATATACTTGTATCAGTCTTTTTATCTCTTTTTTTTGTCTACTTCATAAATCGTACCTTGGGGCCCATCTGGGCTGAACCTTCTTTTTCATCTTCCCTTTCTTTCCTCTCTCTCTCTCTCTCTTTTTTTTCTTTTTCTTCTTTTCTTTTTTTTTTCTTTTCTTTTGTCTCACATTTGTGTGGGGAATCCTGATTGCTCAGAAGTGTTCCAGGGTGCACCTTGACTGCACCACAGTTGATACATCCAGCTACATCTGTTCAGTCATCTCCCAGCAAAATGACTAGGAGGAGGAATGCCCAACAGAAGAAAAATACAGAGGATGGACCTTCTGCAACAGAGCTAACAGCTATCAACATAGACAATATGTCAGAAAGAGAATTCAGGCTAACAATTATCCAGGCAATAGCTAGGTTGGAGAAACCCATGGATGACCAAACAGAATTGATTAGGGCCAAACTGAAAGCGACCAGACAGGATGTTCACAATGTTAGGGCGGAGCTTAAAGCTACCAGGGAGGAGGTTCACAATGCTCTCAATGAGTTCCAATCTAATCTAAACTCTCTCAAAGCTAGGGTAACTGAGACAGAAGATAGAATTAGTGATCTGGAAGACAAACAGATAGAGAGAAAGGATCAGGAGGAAGCTGGAATAAACAGCTCAGAAACCACGAAAACAGAATCAGGGATATAAATGATGCCATGAAGCGTTCCAATGTCAGAATTATTGGAATCCCTGAAGGGGAGGAGAAAGAAAGAAGTCTAGAAGATATAGTGGAACAAGTTCTTCATGAAAATTTTCCCAATCTCATGAATGGAACCAGCGTTCATGTACTAGAGACTGAACGGTCTCCACCCAAGATTATACATTCCAAAAAAATCACGACACCTGATAGTCAAATAGAGGAATTATAATTGTAGGTATAATCTCTTGAAAGCTGCCAGGGCAAAGAGGCTCCTTACTTACAGAGGAAAGCCCATCAGAATAATGTCAGACCTGTTCACAGAGACATTGCAAGCCAGAAAAGGCTGGCAAGATGTATTCAGGGCACTAAATGAGAAGAATATGCAGCCAAGAAAACTTTATCCAGCAAGACTGACAGTCAAAATGGATGGGGAGATAAAGAGTTTTTAAGACCGGCAAGGCTTAAAAGACTATGCAGCCACCAAGCTGAAACTGCAGGAAATATTAAGGGGGGTTCAATAAAAGAGGAAAAATCCCAAGAATAGCATTGAACAGAAATATAGAGACAGTCTACAGAAAGAAAGACTCCAAAAGTAACTCGAAGTCAATAAAAACGTATCTATCAATAATCACTCTCAATGTGAATGGCCTAAATGCACCCATAAAATGGCACAGGGTTGCAGATTGGATAAAACGACAGGACCCATCCATATGTTGTCTACAAGAGACCCATTTTGAACCTAAAGATACACCCAGACTGAAAGTGAAGGGATGGAGAAGAATCTTTCATGTCAATGGGCCTCAAAAGAAGGCTGGGGTAGCGATTCTCATATCAGATCAATTAGACTTCAAACTAAAGACTGTAGTCAGAGATACAGAAGGACACTACATAATCCTTAAAGGGACTATCCACCAAGATGATCTAACAATTGTAAATATCCATGCTTCCAATATGGGAGCAGCCAATTACTTAAGAATACTGTTAATCAAGATAAAGAGTCATATTGATATGAATACACTAATCGTAGGAGATCTTAACACACCTCTCTCAGAATAGACAGATCATCGAAGCAGAAAATCAATAAAGAAACAAGAGCATTGAATGACACATTGGACCAGATGGACCTCATAGAAATATACAGAACATTCCACCCTAAAACAACAGAATACTCATTCTTCTCAAGTGCACATGGAACCTTCTCCAGAATAGACCACATACTGGGTCACAAATCAGGATTCAACTGATACCAAAAGACTGAGATTATTCCCTGCATATTCTCAGATCACAATGCTTTGAAACTGGAGCTCAATCACAAGGAAAAGTTTCGAAGGAACTCAAACGCCTGGAAGTTAAAGACCACCTTGCTTAAGAATGCTTGGATCAACCAGGAGATCAAGGAAAAACTGAAACAATTCATGGAAACCAATGAGAATGAAGACACTTCTGTCCAAAACCTATGGGATACAGCAAAGGCGGTCCTAAGGGGAAAATAAATAGCCATCCAAGCCTCCCTTAAAAAAATTGAAAAATCCAGAATACACCAGCTGTCTTTACACCTTAAAGAACTGGAGAATCAGCAACAAATCAAACTAACTCCACACATAAGAAGGGAAGTCATCAAGATTAGAGCTGAGATCAATGAGGTAGAAACCAGAGATACAGTAGAATGTATCAATGAAACTAGAAGCTGATTTTTTGAAAGAATCAATAAGATCGATAAACCATTGGCCACACTAATCCAAAAGAAAAGAGAGAAAGCCCAAATTCATAAAATTATGAATGAAAAGGGAGAGATCACAATGAACACCAAGGAAGTAGAAACAATCATCAGAAGTTATTATCAACAGTTATATGCCAATAAGCTTAGCAAACTAGATGAAATGGATGCATTTCTGGAAAAATATAAACTACCAAAATTGAACCAGGAAGAAATCGACAACCTGAATAGACCGATATCTAATAACGAGATTGAAGCAGTGATCAAAAACCTCCCAAAAAACAAGAGCCCAGGACCTGATGGATTCACTGGGGAATTCTACCAAACCCTCAAAGAAGAAATAACACCTATCTTCCTGAAGCTGTTTCAAAAATTTGAAGCAGAAGGAAAACTTCCAGACTCTTTTTATGAAGCCAGCATTACCCTGATCCCCAAACCAGGCAAAGATCCTACCACAAAGGAGAATTTTAGACCAATATCACTGATGCATATGGATGGTAAGATTCTCAACAAGATCCTAGCCAACAGGATCCAACAGCACATTAAAAAGATTATCCACCATGATCAGGTGGGATTCATCCCTAGGCTACAAGGATGGTTCAACATTCGCAAATCAATCAATGTGATACAACAAATGAATATGAGAAGAGAGAAGAACCACATGGTCTTCTCAATTGATGCAGAAAAAGCATTTGACAAAATCCAGCATCCGTTCCTTATTAAAACGCTTCAAAGTATAGGGATAGGGATAGAAGGAACATTCCAGATCCTCATCAAATCTATCTATGAAAGGCCCACAGCAAATATCATCCTCAATGGGAAAAAGCTTGCAGCCTACCCGTTGAGATCAGGAACACGACAAGGATGCCCACTTTCACCACTCTTTTTCAACATATTATTAGTAGTGCAACAGCAATCAGACAACAAAGCGAAATAAAAAGGTATCCTAATTGGTAATGAAGAAGTCAAACTCTCTCTCTTTGCAAATGACATGATACTTTATATGGAAAACCCAAAAGACTCCACCCCCAAACTACTAGAACACATACAGCAATTCAGCAACGTGGCAGGATACAAAGTCAATGTGCAGAAATCAATGGCTTTCATACACACTAACAATGAAAATATAGAAAGGGAAATTAGAGAATCGATTCCATTTACTATAGCACCAAGGACCATAAGATACCTGGGAATAAACCTAACCAAAGAGGTAAAGGATCTGTACTCGAGGAACTACAGAACACTAATGAAAGAAATTGAAGACACTAATAGATGGAAGAGCATTCCATGATCTTGGATCTGAAGAATAAACATTGTTGAAATGTCTATACTGCCTAGAGCAATCTATACTTTTAATGCCATTATGATCAAAATTCCACCGGTATTCTTCAAAGAGCTGGAGCAAATAATCCTCAAATTTATATGGAATCAGAAGAGACCCTGAATCGCTAAGGAAATGTTGAAAAACAAAAATAAAGCTTGGGGCATCACGTTGCCTGATTTCAAGCTTTATTACAAAGCTGTGATCACCAAAACAGCATGGTACTGGCATAAAAACAGACACATAGACCAGTGGAACAGAGTAGAGAGCCCAGATATGGACCCTCAACTCTATGGTCAATTATTCTTCGACAAACAGGAAAAAATATACAGTGGAAAAAAGACAGTCTCTTAAATAAATGGTGCTGGGAAAACTGGACAGCTATATGTAGATGAATGAAACTCGACCATTCTCTTACACCGTACACAAAGATAAACTCAAAATGGATAAAAGAGCTCAACTTGAGACAGGAATCCATTAGAATCCTAGAGGAGAACATAGGCAGTATCTCTTTGATATCAGTCACAGCAACTTCTTTCAAGCTATGTCTCCAAAGGCAAAGGAAACAAAAGTGAAAATAAACTTTTGGGACTTCATCAAAATCAAAAGCTTCTGCACAGCAAAGGAAACAGTCAAAAAAACAAAGAGGCAACCCACGTAATGGGAGAAGATATTTGCAAATGACAGCACAGACAAAAGGTTGATATCCAGGATCTATAATGAACTCCTCAAACTCAACACACACAAAACAGGCAAGCATATCAAAAAATGGGCAGAAGATATGAACAAACACTTCTCCAATGAAGACATACAAATGGCTATCAGACACATGAAAAAATGTTTATCATCATTAGCTCTCAGGGAGATTCAAATTAAAACCACATTGAGATATCACCTTACACCAGTTATAATGGCCAAAATTAACAAAACAGGAAACAACATGTGTTGGATGGGATGTGGAGAAAGGGGAACCCTCTTCCACTGTTGGTGGGAATGCAAGTTGGTGCAGCCTCTTTGGAGAACAGTGTGGAGATTCCTCAAGAAATTAAAAATAGAGCTTCCCTATGACCCTGCAATTGCACTCCTGGGTATTTACCCCAAAGATACAGATGTAGTGAAAAGAAGGGCCATCTGTACTCCAATGTTTATAGCAGCAATGGCCACAGTCGCCAAACTATGGAAAGAACCAAGATGCCCTTCAACGAACGAATGGATAAGGAAGATGTGGTCCATATATGCTATGGAGTATTATGCCTCCATCAGAAAGGATGAATAGCCAACTTTTGTAGCAACGTGGACGGGACTGGAAGAGATTATGCTGAGTGAAATAAGTCAAGCAGAGAGAGTCAACTATCATATGGTTTCACTTATTTATGGAGCATAACAAATATCATGGAGTGCATGGGGAGTTAGAGAGGAGAAGGGATTTGGGGTAAATTGGAAGGGGAGGTGAATCATGAGAGGCTATGGACTCTGAAAAACAATCTGAGGTGTTTGAAGTGGCGAGGGGGTTGGAGTTTGGGGTACCAGGTGGTGGGTATTATAGAGGACACGGATTGCATGGAGCACTGGGTGTGGTGAAAAAATAATGAATACTGTTTTTCTGACAATAAATAAATTGGAAAAGAATAAAACAAAACTAAAAAAAAGATGAGTGGATAAAGAAGATGTGGCACGCATATGTATATATTTATATAAATATATAAATATATATAAATATGTAAATATATCTTTATCAGTTTGATTTCTTGTGTATATATATAAATGGAATATTATATATAATATTCCAATATATGTATCATGTATCATGGAATATTACTCAGCCATCAGAAAGGATAAATACTTACAATTTACATTGATGTGGATGGAATTGGAGGGTATTATGCTGTGTAAAATAAGTCAATCAGGGAAAAACAATTATATGATTTCACTCATACATGGAATATAAAAAGCAGCACAATGGATCACAGGGAAAGCATGGGAAAACTGAATGGGAAGTCATCAAACAGTGAGAAAAACCATGAGTAACTCTCAAGTATAGGGTTACTGAGGGTTACAGGAGAGGATGTGGGTGGAAGGATCGGGTAATTGGGTGATGGGCATTAAGGAGGGCATGTGATGTGATAAGCACTGGGTGTTATGAATAACTGATAATGTATTGAACACAAATTCTGAAACTAGTGATGTACTTTAAGTTAGGTAATTGAATTTAAAAAAAGACAATGCAGGGGCATGGGATTTCAAGTAAGGAGTTTAAATGGCCAGTGTCAGGGAAAGGAGCCCTTGGGAAATTTCTCTGGGCCTGTGCTGAGGAAGGGTGGAATGGAAGTGCTGCTTCCTGGCTCTTTTGTCCCTGAAGAACTGGGTCTGTGAATGGAAACTCTTACAGATGTGCTTTAAGTAGAGGGAACAGTGTCTCCCCCATGTGCCTTAGGCAATCCTCAGATGACACTGTCTGACCTGAGGTTGGTTGTCTGCCTTCTTTCCAGGAGTAGGACAAAGCCCTGTGAGCTCTATCCCAGCCAAGCCTGCAGACCTTTAAAACTCGAGTCTTTGAGCCCTGCTGGTTGCAAAAAGTCAGGAAAATGAGCCCCTCTTGTTTTACCACCCAATAGATTTGGGGAAGTGTTCTCCTTGTGCATTTCCTGGTGTGTTCCCCCCCCCACCACCACCACCTTTCTCAGCAACAAGGGCTCACTCCCCTTTGCAGTACCCACAGTCTATTTCCCCTCCAAATCATGTTTTCAAATGTCCTAACTTCCTCTATGTGGATTCTCATCTACCTCTTATGGTGCAGTTTGTTCTGTCTATCCTCAGTTCGATTTCTTGTGTATTTGGAATGATTTGATAGTTATTGAAGTGTGGTCAAGGGCCAAGACAAATCTAGGGTCCTCCTACTATGCCACTATCTTTGCTCTTCACACCCCCCCATAAAGATTTTGAGGAAGGGAAATAGTAAAAAAGAAGAAATCAGGATTAAATTCAAGACTAATTTGAAGGTAATAAAAAATCAAAGGGGAATGATAATACAAAATGATATATAACTATTTTGGAGGTCAGCCTCTCTTTTGAAATCTCACCGTTTATTAGCAGTAAGTACACATTGATCATAGAGAAACTGGACAGTTTGATTAACCAATGAAATAGGCATAATTTGCATGGGGTGGAAGTGGAAGTAGAAAATCCTTGCCTTATTTTTAGAAGCCCTATTAAAAAATACCACATGAAAGGAAGGAATTATGGTTAAAAAGTTACTGGCACCCTGTTCTTAACTATTAGGCCAGTTGTTCAGAATAAAGAAAAACATTTTCTCATGGAGTTTTAAAGCAGCTGATTTAAATTTGTCAATTCCTTTACCTCTCTATGAAAAAAAAAAAAAAAAAGCTCTGCATCTAGGGTTTTCCCTGCAAAGGTGGCTACACTTTGGCATCTTGGGATTCTTATATGCAGTGGATTTGAAAGTCTCTGGAGATTTAGAAATCTTGAATTTTTTGCATATCCACTGGAAATTGGAGTAGTCCTGTAGTAAATATAGATAGATAGATAGATAGATAGATAGTTAACCAGCCAGAGTCCAGTTTCCAATGGTTTTCATGTCAGCCATCCAAGTCCAAGAACCAAGGGGGTCACATAGGACCATCCAAGAGGGTACTTGCCTTCACACAGGATGAATAAACAAACATGAGCCAACAGAAGGTGAAAACATAGTTTACTGGAGAAAGAAAGAGAGAGAGTGCAGATAACAGACTGAGTATGTGTTCAGGAGACTCAGAAAAGAAAGCAGGGAGTCTAATCTTGATTTAGGGTATGGAGGTTTTATTGAAGATGGAAGTCTTGTATATATTTCCTCTCATGGATCCAGGAACCAGTTAGAACAAAGACCAGGGCCCAGGTGTTATTACTCGGAGCCTGGGGTTGGAGGTGGATAGACCTTGGTGTCAAGATGTTTAGCTCTGGTGGTCTGGGATACACATATGATACCCTTGATGAATAGATGTTATTTATTCTAGAGAACTGTTAACTCCTTGTCCCTTACAAGGAGGACATATGCTATTTGTATTACAAGACATGTGTAAGGTGGGGTGGGGATGCAGGTCTAGCAAGAATAGAATCTAGAAAAGAAGCTAAGGGAAAAACAACAACAGCAACAACAGAAAGAGCTTTTTCTCTCATAGGGTCTCTTTAGTTTTCCTGTCTTACCTCCTCCATTGGATTTTTATTCTCCTTATTCTTATAAGGGGTTTTGAAGGGCAAAGATCTCTTCTATAGCTTCTTTAGGCTGAAAGGGATTGTAGACCCTACCCATTGAGAAGCATAAAAATCCTGAGCTATCTCATTAAATGATGGACCCTTAGTTGCAGATTGTTTGCCTTGGAGGTGTTCATGAGGCCTCGTCGTAAGAATGTCTCCTGCAGTTTCCATTCAGATAATCTATCGACCATATTTAGGCAGAGTAACCCTAGACAGAGGCTGATTTGGTTGTTAGATCTAGGGATTTTTACGCATTTGTTGGTGGGCTGTTTAATCTGATTAACCTTCCATGTTTCTGTCACCCAATCAGTTTTTATCATCTACCTATCACATGGGAAAGGGTGGCAAGCTCCTTCCAGGGTGGTGTAGAATCCTTTTAAGGGTGATTTCCTCTTAAGGCAGGCAGGGGGGTGGGGCAGCTCTTCTCTCTGCCTGCTTTTCTTCTATCCTTCATTACTTACATTTTTTTCACTGTCTCTACTTTCCTACATACAAAGTAGTTTTCCTAATTTTCATCAGTCTTACTTACATTTAGGAAAATTATAGCTCTTAGGAGCCTTAGTATCCAGTGAAAATTGAGTAGTAACCAATTGTGAACTGTTACACTAGATTTCTTTAGATATGAAATTCATGAATACATTTCATAATTTTAAAAACATGTTTTCTACAGTGTGATCTTTCAAGAAGCTTTCTATAGTGTAAGTTTTTCTATAGTGTAATCTTTCAAAAATATTTCTATAGTTTAATCTTTTCAATAATGTATTGAAAAAATACATTTGAAAGTATTTCAAAATACTTTTTTAAAGTATGTTAATCAAGACCTAAGTATCCTGTTTTTCTGCAACAAGAAGCCAACAACACAAACCTACGCTCAGTAATCAATGCTTTGGTATTTTATCTTATTTGGAAAAGACTTAGATATCTAGTGAATTCAATCCAAGTTACCATTTAACTTAGCAAAACTTCAAAGTTTCGGGTTGCCAAAAATTCTGAAAGCTATTTAAACATTTTACCCATAAACCTTTTTATTCATTCAACCTACTTGTTCTTAACAATTACTCATGAAAACTCTTATGAGACAGGGAATATAAACCAACATTTTAAGTTATCTTTCTGCTGACAAATTGTAAGAAATCACATGAGCTTATTTGACCTTTAATAAACCTTGGTAAAATAAAAGCATTACATTCAATGCTGATAAAGCTAAAGACATGTCTTTCTTATTTAAACTAAAAACTTAAATTAGCTTTAATATTGATATTGCACCAGTGTCCATTAAAAGTCTTTGAAGCTGTGCACAGTCTCGCCCCTGCCAGAGGCCTTGGTTATTTGTAGACAAAGGCACCCCTGAGTTTTGTGGGTTTGTTTTTTCCCCCTTTTCTGTGCTTGCCAATTGTTGTCTTTTTGTTTTGTGGACCTGCTGGGGTGGGGGGGCTGGCAGCTCCTTCAGGCAGCCTGATGAAAGTGGAACCCCCAGTGATGGCTGGGAAGGAGGTGGGGGGGAGGAGGAGAGGGAGGGCTGAGGCAGGGGGAGGGGGAGGGAGGGGGAGGATAGGAGAATAGGAAGCAGCTTTCTTGGGCATCTCTGCCCTTGAGGTGTGGGGATGGGGAGCCTCCGATGTGGCTTGTGTGGCCCACCCTGGGGGCCATTTACTTCCCCGATGACCTAGGGAGAACTAAGGCATAAGCAGCTGGGGAAGGTTTTGGTGACAAGACCCATGGTGTGCTGCGGGAGAGGCCTGGACCTGAGCGCCGGGCCCTGCTGGCTGGGCTGACTGGGGACCCGCTCTGTACCCTGCTGCCAAGTGTGGACCAGGCCTGGCCCAGGGCCCCTGTAACTCAGAGAGCCTCAGCTGGAGGCAAACAGGCCGCCCTCCCCCACCCCGCATCGGCATTGAGAGAATAAAGCAAAGCTGCCTTTCTAAAAAAAAAAAAAAAAGTCAATTCATTTTTTCCCCACTGTCAATTTTATTTGAGGCACCTGTGAGGAAATCTGAAGTGGGTGGTTTAAGTCCAAGGGGGTTCCTGGTTCAATTCATGTTGATTTAGAAGGTGTTCCAGTTTGAACCTCATAAGAAGGTGGCCCTAGGGCCTAACATCTTGGAGTGCTCTTTACTTCTTGGTAGTGAAAATAGGAGAAGCAGGAGACAATGGCACCAGAGGCAGAGAGGATGATATAGAAGCCAGTTATGTAAGTTGTGCCCATGGTGGGCAGGAGGAAGGAGAGGTGGAAAACCCTTTTTCCTATGGCCATCCATCTTACAGAAGGTACATTTATGGGACCCCAACCTTTTGTAAGCTGGGACCTCTAGACTGGTTTTGCCAGACTCCTGCAGCTTCCATATTGGGTGATCCTGGGGTGCCAGGGTTCCCGATGCCATGGCTGAGAGCTAGGCATGCTGCATATTTTACACAGACTTCTCCTCCTTGTCTGCCCTGTCTCTATTAATTAAGGATAGCAAAAGCCATATCCAAAAATTGGTTCATAGGAGTTTGGGGTCCCAAAGTTGTCTTCTGTAATTTTCTCCTAATATCTGTTTCAGAATGTAGGATAAAATACAGTGTCAATAATGACTGTCCTTCTGGAGAATTGGGATCTGTATTAGTATATTTCTGGAAAGCTTCCACTAATTTACCTTGAAAGAAAGCAGGGTTTTCATCCTTTCCTTGAGTTACTTCTCTTACTTTATCAAAATAAACTGGCTTGACTATGCATCATTTTATTCCCTCCTCTATGGTGCAGTAACGAGACAATAAGATTTTTAGGTCTCCCCAAATCACACCAAATGTCAAAGTCAGTTTAAGTTCAGGTCCCACTGTTGATTTAGGAATGTGGGCCACAGAAATTGTCCTCTTTTTTTTTTTTAAAAGATTTTATTTATTTATTTGACAGAGAGAGATCTCAAGTAGATGGAGAGGCAGGCAGAGAGAGAGATAGAAGGAAGCAGGCTCCCCGCTGAGCAGAGAGCCCAATGCGGGACTCAATCCCATGACCCCGAGATCATGACCCCGAGATCATGACCTGAGCTGAAGGCAGCGGTTTAACCCACTGAGCCACCCAGGCGCCCCTACATTGTCCTTTCAATCTAGGGTTCTGATAAAGGGCCATAAAGGCCAAAACATGAGACACTTCATTACATTTCCCTTCCTTCTTACAATATAAATCAATCTGTAAAATGGTGTTAAAATTCATAGTCCCATTTGTGGACCAGGTTTCTTGGTCCCCAAGTGATATTGAGGCCAAGCCTTATTACAATAGAATATTAAATTCTTCCTCTTCAATTTGTCCAGCTTAAATTGTGCCCAATTATGTAGCAAAAATTCTAATAGGGAATCTGCTGCCATGCTCACTGTTGTCCCCATTCTGGTCTGCAATACAAATGAGCAGAGGAATGGAGATCTATCAAGCCTGAGTAGGGGATTTGGCAAAGCAAATGCTTTAAAAGGCATTTAAGCTAGGGTTACAAGAGGAGGGGGTTTGCATATTAACATACAGAACAAACATAACAAAATGGCATCTATTTTGTCACAGCATTATATGTCAATTGTATTATCTTTGGTAAAAGTTCAGGCTTATGGTTTAAAAGAGAGAATCCTAGAAAAAATGAAAACAAACAAACAAACAAACAAACGGTATTGGAATGCCAGAGTTCTAGGGCAGAGTATGAGGTTAGGGGCTGTTGAGATTCTAGCCATGCAAGCTGAATATAAATGATGGTGTTTCCAAGAAACCAAAAGGGAAGATAATCTCTTAAGGATATGGAAGCCCGCTGTGGTTGAATCTATGGTAATTATAAAAGACTATAAATTTCTCCAGACAATATAATTTTCAGTGTTTTTGTAAGCAGTGGTGGAATAGACAGCTTTAAAGGGCAAAGATGTTAATGTTCAGAGAGCAGACAAAGCAGTGTTATAGAGCCATGCATAGTAAGGGGATGATGTATACAAAATATAAAAACAACATTAGGTATAAATTCCTTCTCCAGCATTTGACAATTCCAGCCTTATTTGTGTCTCCTCCCCCATAAGCCTAAAACTGGTACAACCCAGGGCGGAGGAACAATTCTTTATTTCGGAGCTTTGATCCTTAACAATGGGATTGGCCAGCTATCCCCAAAGCAATCCCAGCACCCCAGAAATGCTAACTGTCTAACTGTCCAGTAGTGGACAAAAAGCAAAGAAAGAGAGAGAGAGTCTGAGTTATTCTGGGGAAAGAAAGTGGGGATGGAATGTGGTGCTTGTCGGGAGAATTTGCATCACTAATGGGCCCATCTACCCCTCTTATGTGTCTCAGTTTCTTTCAGCAGCAGTAGGGACTTAGCACTGGTTTATCAATACTCATGTGTGCATCTCTAAGCAAGCCAGAAATTAATTATCATGGAGATAATTTTTCTATAGGATGACTGCACTTCGGGACTAGTGACTTCCTACACTTCCTTATTCTTTGTCGCCTAAGAACATCTTTCAGTGGGAAGAAACAAGTGTCCCTTTTCTCTGGAGCTGAGTGACTCAATCTTTCATGCCAACTAACAGCTTTGTTGTCTAGAAGACAAAGTAAAAAGAATTCTCAGTTAAAGTGAAAGTAAGCCTCAGAGTCAGTGGAAGTAGCACAAAGGGCAGTGGGGAGCAACCTCCTGCCTGTCACCTGAGTCACCAGCCAGAGAAAGTATAGAGCAAGCCCTGGGGCTAACAGGCCTACTTTGGGAATTCCTCAGAGTTGGGGGCAGGGAAGAGGAAGAAGCCACAGGGGTGCTGAAGCAATTAGGAGCAGGGAGATAGGTGTAAAAACAGGTTACCAGACCAGGTTTTCCAGGTTTCTTTCCTCCCATAAGGAGAGACCAGTTTTACAGAAAAGCACCAAGCCAGGAATTATGTCAGCATTAAACCAACTCTCCCCTCTCCCCAGGCCAAATTGTGCTATGCAGACTCAGTTTTGGGATACCACTGCTCCTTTCAGGGGTCCTTTCCTAATCACCAAGATGATTCCAGCAGGCCAGGCCCCAGGACCCATACAGGGTCCCACAGTAACAGCTCAGAGGGTCCTTGGCTTTGCACAGAATGGAAATGAAACATGAGTCAGCAGGAGATGAAAGCAACCTTTATTGGAGAAAGAGAGTGCATATAAGAGATGGAGTGAGCCCAAGGTTAAAGAGGTTGCTGCCTGTGCTCTTCTCTAGGATTTCGATGGATTCCTGCCTTACATTGAGGTTTTTCATCAATTTTAAGTCTATTTTTGTGTATGATGGTAAGGAAATGGTCTAGTTTCATTCTTCTGCATGTGGCTGTCCAATTTTCCCAGCACCTTTTGTTGAAGAGACTGTCTTTTTTCCATTGGATATTTTTCCCGCTTTGTCAAAGATTAGTTGACCATAGATTTGAGGGTCCATTTCTGAATTCTCTATTCTCTTCCATTGATCTGTGTGTCTGTTTTTGTGCCAGTGCCATACTGTCTTGATGATTACAACTTTGAAATAAAACTTGAAGTCCAAAATTGTGATGTCACCAGCTTTGGTTTTCTTTTTCAACATTCCTCTGGCTATTTGGGGCCTTTTCTTGTTCCATACAAATTTTAGGATTGTTACAGCTTTGTGAAAACTGCTGGTGGTATTTTGATAAGGATTGCATTAAATATGTAGATTCCTCTAGGTAGCATAGACATCTTAACAGTATTTGTTCTTCTACTTCATTAGCATGGAATGCTTGTCCATTATTTTCTGTCATTATCAATTTCTTTCATCAGTGTTTTATAGTTTACAGAGTGCAGGTGCCTTACCTGTTTGTTTATGTTTATTCTTAGGTTTCATGGTTTTACTACAATTGAAAATAGGACCAGTTCCTTGATTTCTCTTTCTTCTGCTTTATTATTGGTGTATAAAAATGTAGTAGATCTCTGTACATTGATTTTGTGTCCTGAGACTTTACTGAATTTGTGTATCTGTTCTGGTGATTTTTTGGCAGTCTTTGGATTTTTTGAAGAGAGTATCATATTATCTGTGAATAGTGAATGTTTTTCTTTCTTGCCAATTTGGATGCGTTTTAATTCTTTTTGTTACCTGATTGCTGAATCTAGGACTTCCAGTACTATGTTAAATAGCAATGGTAGGAGTGGACACCCATGTCTTGTTCCTGACATTAAGGGAAAAACTCTCAGTTTTTTCTCATTGAGGATGATATTAGCCGTGGGTTTTTTGTACACTGCATTTATGATATTAAGGTATGTTTCCTTAATCCCTACTTTGTTGAGGGTTTTTATCAGGAATAGATGCTGTATTTTGTTAAATGATTTTTCTGCATCTATTGAGAGGATCATATGGTTCTTATCCTTTCTTTTATTAATGTGGTTTATCACTTGGACTGATTTGCAAATATTGAACTACCATTGCAGCCCAGGAATAAATACCACTTGAGCATTGTGAATAATTCTTTTAGTGTAGTGTTGGATTTGACTTGCTAGACTTGTTGAGAATTTTTGCATCCATGTTCATTAGGGTTATTGGTCTATAGTTCTCTTTTTTAGTTGAGTCTTGGTTTTGGAACCAAGGTACTATTGGCTTCATAGAATGAATTTGGATGTTCTCCTCCCATTTCTATTTTTTTGGAATAGTTTGAGAATAGGTATTAATTCTTCTTTAAATGTTTGGTAGAATTTCTCTGGGAATCCATCAGGTACTGGACTTTTGTTTGTTTGTATATATTTTTTATTACTGATTCAATTTCTTTGCTGTTCATTGGTCTGCTCAAGTTTTCTATTTATTCCTGTTTTGGTTTTGGTAGTTTATATCTTTTTAGGTATTTATCCACTTTTTCCAGATTGCCCAAGTTTTTGGTATATAACTTTTCATTTTATTTCCCTATAATTACTTATATTTCTGTGGTATTGGTTGTGATCTCTACTCTTTTATTCATGATTTTATTTATTTGTGTTCTTTCTCTTTTCTTTCTGATATGTCTGGCTAGGAGTTTATTCATTGTATTAATTTTTTTTTCAAAGAACTAGCTCCTAGTTTCGTCGATCTCTTCTAATAGGTTTTTGTTATTGTTGTTTGTTTGTTTCTGTATCATTTGTTTCTCCTGTAATCTTTATTAATTTTCGTTCTGCTGGCTTCAAGTTTCATCTGTTGTTCCTTTGCTAGCTCCTTTAGGTGTAAAGTTATGTTTTTCATTAGAGATTTTTCTTGCTTCTTGCGGTAGGCTATATATTTCTCTCTTAAGACTGATTTTGCTGCATCCCAAAGTTTTTGGACTGTGGTGTTTTCCTTATCATTTGTTTCCATGTATTTTTTCGGTGCTTTTTAAAAATTCCTTTTTTAATTTCCTGATTGTCCCATTCATTGTTTAGTAGGATGTTCTTTTTTTTTTTTAAGATTTTTATTTATTTGTCAGAAAGAGAGAGTGCAAGCAGGGGGGAGGGGCAGAGGGAGAAGAAGGTTCCTGGCTAAACAAGGAGCCCAATGCAGGACTCAATCCCAGGACCCTGGGATCATGACCTGAGCTGAAAGTAGGCACCAAACTGACTGAACCACCCAGGCATCCCACTAGGATGTTCTTTAATCTCCAGCATTTCTGGTCTTTCTGATTTTTTTCTTATAGTTAACTTCACATTTCATTGAATTGTGGTTGGAAAATATTCTTGATATGATCTCATTTTTTTGTATTTGTTGAGGACTGATTTGTGACCCACTAAGTGATCTATTCTGGAGAATTTCCCAAATGCACTAAAAAAGAATGTGTATTCTGCTGCTTTAGGATGAAATGCTCTGAATATATCTTTTAAGTCCATCTGGTCTAGTTATGCATTGTTTCTTATTGATTTTCTACTTAGAGGATGTGTCCATTTATGTGAGTGAGGTATTAAATTCCCCTACTATTATTCTATTATTTTCAATGAGTTTCTTTATGCTTGTTATTGTAGTAAACATTCGGATACTTTCAAGGTGGAGGTATCATTATTTACAATTGTTAGGTATTCTTGTTAGATAGCCCCCCTTACTATACTACAGTGCCCTTTCTTTATCTTCTATTACTGCTTTTGGCTTAAAAATCTAGTTTTTCTGATACAAATATGGGTACTCTAGCTTCTTTTTGCATCCATTAGCATGATAAGTATTTTTTATTGCCTTACTTTTAATCTGCTGGTTTTTTCAAGAATAATAGACATTCAAGTCTAAAATAATCTCTTGTAGGTAGCATATAGATGGGTCTTATTTTTCTTTTATCCATTCTGATACCCTATGTTTTTTGTTTGGAGTGTTTAGTTCATTTACATTCAGAGCATTTATTAGTAGATATGAACTTAGTACCATTTTATGATCTTTTCCCCATAGCTTCTGGAGATTTTCTCTGATCTTACTTTTCCTTGTCACTTTTGGTTTTTCCTTTGCATTCAAAGAATTCCCTTTAATATTTCTAGCATGAGTAGTTTATTGCTAACCAACTCCATTAGTTTTTGTCTGGAAAACTATGTCTCTTTCTCTCTCTCTCTCTCTGTCTCTCTCTTTAAGTAGGTCCCACACCCAGTGTATAGTCTAACATAGGACTTGCACTCACAGCCCTGATATCAAGACCTGAGCTAATATCAAGAGTCAAACACTTGACTGGCTGAGTCACCCAGGTGTCCCTCTTTATCTCTCCTTCTATTCCAAATGATTTCTTTGCTGGAGAGGACACTTTTGGCTACATTCCCCTTCCCCCAATTTAGCTCATGCCCCTCCCTTCTGGCCTGCCAGCCTTCTGTGGAGAGATATTCTGCTAACCTCATTTGTCTTCCCTTGTAGGGTAGGGACTTCTTTTGTCTCATTGCTTTTTGTATTATTTCTTTATCTTTATAGATTGCAAATTTAATTGTGATATTTCTCGGTGTTGGCCTGCTTTTCTTGGTTTTGATGGGGGTTTTCTGTGCCTCATGGATTTGGATGTCTGTCACCTTTCCCAGATTAGAGAATTTTTCAGCTATAATTTCCTGAAATATATCTTCTGTCTTAATTTCCCTTTCTTCTTCTTCTGGGATACTTATGATACAAATATTGTTATGCTTTGTGGAGTTGCTGAGTTCCCTAAGGCTACATTCATGATCTATTATTTTTATTTCCCTCTTCTATTCATCTTTGGTATTTTCCATATTTTAACTTATTCATTCTTCTTCTTCTTCCATCCTTGTGATCATTACACCAGTCAGTTCTGAATCTCAATTATAGGATTTTTCATTTAAGTCTGAACAGTGTTTAAGTCTTCTGTCTCTGTGTTAAGGAACTCCCTGGTGTCTATGATTTTCTCAATTCCAGTTAGTATTCTACAATTTTTGCTTTAAATTCTGGATCAGGTGTATTACTTATATCTGTTTCAAAGAGATCCCTGGCTGTGATCTGTTTTCAGTTTCTCTTTTGGGATAAATTCCTCTGTCTTAGCATTTTGTCTGGGTCTCTGTCTTCTTCTATGGGGGAGGAAAGCCTGTTACGTTTTCTGCTGCTGAGAGTAATAGCTGTATCCCTCAAAAAGTTACAAGTAGAGCTACCCTACAATTACACTACTAGGTTTTCACCAAAAAGATACAAACAGTGGTCTGAAGGGGCACCTGCACCCCAATGTTTATAGCAGCAATCTCCACAGTAGCCAAAATACAAAAAAAAAAAAGTGCAGATGTCTGTACATTCATAGATGAATGGATAAAGAAGTGGTATATATATATATGTGTGTGTGTGTGTGTGTGTGTGTGTATGAATATTACTCAGCCATCAAAAAGCACCCCAAAATCTTATCATCTGCAATGATGTCACTGGAACTAGAGGGTGTTATGCTAAGTGAAATAAGTCAATCAGAGAAAGACAATTATATAATTTCACTCATATGTGGAATTTAAGAAACAAAACAGAGGATCATAGGGGAAGGGAGAGAAAAATAATACAAGATGAAATCAGAAAGGAAGACAAACCATAAGACACTCCTAACCTAGGAAACAAAATGAAGATTGCTGGAGGGAAAGTGGTGTGGGATGTGGTAATTGAGTGATAGACATTAAGGAGGGCACTTTATGTAATGGGCACTGGGTTTTATATGTAACTGATGAATTCTTAAACTCTACCTCTGAAACTAATAATATACCATATGTTAATTAATTGAATTTAAATAAGAAAAAGCAGCCTTATAAAAAAGAGGTTATATACTGTTTGGGGCCTGGCACTTGTAAAGTGTCTCCAGTGTATACAGTGTACACTACGCTGCTGTGTTTTGCCTGCTCTTTCCCTCAGATCAATCCTCTGCAGAATTTCTCCATGTCTCCAGTGGGTAGTATTTGGACCTTGGCCAGAGTCTGGCAAGTTTTAATTAGGTGTCCTCTGAACTGCTTATTAAAAGAAACAATGCCATTTCCACTAGAGCTGAAGCTTTGCAGAACTCTAGGATCAGTAGATGTGGTATATGCGAAGGGTTTGAGCTCATCTTCCAAGGGAGGTTCACAGGGTTCTGGTTTTCAGACACACTTGCCAGAGAAAAGGAGCAACTGCAGAGTGCAAGGTGGTGGGGGCTTGGTGTAAGTGGTTCAGGCTGCCAGTGTTGTCACTATGTTGCTTACTGAAGGTAGTTTATGCTAAGGGATGAGGGAAAAAATGGCATTAGTCCCTCCCCTCATCCTCTCATGCCTGCTGGTGTCTGGAAAGCTCTCCCAGAAGAATAACCATTCTTCCTTAGTGGGTCCCATGTTTCCTTCCCATACCTGCCTTCACTCTATGTCCAGGATGTCCGCCCACCCGGCAACACAGTATGCCTGTGTTCTATCCCAGGCAGATTGGCTGACATATAAAACTCAAAACTTTAGGGACATGGCATGGCAGGGATCCATTTTATCCTCTGGGAAGGAACTTGCCACACTGGGATTGATGCAGATTTGTCCCAGAAGGGCTGTTGCACCAAAACACAGGATTTGGAGTTTGGAGGAAAGTACACCAAAGAGCAAGTTTCCAGGTTAGCCACCTTCAGCAGGTGTTTCTGCATCTATGTGAAATGATAATGTTGCCCACTGGCTCCTTTGTCCCCAGAGAGGCAAAGCCACCTCTCTCAGATGTACTCCAAAAGGGGGGAATATCTCTCCCATTGTACCCTGGAGGATCCTGAAATCAGGCCACTTGTTCCTGGGCTATCTGTTTTCCTTCTCCACAGGAACACTGTAGCACCCTCAGGACTCCACACTGGCCATAATGCATACCTCTAAAACTTTGGTCTTTGAGCCCCAACTGGTTGTAAAACCTAACAAAAATCAGTCCCTATTATTTACCCAGTCAAAGGCTTTGGGGAAGTGTTTTCCTTGTGTGATCTCCTGTGCACTCCTTTCTCTCTCTCTCTCTTTCCCTCTCACCTTTTTCTCCAGTCAGGGCTCCCTCCCCTCCATAACACCCACAATCTGTTTCTCCCCACAAATCACATCTTTTCATCTCCTACCTTCCACAAGGTGGCCTCTTCTTTCCCTCTAGTTGTTCAGTTTGTTCTGGCAATCCTCAGATCAATTTCTTGAGTATTCAGAATGATTTGATATTCAGCATGAGGCAAGCCTAGGGTCTTCCTATTTCTCCCCTGTATTAGCATCTCCATTTATTTATTTGTCCATTCATTCATTCATTTATTTTAGTACTTTATCTGACTTTTCCTTTGGTGGTATCAAAAACTTTTGAGTCCTTTAGTAGTTCAATGTGTTTATGGTTGAGTGACCATTTATTTGTATGTTCATAATGAAAAAAAAAAAGATGCCAAGAAAACATGTAAGAATCTTTAAAATTTTATTTGTTAATGAATTTATTCTAAATCATGTTCTGCATCCTAAAGTTTTATTTAAGTAACTTTGTAGATGCTGAAGCTTCACCATTCATGAAATATAATATTTATTTATTTATTAAAGGTTTTATTTATTTATTTGACAGAAAGAGCACACAAGCAGAGGGAGAAGCAGGCAGAGGGAGACGGAGAAGCAGGCTTTCCTCTGAGCAGAGGGCCTGATATGGGGCTCCATCCCAGGACCCTGGGATCATGACCTAAGCCAAAGGCAGACATTAAACTGACTGAGCCATCCAGGAGCCCCAAAATATGATATTTAATGATGATACACACAAAATCTACAGCCTCGCAGCAGGATAAATTGTCAGAGCAGGCAAAAAAAAAAAAAAAAAAAAAAAAAAAACCTTTAGAGATCATTCTCATCCAATACCCTCATTCTATAGATAGGAAATCTGAGATAGCCTAGAGAGAGAAGATGCTTTGTGAAGTTTATAAACCAGAACTGGACTTCTGGTCTCAGTGGCTTCCTGATAGAAATACATGTTGTCTTGGGTGATAATAATTAGCACTCATGGATAGTTAATGTTCCTTTAAATCATTTTTGCAGTACTAGATATATTTGTTTCAGTAAATAGTCTAGTTAAATGTTAATGTCTGGGTTATAGGACAGAAGGGATTTCCCAATAGGTCATCCAGCCCCATTTGTTTAACTAGGACTTTACTGAAACATTCTTGCCAGATGATTTTTTGCCATAACCATAGTGAGAGAATGTAAATCAAAATAAAACTCTTATCATTTACTTATTAATTCAGAAAATATTTTTCATCATGTTTTATGTATGGAGCATTATATTTGGCCCATGGAATTGAATAAGGCCCCACCCTTTCCATGATAAACCCTTCAAATTATTTCAATGCCTAGAAGAAAAAATTATTTTATAAAGGATAAGAAGGGAAGCAATGTGGTGTAAAGAGAGTACTTTGAGTTACTGAATATTTGTGCAATTTAAGAGCCAGTGCCTGGGACCTAGGCAATCAGTAAGTATTTCTTGAAGAGTGAAGTACTTCTTTGTGACTCATTTTTATTATTTCTAATGTGGGAATAACAGCATTTACATTGCTAAGTGTGTGTTAAGAGAGACAATTAGGAGAATATATATGAAAGCACTTTTGAAACTATTGTAACATAAAGTTTAGCTTGGGAGCCATCTGGCTTTCTTTTATTTATTTGGTAAGTATGTGTTCAGCTATTTCTATGTGCCAAAAATGTGCTAGGGGATAAATGTAAAAAGAAGTGTCAATCCTTGAGAAATTTGCAGTCAATTAATTCACAGGTATATTAGAAAAGTGTTTTAGTGGTGGGAATTAGCATAGAGAGGAAGGGGGTGGATTAGCTCAGATGATTGTTAAGGTCTTTTCTATAGCAAAGAGAGTTGATGATAAGAGTTACATATATACAGGTTTCTTGTAAGCTAGAGCATGAAGATGTGACATCTAATCTAGGGCAAAGGCAAATAAAAAAATACAGAATAAGACACAGAACTGTTGCCATGTGGCCAGCTGGAGGTGACTACATTTCCCTAACAGGATGAAGGACTCCTTATCATTCTATGAGGAAAAAAAATACAAACTTTAAAGTTGGGACTGTATTTTGATAATATAGTGGTATGAATTAATATAAGCAAAGGTCTGTCAACCAGAGCAAGTGAGAGTTTGAGGTAATTACAGGAACATAGGAGTTAGGAGACCTGGCTGGGTTGTCATCCCAGCTTACTGTATGACAATGAAAAGTCTCCTTGCCTTTATAGCCTCAATTTCCTTTTTAAACTCAATTTGCCTTATGGAAAATTAATTATCATCCCTTATCTATGAAGAATTAACTATGATTACTGAAGCCCTTTCAGCTGTTATTTTTCAAAGCAGACGTTTAAATTATAGTTCTCAGTTTTATACTTTTTAAACTCTGATCACCATTAGGATGATCATGAAAAGAGAAAGAGAATCTTACCAACTGATAAATGTATTGTTTCCATTTTCAAATGTGCCTACATTTCAGTAGGCACATGAATAAACTTGTTAACTATGGATAATTTTATTCTGTTAGTAAATACTTTTGTCATTATAAAAGGAAATGCCTCTATCCATGCCTTTGCATCTTTGTTCAATCATTATGAAAATGAAAAAGTGTGAAATGACTGAGAAGCTATTTTCCTGAAATCAGGAGGCTTGACAAGAATGGTGACATATAGATGACTGATAATGTAGATGTTATAATATTCTTCTTTCTTTTTTCCAAGATTTCACCTCCATAAGATGCCCAAAGTTGTACCTGAACATTGCCTTTTCATATTTGTAGGTATTATCATGGGAGGGCTAATTAACAGTTTAAATGCAAATCCTACCAGTCATGGGCACTGATACATTTTTCCTATATTTACTTTTAGCAAAAGTCCTTGATTTGGGATATTTTTTGCCCATCTGGCCATTTTCGGAAAACATAGGGACCATTCTGTTGCATGTTGTAGTTGGAATCATGTGGAATCCATTTGGGATAGGCATGTTTCAGGTGAAGAACTTCAACCTTCAAGATTTGTCATTGTTCACAACCTTTGGTTTGGTAGTTTGATTGCTGCAGTAGATCCTGTGGATGGTTGTACTCTCTCTAGTTGAGGGACTTCATGTTAATGAAAAACTTCATAGTTTAGTATTTGGAGTATCTCTCCTTAATGATGCTGTTACTGTTCTAAGTATTCTAATCATGAACTTTTTAGGTAATGAATTAGGTTTCCTTATGCTCACCCCTTAGACTTAAATAAAAAATGAATTATGATCTAGGCCATAATCAGTTCAGTCCAATGAGTAATTACATGAGTTGAAACAATGTGATTTACTAGCCATTAATGTTTTAGAAAAATGCAATGTTTATTTGACACTATATTAATCTTCCGTCAGTTTATTAAGGGAAAAATGGAGGCAACAGTCTTCCCAGTCATATAAGATAAGAATACCTTAGCTAAAAAGGGTATCTTTGCTGTCCATCAGATAATTTTCAAACAGAATCATACATAGTTTGACATTAATCTGAAGAAATAGCTTTTGATATATGGAAACTTTCTAGGAACTCATGTTGGGAAGCAAAAGGGAAGTTGGAGACAACAAAGCTGAGAAACCTAAAATTAAAAAGATGCATAGGACATATTTTGAGGTTTTTCTGGTTGATACATTTACTATAGTCTTTGTTGTTGTTGTTGTTATGCAGGTGCTCTATAAGCAGTTCAAATCTTTCTATGAAACACTGCCTACCAAAGCACAGGACAGTTTGCCTGGGAAAGGGGAAATTTTGTTTTGTTTTGTTTTGTTTTGTTTTGATTGTAATAGGAGTCATTTTCACTGGACTCCTGTTTGGCATGGTCACTGCCTTTACTATGTGCTTTACCAAGACTATCAAGGTCATTGAACCTCTCTTTGTCTTCTTATATAATTTTCTCTCCTACCTGACAGTTGAAATGTTCCATCTCTGGGGCACCTGTGTGGCTCAGTGGGTTAAAGCCTCTGCTTTCAGCTCAGGTCATGATCCCAGGGTCCTGGGATCAAGCCCTGCATCAGGCTCTCTGCTCAGCAGGGAGCCTGCTTCCTCCTCTCTCTCTGCCTGCCTCTCGGCCTACTTGTGATCTCTGTCTATCAAATAAATAAATAAAATATTAAAAAAAAAAGAAATGTTCCATCTCTCAGGGATTGTAGCATATGTATTTGGACACGTCTTTGATTTAGAGAATGTCTTTTAGGAGTGTGTCTGATTTTCCACTAGAAATCTAGGAACTTGTATCTCCTGCATATGGGAGGTGGTCACTATTTATGTTCTTTTAGGATTTCCTGTTAACTCTAATATAGCCACGTAGTCATAGAACTGCAAGTATTATTGTGGGCAAGATTATGGTATTCTCTGTAGAGATTAAATGGTTACATCTCAACTACCTTGCCAGTTTGGGGTGGGGGAAGAAGTATAACTCTATTGAATAACCAAAATGCTGAGAATTTGGCATGGGGCTACCTAGGGCAGTTCTGTCTTTCCAGGGGGGAACTGTTATAACAGATTAGTGTTTCTAAGTCCAATAGTATTCCTGTGGTAAATAATGAGATGGCACATCATATAAATAAGCTTGGCATTAACTCTTCTTGTAGAGATGAACTTTCTGCCACAGCAGTTAAATAACATTATGTCTTCTTTTGCAAACCATGCAGTGTATGCTGTTTTGCCTTTATCTATTATTGGCATTTAACTATTGATGATAATACCTCGTATCTAATAATAAGATCATAAGGCTAAATGCTCACATGGTAATCTAAACAGCATTGACATTCAAATGCTTTTGTACTAAGGTTTAGACAGACCATCTTATTTGTGTTTTAAAAGAAATAAGGGAATACAGTTTTCCAAATGTTGCAGGTTTTCTAGAAGCTTAAAAAAAAAAGAAAATATTTTATTGATTTTTAAGTTCCACAGAACTATATACCATTTGACTCTAGTTTACTCTAATTTCTAGAAGGACTTACTAATAATAAATTTCACAGTACAGTGGTAGGAATTAATCTGATTTAAGTAAAATGTTCTAGGTTGAAAGGAATGATTCTATCTAGGCTCTGGGTAATTGTATCGTAATTTGTTGAGAGATATAGTTTGCACTTTATATTTAATTTTCATTGTCTATTATGAAAGACATTTTTAAAATTTATTTATTTGTCATAGAGAGAGGGAGAAATAGAGAGCATAGGCAGACAGAGTGGCAGGCAGAGGTAGAGGGAGAAGCAGGCGCACTGCCGAGCAAGGAACTGGATCCCAGAATCCTGGGATTATGACCCTAGCTGAAGGCAACCACTTAACAGACTGAGCCCCCTAGGCATCCCTGAAAGACATGTTTAAAGAAAAGCTGCTGAGATGAGAAAATTTAATTAGAATCCAAGACATTTTACAAACCTTTTTAATTCAGGATCTTTTAAGAGACTTCCTTCTTTTAAGCACCCTAGCCTTTTAAAGAACTTAGCAATGTAAGATTATTACCATGTCTGTGTTGAGTTCTGAAAGAATGAAAATAAGGAAAACAATTCTGTGAAACTACTTGCTTCCTCTGAAAATCTCTTGCATAACTTTCTTATAAATCTAAGATCTTTTATTTTAAGACTATCAGCAGATTTGGGGGCTATATCTGATAATCTTATTTCCTTTTATTGCCAAAAGGAGTGGGAAAAAACAAGTCTTCCCTTATTTCCTGTGGAGATAGGTTAACAGAATTATGAAATAATTTAATTTTATTCAGACCATCTTATGCTAAGGCTATAGGTGCATTTTTGTTATTTGAAAGTTATTTGTGTGAACATCCTTTTTAAAAATATATACTTGTATAAGTTTGTATTTATGTGTAAAATTCTTTTTTTTAAAGATTTATTCATTTGTCAGAGAGTGAGAGAAAGAAATAGCACAAGCAGGGGTAGCAGTAGGGAGAGCAGGCAGAGGGAGAAGCAGGCTCCCTGCTAAGCAAGAGGCTCAATGCAGGACTCAATCCCAGGACCCTGGAATCATGACCTGAGCTGAAGGCAGATGCTTAAGCAGTTGAGCCACCCAGGTGTCCCTATAAAATTCTGTCCTGCCTAAATTGTAGTTATTTTGAATATAGTTGAAATAGAAGTACATAAAATTGATCTAAAGTGTTTCAGATAATTTTTTTCTAAGACATTGTATTAATTGGACAATGAATTAGGCTGAAAACACTGAATTGAAAAGTGGAGTACTGATTATTGGGTTACCTAAATGGCTATACTAAAAAAAAGTTATGAAAATATTTGAATCAGTAATTATAATGGGTAAAATGATAATTCAACTAACAGTCAATTCATAGATTTTGAATACTGAATGTATTTTGGCAATTAAAATTTATTTTATTTTTTGTGTAATAGTAACAAAACACCTCCTCCAAAACTTACTGAGTTTCAGCTTTGTTATTTGTGAGTTGTAGACAATAACGTTTACTTCAAAATTTGATTGTGGGTAATAAAATGAAATAATGGCTTAACTGAATGCATTTAAGCATGAAAAGTAAATTTTGGTCATCCTTTAGTTATTCATTGATTGAATCAATGTCTTAAGCATGGAGCAAAAGTAATAATTGTAGCCATAATGCAAGCTTTGATCACTTTTTTGTATAAGAGCTATGTATGAATCAAGTTCTATCTGGAGGATTACTGTTCTCAGAATGGTCAGTAACATCATTGATTTTGTTTTGGGAGTGGAAAATGGGAAGGCAATTTTATTGTGTGAAAAATAATTAAAACTCAGGAGAATTATAATATTGAACACTATTTTTAACCTAAAAACATAAGGCATCGAAGCATTAATGATGGGTGATTTTTTTCTATTTGATTTTTAAAGTTTTTATTTAAATTCCGATTAGTTGATATATAGTATATTCTTTTCAGTTGTACAGTACAATGACAAAACACTTCCCTACATCAACAAGTGCTCCTCACAATAACTGTCTCCCTTAATGCCCATCACCTATTTAGCCCATCTCCCCAACAAACTCCCTTCTGGTAAAAATGTTTTGTTCTCTATAGTTAAGAGTCTGTTTCTTGGTTTGCCTCTCTCTCTTCCTCCCCCCCTTTATTCCCTTAGCTCATTTGTTTTATTTCTTAGTTTCCACATATGAGTTAAATCATATCATATTTGTCTTTCTCTGACTGACTTATTTTGTTTATCATAATACTCCCTAGCATCATCCGTGTCTTTGCAAATGGCAAGATTTCATTATTTTTTATAGCTGATTAATATTCCATTGTATATAAATACTGTATTTTCCTTAACAAACAGTCAATGGGTACTTGGGCTGTTTCCATAATTTAGTTATTGTAGATAATGTTGTTATAAGTATCAAGATGGATGTATATCTTTGAATTAATATTTTTGTATTCTTTGCATAAATACCTAGTAGTGCAATGGCTGGACTGTAGGGTAGTTCTATTTTTAACTTTTGGAAGAAACTCCATACTGTTTTCCACAGTGTCTGAACAATCTGCATTCCCACCAAAAGTGCAAAGGGTCCTCATCCTCAACATCCTTGTGAACAACTGTTGTTTCTTGTGTTGTTGATTTTAGCCATTCTGACAGGTATAAGATGATCTCTCATTGTGGTTTTGATTTGTATTTTTCTGACAGTGAGTGATGTTTAACATCTTTTCATGTGTCTGTTGGCCCATCTATCTGAACTTCTTCTTTAGAATAATGTCTATTCATGTCTTTAGCCCATTTTAAATTGGAGTATTTGTTTTTTGGGGGTTGAGTATTAAAAGTTCTTTATACATTTTTGTGTATAACTCTATCAGACATGTTATTTGCAAATATCTTCTCCCATTTGGTAGGCTTTTACTTTTGTTGACTGTTTCCTTTGCTGTGCAGAAACTTTTTTTTTTATTTTGATGTAATCCCAACAGTTGATTTTTGCTTGTGTTTCCCTTGATTCAGGAGACATATATAGAAAGAATTTGCTATAGCCAATGTCAAATAGGTTACTGCCTGTGTTCTCTTCTAGCATTTTTATGGTCTTAGGTCTCATATCTAGGAGTTTAACCAATTTTAATTTTACTTTTGTGTATGGTGTAAGAAAGTGGTTCAGTGTCATTCTTTTGCATGTAGTGATCCAGTTTTACCAACATAATTTTACTGAAGAGACATTCTTTTCTGCATTAGATATTCTTTCCTGCTTGTCTAAGATTAATTGCTCATATAGTTATGGGTTTATGCCTGGGTTTTCTATTTTTTTCCATTGACTTATGTGTCTATTTTTGTACAAGTACCATACTTTTTTGATCACTACAGCTTTATTATACACCATGAAGTCTGGAACTGTGATGCTTCCTGCTTTGCTTTTCTTTTTCAAGGTTGCTTTAGCTTTTCAGGGTCTTTAGTGGTTCCATAAATATTTTAGGATTGATTATTCTAGCTTTGAAAAATGTTGATATTTTGGTAAGAACTACATTACATGTGTATATTGTTTTGGTTACTATACACATTTTAACAATATTCTTTCAATCCATGAACATGGGATGTATTTATATTTCTTTGTGTCATCTTCACTTTCTTTCAGTGTTTTACAGCTTTCAGAATACATGTAGAGTACAGATTACAAACCCAACTTTGGTTAGGTTTACTCCTAAGTGTCTTATTGTCTTGCTGCAATTGTACATGGGATTGATTCCTTCATTTTTTCCCCTGCTGCTTCATTATTGGTGGATAGGAATCTAACAGACTTCTGTATGTTGATTTTGTATCCTAGGAATTTACTGAATTCATGTATCAGTTCTATCAGTTTTTTTGTGGAGTCTTTTGGGTTTTCTATATAGTGTATCATGTCATCTGTAAATAGTGAAAGTTTGACTTCTTTCTTGCTGATTTGGATGTCTTTTATTACTTTTTATTGTCTGATTTTTGTGCCCAGGACTTGTAGTACTATGTTAAATAATATTTGTGAGAGTGGATATCCCTATCTTATTCCTGAGCATAGAGGAAAAGCTCTCAGTTTTTCCCCATTGAGGATGATATTAGCTGTGGATTTTTCATATATGGTCTTTATTATGTTAAGATATACTCTCTCTAAACCTACTTTGTTGATGGTTCTTATCATGAAGAGATGTTTTGCACTCTGTCAAGTGATTTTTCTGCATCAATTGAAAGGATCACATCATTCCTATTTTTTTCTTTTATTAATGTGATATATCACATTGATGGATTTGCAAACACTGAACCACTTTTGCAGCTCAGGCATAAATCCCACTTGGTTGTGAATGATTCTTTTAATGTATTATCAGATTCAGTTTACTCATATTTTACTTAGAATTTTTACATACATGTTCATCAGGGATATTGGCCTATGGTTCTTTTCTTTAGTGGTATCTTTATCTCATTTTTCTATGAGAGTAATGCTGGCCTCATAGAATGTATTTGTGTTTTTGTCCCATTTTTATTTTTTTGGAGTAGTTTGAGAAGAATAAGTATTAACTCTTCTTTAATGTTTGGTAGAATTCCCCTGTGATGCCATCTGGCCCTGGACTTTCAATTATGATAGTTCATATATTTCTATGAATTTATCCATTTCTTCCAGGTTGTCCCATTTGTTGGTATATAATTTTTGTCATATTTCCTCATAATTATTTATATTTTTGTGGTACTGGTTGTTGTTTCTTCTGTATTATTTATGATTTTATTTACTTGTATCCTTTCCATTTTCTTTTTCATAAGTCTGGCTAGAGGTTGATCAATTTTATTTATTTTTTTCACAGAAGCAGCTCCTGGTTTCATTGATCTGTTCTACTGTTTTTAGTTTCTATATCATTTTTTTCTGTTGTAATCAGTATTATTTCCTTCCTTCTGTTGGATTTACGTGTTGTTTGTGGTTCTTTTTCTAGTTGCTTTAGGGGTAAGGTTAGGTTGTTTGAGATTTTTCTTGCTTCCTGAGGTAGACTTGTTTTGCTATGTATTTCCCTCTTAGCACCACTTTTACTGTATTCCAAAGGTTTTCAACATTGTGTTTTCATTTTCATTTGTTTCCAAGTCTGTTTGCTTATTTTTTTGTTATTTCTTTGATTTACTGGGTGACTGATTCATTGTTTAATAGCATGTTGTTTAATCTCCATGTATTTGTGATCTTTTTGTTTTGTTTTGTTTTTAAAGGACAGTTGTTGTTTTTCTTCTCAAGATTCTATTTATTTGTCTGAAAGAGAGAGAAACAGCGAGAGAGGGAACACAAGCAAGGTGAGTGAGAAGCAGGATTCCCACTGATCAGGGAACCTGATGCAGGGCATGATCCCTGAGATCATGACCTGAGCAAAAGGCAGATGTTTAGTGATTTAACCACCCAGGTGCCCCAAAAATCCATGTGTTTGTGGTCTTTCAAAAACTTTCCTGAAGGTTGACTTCTAGTTTCATAATGCTATGGTCAGAAAAGATGCATTGTATAATTTCAGTCTTTTTTATTTGTTGAGGCATGTTTTGTGACCTACTATGTGATTTATTTTGGAGAATGTTCCATGTGCACTTGAGAAGAGTGTGTATTCTGCTGTTTTAGGAGGACCTCTTCTCAAGATATTTGTTAAGTCATGTAGTTCAGTGTGTCATTCAGAGGTCTGGCTTCCTTATTTATTTTCTGTTTAGATGATATATCCATTGATGTAAGCAAGGTGTTTAAGTCTCCTAGTATTATTTATATTATTTTATATTTTATATTTTATATTTTATATTTTATTTTAGCCAGAGGCTTCCATTGAGGTTAAACAATAACTTTGTTGTTTAACCCTTAAACTATCCTTGCTCCTCTTCCCCCAGGGGACCTACTTAAAAACAAGTCCCAGAGACCAGCTCCAGGTAACAAAGCCCAGATACAAGGGTGGGTCAAGCCAGATGGAGACATCTGATCAGTGGGGGGTTGCATACTGTCTCCCTAGCTACCAAGAAGTATGGGCCCCCACCCTTTGGGAGCCTTTTTGGCGCTAATCCTAATCAAGGTGTAATAGGCTGGTTCAAATGTCTACTAGGGTAAATTGTAATTCAATTGGTCACCTAGCACCACTGTGGAGTTTCCTGTATGTGTTACAATCTCATTGGCCACCTGTGCGTGGCCAGGCCCAACCGCATGGCCTTTGTGTAAAGTTTTATAGGCAAGATAAACGCAACACCAGGCAAGGTGGGAGCAAGGCAAGATTTATTAAAGGCACTCTCTGGCCAAGTTTCAGGGCTCAGGAGAAGGGGAGCCAGGAAAGTTGCACTGGGAGGAGGTGGGCACCCTCGGGCAATGTTCCTCCACTCCGGAAAGGGGAGTGGAGGAAGTCGCACTGGGAGGGAGTTGGCAGGGATCTTTTATTCTTTTATCTGGCCAAGGTAGGACATGGGCTCACATCCATATTTAGTGATCAGAAGGTATGGGGTGAGGGCTCCTGATACTCCTCTTTCCTGCATAGGTATCGGGTTACCTTTGGAGATGTGACTTGGGCGTACACCCTTTTGGCTGGAGAGTCTAGGGTTAAGGAAGAGGGTGGGGAGAGGACTGGAAGATGGCGGCGGCGGTCATTTCTATTGTTCCTCCTGCATTCCGGGAACCGCCAACCCAACACTTTGCCCTTAAAAGCTAGTCTGTGAAACAGAGAAGGGTCGCCCTCTCTTGTAAGAGGTGTGTCCCCGAATGTTTGGTTAGATTCTTGATGCTTGGTGTGAAATAAAGCTTTGCTTGATCTTTGCTTTTTATCAGTCTCTCTCCTTTAATCACAGACCTGTTATTGGGGCATAACATTACTGTATTATTATCAATGAGTCCCTTTATGTTGTTTTTGTTTTATATATTTGTGTGTTCCCATGTTGGAGTCATAATTATTTACTATTGTTCTACCTTGTTGGATTGTCTCCTTTGTTATATAGTGTCCTACTCTATTTCTTGTTACAGTGTTTGTTTTAACTTCTAGTTTGTCAGATATAAGCATCACTTCTCTGGCTTTATTTTGATGTCCATTTGCATCATAAATGTTTCTCCATTCCCCCACTTATAATCTGTGTGTCTTTAGTTCTAAAATGAGTGTCTGGTAGACAGCATATAGACAGGTCTTTTGTTTTATCTATTCTGATATCCTATGTCTTTTGATTAGAGTATTTAGTCCATTTATATCCAAAGTAATTATTGATAGATATGTATTTATTTCTATTTTATGGTTTTTTCTTTGTTTCTCTGATCCTTTTTTGTCTTTGTCATTTTTGGTATCCCCTTTGCATCCAGAGTCCCCTATCATACTTCTTCCAAGGCTGGTTTAGTGTCACAAACTCCTTCAGTTTTGTTTGGGAACTCTTTAGCTCGACTTCTATTCTGAGTGATAGCCTTGCTGGATTGAATATTCTTAACTACAAATGTTTCTCATTCATTGTTTTGAATATATCATGCCACTCTTCTGGCTTGCCAAGTTTCTGTTGAGAAATCTCCAGCTAGATTTACATTAGTAAATTAAGGACTTTTGTCTAGTTGCTTTTTAGATTTTTTTTCTTAACACTTACCAACTTAATTATAATATGACTTGGTGTTGTCCTTCTTTTGATTTTGATGGGAGTTCTCTGTGCTTCCTGGATCTGAATGTCTGTTTCCTTCTCCAGATTAGAAAAGTTTTCAGATATTATCTCTTGAAATTTATTTTCTATCCCATTTCTTCCCTTCTTCTGGGACTCCTGTAATACAAATTCTATTATGTTTGGTGAAGTCACTGACTTCCCTAAGTTTATTCTCATTTTGCATAATTCTTTCTCTCTTTTGTTCAGCTTCATTATTTTCCATTATTTCATCTTCCATGTCATTAATTTGTTCCTCTGCTTCTTCCAGCCTGCTTTCTATTGCATCAAGCCTGTTTCCATTCTTGTTTATTGCACTCTTCATTTCTGATAGACTCTTTTTTTAACTTTTTTTTTTTAAATCTCTGTGATAAGGATCTCATTGATGTCTCTATTACTTTCTGAAGTCTAGTGAGTGCCTTTATGATTGTTTCTTTAAAATCTCCATCAGGCATGCTACTTATATGCTTTGCTTAGATCTCTGGCTGCATCCCAATCTTGTTCTTTCTTTTGGGATAAATTCCTCTGTCTTAGCATTTTGTTTAAGTCTCTGCCTTCATCTCTGTATTAGAAAAACCAGTTATGTGTCCTGATCCTGAAAGTAATGGTCTTATGAAGAAGAGTTCATGTAGTATGCAGAGCCTGGTGCTTCAGTGTCTCTGCTCTGTTCAATGTGCTCTGCTTTGTGTTTTGGCTGCTATTCTTCAGTTCGGTTGTCTGCAGAGGTTCTCCTTGCCTGCACTATAGACAATGTTTTGTCCCTGACCTGAATGTGGTAATTTTTAGGTAGGTGTGGAAATAAGGCAAGCTTGATTGACTGGAAAGGGCAGTCAAACTAGAGCGCAGAGTGGTGTAACTTATCAGAAGCAATCAAGGCAGCAAGTGTTGGTGTTTTGCTCCTTTCCACCGGTGCTCTCTGCTTATGTTGGAGAGGAGGAGAAGGAAATGATGCCATCCAGCTCCTTCATTTCCTGAAACGTATCTTAGTGAACACTGCCTCTCAGGGATTCTCTGAGAGAAGAGAGCATAATCTCTCCCCTTTGTGCCCCAGGCATTCTTCACATTGCTGTTTTTATGCTATCTGCCCCTAGGTTGTTTATCTGCCTTATCTCCAGGAGCAGTACAATGCCCTCCAGGATCCATCCCAACCTCACCACTAATCTTTAATTTTTTTAAAAAAAGATATTTATTTATTTATTTGACAGACAGAGATCACAAGTAGGCAGAGAGGCGCGGGGGTGGGGGTAGCAGGCTCCCCATCTAGCAGAAAGCCCGATGCAGAGCTTGATCCCAGGGCCCTGGGATCATGACCTGAACTGAATGAAGGCAGAGGCTTTAACCCACTGAGACACCCAGGCATCCCCCAAGCCAGTGGTTTTGATGTGGGAAACAAAGCAGAAGAAAAAACATATTAAATTTCCTTACTACCTATAGCCCATTGACAAGTCCTTGAAACAGGGAGTGACATTTCTTTAGGGATTCAACTGCCTCCATGTTGATACTTTGTAAGGGAAAAAGGTAATCCTAGCCTGACCCTCCCCACTCCACCCTGTGCCAGGATACTGTAAGTCTACTTTAATGTATAAAATTCCTTTGGAAAATTCCTTTTGAAATGCCAATTGAATATTACCCCCACCTTAAAAGACCACCAGAGACGTGAGTCAAAGCCAATCAGCAAGGGTCGTTTATTGCAGGTTCGAACCTGGACCTCTGCACCGCTCGTTGCCGATAAAGCCGAGAGGTCCAGAGCTGGGTTGGTGCAGGATTTTTATAGACAGATACAAACAAGTTTCGGGTGGGGCTGAGCTGATTGATTGATAGTTTGAACAGGCATACTTGGCATCAGTGGATTGGGTCAGGGGACCCCGCACAAAAGCAGACAAAGCAATCTTACAGAAGCAGAACTGGCCGGTTAGCCCATGCATGTGAAAAAAGCACTACCAGGATATTGAAGGCCTGGTTACTTATCAAGTAAAGACAATTGGGAGTCTCCTGGTGGAATGTTACATTCCTGCTATCAAGCATCCTTGTTAATGAGATTTAGGTTTAGAAGAAATTTAACTTTATTTACTTTTCCTTCTACCTCCGCCTCCTGTGGTTTTTTATGGAGGGGAGGGTGACATTAGGGCTTGAGGAACTGAGTTTTGTGTCCCTGGAAATTGGGCTATTGATAAGGTAACTTCTTTGTTTGTAAATCTCAAGGACATTTGCAAACCAAGGGAGACTCCTGTCTTGCAGGATTGTGATCTCAGCAAGTTAACCATTTATCATTTTATGGCAGTCAGGGGTGCCTGAGGAATGCTACACATATGGAGGGGAGCGGGTGAAGGGGGGGTGCAAGGCTTTTGCTTTGTCCTCAGCCAGCCTCCTGGTCCTTCACTTTATCTCTAAACCCCAAGCATATGGCCCACCAATACACATATGAAGGGCCTCATGACTAAGCATTTATAAATGACCTTTTCCCACCAACAGCTAGCCCCTTTAAGGTCCTGAAACCTTGCTTCCAAAATCTGTTAGAGACTTACACTATCGCTAACCTCCTCCAAACCTGAAAGTATTTAATGGGCCACTCCTCATGACCCCATTGCTGCTCTTTCTGTCCATGGGTTCTGTCCCCATATTTTAATAAAATCACCTTTTTGCACCAAAGATGTCTCAAGAATTCTTTCTTGGCTGTTGGCTTCAAACCATAACATCTCTCCTACATCAGTTTTGGAGAAACTGTCTTCTTGTGTATTCCCCTTTGTTCTCCTTTGTCTCTCACCTTTTGTGGGACCAGGGCTTCTTGCCCTCCACAACAGTTATGTTTCTTTTCTCCCCTAAACCAAATCTCTGCACTTTATACCTTTTTGATGAGACCTCTTCTCTCCCTTTAGTTGTGGAGTTTGTTCTGTCAGTCTTCAGGTCAGGTTCTGGGGTATTTAAGATGATTTGGTAGTTAATCTAGTTGTGTTCATGGGACAAGATGAGCCTAAGGTCCTTCTATTCCATAGCCATCTTCCCCAACTCCTTGATGGGTGATTCTAAAAGTGGTTTAGTGCATCCATTATAGAGCTAATTTTCATTTTTAATAATTCATAGTGAAGTCAGTAAGTACACATTTAGTGATAAGTTTAAGATAGGTTTTATATTATATTGCCTCCTACTTTAGACATTTTTTTTATTTAAAAAAATCCACCTTTTAGCAGCACCAATTGTTATCATATATAGTTTTTGTATTAAAATATTAAAATTATGATAAGAAATTAAATTGCATATATATTTTATTATGACTTAATAGTTCTTTTGTCATTAATATTCAAGGCTATGTTTATATTTAGAAACTTAAAAATACGTTTTTTATCGCCAGTATTTTGTTACTTTTTTTTTAAAGATTTTATTTATTTATTTTAGAGAGGGGGAGAGTACATGAGAATGATGAAGTTCTAGAACCTAGGTGAGGTTTGGTGGGCTGAGGTCCGGAGCCGATGACCAAGAAAGAATTCTTGAGACATCTTTGGTGCAAAATGGTGGTTTATTAAAGCACAGGGACAGGACCCGTGGGCAGGAAGAGCTGCTGCCCCGGGTTGTGAGGGATGGCAGGTTATGTACCCTGCTGTTGGGGGAAGGTGAGGGGAAGGGAGGTTTCAGTGGAGTTTTCATATGCTAAAGAGGGTCTACAAGGTGCCAGGATGTTCCAGGCCTGCCGGAGGCCTTGCCCTTGCTGCTGGATCAATGTTGTCTTTAGACCAGCCATTAACATTAAGATCTTTGGGAGACTTTTTGGTGGGGTGTCACAATCCTGCTATCAATCGTCTTTGTTAGTGAGATTTAGAACATTTGTAAGCCAAGGGAGACTCCGGTCTAGCAGGATTGTGAGCTCTGCAAGTTAACTATTTGCTTATTGTTCATGGCAGTCAGGGCTGCCTGAGGGATGCTACACATATGGAGGGGTGCGGATGAAGGGGGGGTGCAAGGCGCCAGCTTTTGCTTTGTCCTCAGCCAGCCTCCTGCTCCCTCATCAAGAAGGGAAAAGCAGACTCCCCAAAGAGTTGGGAGCCTGATGTGGGACTCGATCCAAGAATTCCAGGATCATGACCTGAGCTGAAGGCAGTGGCTTAGCCAACTGAGCCACCCAGGCATCCCATTTTGTTACCTTTTGTAAAGGTATAACAAATATGAATTTACTTTTATGAGTTTTAAATTGGTCTGTATTTCATTTAGAAAGCTGTTTGCTCGGAGTGATCCAAAGGGGCACGTGCACCCGAATGTTTATAGCAGCAATGTCCACAATAGCCAAACTATGGAAAGAACCTAGATGTCCATCAACAGATGAATGGATCAAGAAGATGTGGTATATATACACAATGGAATACTATGCAGCCATCAAAAGAAATGAAATCTTGCCATTTGCGACAATATGGATGGAACTAGAGCGTATCATGCTTAGCGAAATAAGTCAAGCAGAGAAAGACAACTATCATATGATCTCCCTGATATGAGGAAGTGGTGATGCAACATGGGGGATTAAGTGGGTAGAAGAAGAATTAATGAAACAAGATGGAATTGGGAGGGAGACAAACCATAAGTGACTCTTAATCTCACAAAACAAACTGAGGGTTGCTGGGGGGAGTGGATTTGGGAGAAGGGGGTTGGATTATGAACATTGGGGAGGATATGTGCTTTGGTGAGTGCTGTGAAGTGTGTAAACCTGGTGATTCACAGACCTGTACCCCTGGGGATAAAAATATATGTTTATAAAAAATAAAAAATTAAAAAAAAAAAAAGAAAGCTGTTTGCTATTGTTGTCCAGCAGCATAGGTAGGAGAACAGTGTTTGCTAGTTAACTGTAGTTGGCTCAGACAGCTATGGATGTCTAATATTGCTTTTAAGACTCCTAAGGAATATTAGGCATTGTTATTAAATATGAAATTAACACCACTTTTTAGAAGAAGAGACAGAAGGACACCTATTCTTGTCTATTATCATTTCTATATACAATGAATGAAGTGGTCCATCCACTGGTTCTCCAGATAGTATTAGATCAGTTACAGTTCAGAAAGCAGCAATGTAATTCATTTTCCTTCTTTCACCCTCATACCATAAACAGCCTCAGGTAAACAATTATGTTCTCTACGAAAAAATTATTTTTGTAATTAGCTTGTTTTTGGTTCATATTAAGAACTTTGAACAAAATTATTTTATATGTAAATAAAAATGAATTTTGTATTATAGTTAAAATACTCAGTGGATGTTCTTTCTTTTTACATACCACTTTCTTCTCCTCACTGTAAAAAAAAAAAAGTCCTAAATTTTATTTTTAAAAAAGCATTTTTAGAACATGAGGATTCAGAAAGATGTTTTTGTATAGTGAAAAATAGTATTTTTTGTGATATCAAAAATATAAATGAGTTTTGTGCATTTGAAGTTAATCACAAAGCTAAGGCATCAGCATTGGAATTTAAGAATAGTCGCTTAAGCCTCCAGTTATGTAATGAGTTTGAGCTGTACTAATTGATACATTTTGTAATCCATCTGCCTTACAGTATAATGCTTTATGCAATAAAATGGTAACAATAATAATACCCTAAGTAATAAAATTTATATATTGCATTATAACTTTGCTTAGCTTTAAAAAAGTTTGAATCTAGTATGTTTGAACTCTATGTGACTCTGAAGCATATAATTCTTTTCAGTTATGGATAATTTTTCTTTTATTTTACTGACACATAGATGGCTGTAGTTGGCAACTGTGATCTTCATCATCTGAAGATTCCAGATTAGTGTCTTCCACTTACTTTCCCATCTAGCTGTACACTTTAAATGTTAAAGTTAAATACAAAAAGAAATACTAGCTTGAAAATGTATACATGAAAATCAGATACTGTATCTATAACCCATATTTTACTTTTATGAAGCAAACTATTAGTCTGAGAATATTCCTGAAATATTACATATAGAATCACAATTTCTCTAAAATGCCTTTTCACTTTCTTCATTTTGAAATATATTCATTTTTTGTATGTATTAGTGCTTTGGAGTAACTGAAGAAATATTTATATATTTAATCACTGATATTAGAGCAAACAAGGAATCACAAAAATGTCCCTGCTTGCCAACTCTACTGTTTTTGTTTTGTTTTGTTTTGTTTTGTTTAAGATTTTATTTATTTGAGCGAGAAAGAAACAGAGAGCATGAAAGGAGAGGTCAGAGGTAGAGGCAGACTGCCTGTGCAGGGAGCCCAATGTTCAATCCTGGGACTCTAGCATCATGACCGGAGCCAAAGGCAGTTACTTAACTAACTGAGCCACCCAGGCACCCCACCAGGTTCACTGTATTAATTCAAAACTTCCAAGACCAGAATAAAATAGTTTTTGTTAGATGTGTCTTCAACAAAACTTCTTTGGCCCACTTAGCTTGCTCAGCTTTGAAATTGCAGTGGCTGTGGTGTTCTAAGGAAAGAACCAGTGATTTTTGCTGAGAAAGATATGAGAAGCAAGATCTGTAGGAAGCCTTGCACACAGTGGGGATTCAATTTTTACTTTTTTCTTGAATTTCTTTTTTCAACTTTTTATTTACTTATTTGACAGAGAGGGAGATCACAAGTAGGCAGAGCAGCAGGCAGAGAGAAAGGGAAGCAGGCTCCCTGCTGAGCAGAGACCCTGATGCAGGGCTCAATCCCAATACCCTGAGATCATGAGCTTAGCTAAAAGCAGAGCCTTAACTCACTGAACCCAGGCATCCCTTGAATTTCTTTAATTTAAGCATAGTTGATCTACCATGTTATATTAGTCTCAGGTATACAATATAATGATTATGTCATGCTCATCACAGTTGTGAATATCATCAATAACAGTACAGTGGTGTTACAATACCATTGACTATATTTTCTATGTTCTTCCTTTTCTCCCAGTGACCTATTCATTCCATAATTGGAAGCCTGTATCTTCCACTCCCCTTCATCCATTTTGCCTATTACCCCAACCCTCTTCTATCTGGCAACAATCAAGTCTTTGTATGTATGGGTCTGTATGGTTATTTTTTAAAAGATTTTATTTTTAAATAATCTCTACACCCATCATGAGGCTTGAACTCAACCCCAAGATCAAGAGTCACTTGCACCATTGACTCAGGCAGCCAGGTGTCCCCATTTATGCTTTTTGTTGATTCATTTGTTTTATTTTGTTTTGTCTTGAGGTTCCATAAATAAGCAGAATCGTATGACATATGTCTTTCTCATTCTAACTTATTTTACTTAATACCTTCTAGGCCCATCCATGTTGTCACATATGATAAGATCTCCTCTCTTTTTATGGCTGTGTAATATTCCATTAAATATATATACCACATCTTCCTTGGGATGCTTCTATATCTTGGCTATTTTAAATAATGCTCCAATAAAAATATCTTTTTGAATTAGTGTTTTCACTTTCTTTGGGTAAATATCCAGTCGTAGCTTTGCTGAATCTTTTGGGATTCTATTTTTTAATTTTTTTGAAAGAAGCTCCATACTGTTTTCCAAAGTGGCTGCACCAGTCGACATTCCCAACAACAGTGCATGATGGTTCCTTTTTTCAACAAACTTATCATTTGTTATGTTTTATTTTTTGTCTTATTTGTCTTATCATTTTTATGTCTTATTTTTCTAGTCATTCTGATTTGCATAAGGTTATAACTCATTGTGGTTTTGATTTGCATTTCCCTGGTAAGTAGTGATGTTGAGCATCTTTTTATGTCTGTTGGCAATCTGTATGTCCTCTTTGGAAGAGTATTTATTCAGTTCGTCTGCTCATTTTCAAATCACATTATTTGATTTTTTGGTGTTCAGTTATACAAGTTCTTTATATATTTTGGATATTGATCCCTTTTTAGATATATCATTTTCAAATATCTTTTCCCATTTTATAGGTTGCCTTTTAGTTTTGTTGATTGTTTCCTTTTCTGTGCAAAAGTATTTTTATTTTGGTGCAGTCCTTATAGTTTTTCTGCTTTTGTTTCATTTAGCCTTAAGGGATATATCTAGAAGAGTGTTGCAGTGGCTGATGTGAAAGAAATTAATGCCTATGCATTCTTCTAGGTTTTTTTTTTTAACATTTCTTTTTTTTTAAATATTTTATTTATTTATTTGACAGAGAGAAATCACAAGTAGATGGAGAGGCAGGCAGAGAGAGAGAGAGAGAGAGAAGGAAGCAGGCTCCCTGCTGAGCAGAGAGCCTGATGCGGGACTCGATCCCAGGACCCTTAGATCATGACCTGAGCTGAAGGCAGCGGCTTAACCCACTTAGCAACCCAGGCGCCCCTCTTCTAGGGGTTTTATGGCTTCATGTCTTCCATTTAGACCATTAATCTATTTTGAATTTGTTTATATGTATGATATAAGAAAGTGCTCCAGTTTCAACCTTTTGCATATAGCTGTCCATTTTCCCAGCAATATTTATTGATTGAAAAAACTATAAATATAATATATAAATATAATATATAAACATATAAAATATATAATATAATATATTAATATAATTATATCAATAATAATTTTATTATATTAATAATTAATGATAAATATAACATAATAATATAAATATATAAATTGTGATATATAAATATAGAAAAATAAATAAATATAAATATATATTTATTTATTGAAAAGACTATTTTTCCCATTGTATATTCTTGCCTCATTTCTCATAGTTTGCTCATATAAGTGTGGGTTTATTTCTGGGGTTTCTATTCTGTTCCATTGACTTACGTGTCTATTTTTGTGCCTGTACCATTATGCCTTTAGTAACCAAAACATACATACAAGTTTTAGTATTATTCAAGTTTTCTGAAAAATGCTACAGGTATTTTGATAGGAGTCACATTGAATCTGTAGATTGTTTTGAGTAGTATGGACATTTTAAGAATATTAATTCTTCTAATCCATCATCATTTAATATATTTCAATTTGTGTCTTCTTTGATTACTTTCATCAATTTTTTATAGTTTTCAGAGTATAAGAAGTTTCTCTCCTTGCTTAAGTTTATTCCTAGGTATTATATACTTTTTTGGGGCAAAACTATAAATTTAATTCTTTTCTTAATATCTTTCTGCTATTTTGTTACTAGTAGATAGAAATGTAACTAAATTCTGGTTATTAATTTTATATCCACAACTCTACTGAATTTATGTATTACTTTCAATAGTTTTTCGAGGAGATCTGTGTTTTTAATGTATAGTATTATGTAATCTGAAAATACGGACAGTTTTACTTCTTCCTTAACAATTTTGATGCCTTTTATTTATTGTCTTATCTCATTGCTGTGGCTAGGATTCCCAATACTGTTAAATAAAAATTGCCAAGAATGGACATTCTTGCCTTGTTCCTCATTTTAGAGGAAAATATATTTTTTACCATTCAGTATGATGTTAGCTGTGGGTTTTTCATATATGGCTTTTATTATGTTGATATATGTTCCATGCACTCCCATGTCTTTGACAGGTTTTACAATGAATATATATTTAATTTTGTCTAATGTTTTTCTGTATCCATTGAAATAATTAGTGTTTTTAATCCTTCATTTTGTGGATGATGTGAATCACATTAATTTGTGAATGTTGAAGCATTCTCAAATTTTTAGAATAAATCCCACTTGATTATGGTGACTGGCTTTTTTTTTAAAGATTTTATTTATCTGTTTGACAGACAAAAATCACAAGTAGGCAGAGAAGCAGGTGGGGATGGGGGTGGGGGAAGCAGGCATCCTGCTGAGCAGAGAGCCTGGTTTGGGGTTCAATCCCAGGACCCTGAGATCATGACCTGA